>NW_023994277.1:0-471074 GCF_015586225.1 Lucilia sericata
CAAGATCGTCCAAAGATTTCAAAATATTGTCAACAGGGTTTAAAACTCCTCCAGCTTTAATATAAAATATCTTTTGATTGTCTCATCTGAACCATTGAATCGACACAGTGGAGTTTCGGGATGGGAAAACCTGTATAATTGAGAAAACTTTAGGGTCGCTGAGTTTCAAGATCTTCTATCAAAGATCTATTCACTGTCAGAAACTTAAACTTCAGTTACTCTGTTTTCTGGCCAATCGTGGATCAAACTTAATGAGCATCCTTAAGAGGATCCCTAACTAGTAAGAACTAACCGCAAATTCGATGACCAAGTCATTGTCCAATATTTTCATGATTTAGAGAAGGGAATGTGCCTCTGATGGCTTCATCTCCATCATGGTCGTGCAAACTAATGCGTTGTCTCCGATGAACCTTCAGAAGTTGTAATCAAAGCATGGGAGTTCTTGTCATTACGAAGACATCTGTTACTAATAAAGGTAATGAATTCCTTTTCCTTCATCTCATTACGCTCAAGAGGTAGGCTCTGAGAAGCTGCTAACATTTGTGTTGCAGCATTCTGGGAAGCAATACCTTTATTCCCTTCTCCACGATAAACTACTTACTCAAAAGACAAGCAGTCCATCCTCTTTTGCGGATTGGTAGCTTATAGAGATCGATTACACATTGTTGGCTCTTGAGAACCTGCTAACATTTATCTTGCTCCGTTCTGGAAAACTATACCTTTATTATCATCAATGTTTACTATTATTCTCCTTCTCTATTCCACGATAAACGACTTACTCAAAACACCAGAAACAGTCCATTCTCTTTTGCGGTTGACAGATTGGTAGCTTCGATAAAGCTAGTGGGAGATTCGGAAGACCACATCTCTTCCGAATCTCCCACTGTTTTAAACTACAACATTGTTTAAGCTGATGTTTCGGTTTTAACGGAATTTATTCCAAAACTGAACTGATGGAACTATTGGGCTATTGAGAAGTCGAATCATTTGAATTGAATGGTGTAAAGCCTCCAGGAAAAGGAAATGAATTCCGCTTTCAAGCAGCGAATGATTTGAACCTGGTATATCGGTTCCAGGAAGATGAAATGAATTTCGCTTTTATGCAGTTAATCACTTATACTGCTGCTCGAATAAATGATCAAACGGTTATTCATGACGACTGATTTCGCAAATGTACACGATCTAGTTTCTCTTCCTATTACCTTCACTACATCTTTCCCAATTTCCCAAAGATTAGAGTGCAACTTTAGGCCAACAATTTTGGAACTACTTTATGCATCTTTCAAAGTTCGATATTCTCCTAAGCAATACGATCATTTAGTCCAAAGATTGAATCGATTCAACAGCAAAAATGAGCACACAGTTGTCCTGAGTCAAATTCAATATTGCACTGTTATAAAGGCTTCATTTTAAAGACTTTCAGAAATTTGAATTCCCAAATCTTGTAGGAGCTCTACAAACTATTAAACAGGAATTATTATTCATTCCACTTTGTCACTGTGCGTATTCTTTTAAATATATTCAAATTTATTCACTTACTCCCCCAAACATAAGATTTTGTCAATCCACTCACTCATTGTCATTTCACTACCTCCCCCCCCCCCTCGTTTTCCTCATTTTGGTTTAAAAATTCACACCATTAACTCATGTTAATCGTAAACTGCATGTTGATGGTAGTCTAAAGGAATTCCTTAGATAAAAAGGAATTCCTTTTTTGAAAACATATTGAATACTTTTATTTAAAGGTTGATTTCATTTAGTAGTAGAATTTGCACTCAGTAGTTTAACATTTTAAACAGATCCCACCCAACCTTCTCAAACTCGAACAACATTGTATTTTTGTATAACTAACCCATTAGTAGTTAGAACCAATACACAGTTTCTTAAACATATTCCCAGCAAAACTTCTTGTTTCTATCGCAAAAAAATCACCCAAAATCAACAAAACAAAAATCATGACCCAAAAAAAGAAATATTTAAGAAAATTTTCAAATTTTTAGCCAAAATTTACAAAACCAAAAAAAAAAGCCAACTTCTTTCTGATAATCTTTCTCTCTTAAATGTACAATACATCTTTATATGGGAATGTAATTTTAGACTTCTGTTCAGGCACTCGAAGAGGAAGGTAATGCGGAAAAAACACCAATTGGCAGCCATGCATCAGCAACGTGTTTTGGCACACATAAATCAACGTAAACGTGAGGCGATGACATGCTACACACAGGCCCTAACAGAGCAACCACCAAATGTAAGTAGTTTAAAATGTACGAACAGACAGACCGACAGACAGACAGACTGACTGACTGTGTGACTGACAGTCCCAGCAACTCTCGCCCCAACTCACACATAATCATCTCGTTCGTGTAAGAAATATATTTTCAAGAATTTCATGTTGTGTGTGTGTGTTCAACATTCCTTTCCTTCTCCTACATTACGTTTCCTCTTTCTTCTCTTAAAAACAAAATGTGTTACTGAGTTGCGGTATTATATGTTTTGTACAATTTTACTTTTAAAGGCTCATCATGTGGAGAAATGTTTGCAGAAATTATTGCGTGCTTTACACAAGGATCGTGCTCATGCTTTGGCTCATTATCGTCATCTCTTGAATTCCGGTGGTGCTGGCGGTTTGGAGGCTGCCGCCTCAGAACGTCCTCGCACTTTGGAACGTTTGATTGATATCGATCGTGCTGTTAATCAGTCCATGACCATGCTTAAACGTTATCCTGAATGTCCAATAAGATTTCTCAGCTCATGAATGATTACATTTTGGCTTTGCGCAGTAAAGATGACATTCCCGGCTCTTCTTTGGGCATGAGTGAAGAAGCTGAGGCTGCCATTTTAGATAAATATCGTGTGGAATTGAACGCAAGGTTGCCGAAAAGGAACGTTTACGTTTGGCCGAAGAAACAACGCAAGGAGCAAAGAGCTGCTGAACGTGAGAAATTGCGTGAGGAAAAATTGCGTTTGGAGGCCAAGAAAGTGGACGATATGGTTAAAGCCGAACAAGATTCAGGAGCCTTTACCAGTGAAGAATCCAAAACCAGCAAAGATGAGTCTATCGTAGATTCCCACAAAAATTGCTCACAGTGACAAAGATCTGGCAGCTGAGGAATATTTGGAGGCTACCTTAAGGTAAGTAATCCAAATTTTAAACAAGTTTATCATATTAATTTCTATTTCTCTTTTTCACAGCACCAAAACCCAAACCATCCTGCCCACCGTGGATGATGAGGCTGTCCAGCGTGCTGTGGAGGATGTAGCCGCCGCCGTCGCCCATCAAGAGGCCGAACCTGCTGTCCAACACTTCATGTCCCATGATTTGGGTCATCGCGAATCGGTATTTCGCTTACGCTCTCTATACCCGTATTTACCTAAAACATATCCTTTCTTTTTGCAGAGCTTCTCTCTACGCAGAGAATTCTCTCATTCACCGGCGCATGCGAATAGGAGGGTCGCAATGTCTATTTCACTTTATCCTTTGCCGGCATCGCCTTAATGGCAGCCATATTTGTGGGCATTGCTGTGGCCAAGTGGAGAACAGCTCGTTCGCCACATGCGCAAGGTTTTATTGAAGTTGATCAGGTGAGTGAAATAAAAGCGAATTTAAAATGTTTTTTTATACACAAGACCATAAACTAGATTTCAGTTCACACTACTTATACTATAACAATGACTATAATACAAGACTACAGACTACACTGTAGACTAGACTATATAATAGACTACAGACTAGACTATCTACAGGACCAAAGCCTAGAATATAGACTAGACTGAAGGACTAGACTATAGACAAAGCTATTGTCTAGACTATGAACTAGACCATAGACTAGACTATAGACTCGACTATACACTAGACTTTAAACTAGAATATGGACTAGACTATACACTCGACTACGGACTAGACTACATGCAGGACAATAGAATAGACTATAGACTAGACTGAAGACTAAACTATAGGTAAGACTATAGATTACACTATAGACAAGACTATAGACAAGACTATAGGCTAGACTATATACTAGACTAGACTACTAAATTATATACTAGACTATATACTAGACTAGACTTTATACTAGACTATATGCAGGACAATAGACTAGACTATAGACAATACTGTAGACTTAGACAATAGACTATAAGCTTGATTATAGACTATAGACTAGGCTACGGATTAGACCATATACTAGACTATAGAAAAGACTAGACTATACACAGGCCAATAGACTAGACTGTAGACTAAACAGAAGACTAGACTGAAAACTAGACTATAGACTATAAACTAGACTATAGACTATAAACTAGACAATAGACTAGGCTATAGACTAGACTATAGCTTGATTATAGACTATAGACTATAGACTAGGCTATGGATTAGACCATATACTAGACCATAGAAACGACCTAGACTACACACAGGACAATAGACTAGACTACACATAGGACAATAGACTAGACTATAGACTTAACAGCAGACTAGACTATTAACCAGTCTATAGACTAGACTACAGCCTAGACTATAGACGGGACTATAGACTAGACTATTATAGACTAGACTAGACTCTAGACGGGACTATAGACTAGACTATTATAGACTAGACTAGACTATAGACTAGACTAGACTATAGGACTCGACTAGACTATAGACTAGACATAGGACTAGACTATAGACTAGACTATAGACTAGACTATAGTCTATAGGCAATAGACTAGATTAGACTAGAGAGAGACTAGACTAGACTAGACTAGACTAGACTAGACTAGACTAGACTAGGCTAGACTAGACTAGACTAGACTAGACTAGGCTAGACTATACTAGACTATAGACTAGACTAGAATATAGACTAGACTATAGACTAGACTATAGACTAGACTATAGACTAGACTAGAATATAGACAGACTATAGACTAGACTATAGGACTAGACTATAGACTAGACTATAGACTAGACTATAGACTAGACTATAGCACTAGACTATAGACTAGACTATAGACTAGACTAGACTATAGACTAGACTAGAGACTAGACTATAGACTAGACTATAGACTAGACTATAGACTAGACTATAGACTAGACTATAGACTAGACTATAGACTAGACTATAGGACTAGACTATAGACTAGACTATAGACTAGACTATAGACTAGACTATAGACTAGACTATAGACTAGACTATAGACTAGACTATAGACTAGACTATAGACTAGACTATAGACTAGACTATAGACTAGACTATAGACTAGACTAGAGACTAGACTATAGACTAGACTATAGACTAGACCATAGACTAGGACTATAGACTAGACTATAGACTAGACAATAGACTAGACTATAGACTAGACAATAGGACTAGACTATAGACTAGACTATAGACTAGACTATAGACTAGACTATAGACCAACTATAGACTAGACTATAGACTAGACTATAGACTAGACTATAGACTAGACTATAGAGTAGACTATAGACAGACTATAGACTAGACTATAGACTAGACTATAGACTAGACTATAGACCAGACTATAGACTAGACTATATACTAGACTATAGACTATACTATAGACTAGACTATAGAATAGACTATAGACTAGACTATAGACTAGACTATAGTCTATAGACTAGACTAGATTAGACTATAGACTAGAAGAGACTAGACTATACTAGACTATACTAGACTATAGACTAGACTGTAGATAGACTAGAAAATAGACTAGACTATAGACTAGACTAGGCTAGACTATACTAGACTATAGACTAGACTATAGACTAGACTATAGACTAGACTATAGACTAGACTATAGACTAGACTATAGACTAGACTATAGACTAGACTATAGACTAGACTATAGACTAGACTATAGACTAGACTATAGACTAGACTATAGACTAGACTATAGACTAGACTATAGACTAGACTATAGACTAGACTATAGACTAGACTATAGACTAGACTATAGACTAGACTATAGACTAGACTATAGACTAGATATAGACTAGACTATAGACTAGACTATAGACTAGACTATAGACTAGACTATAGACTAGACTATAGACTAGACTATAGACTAGACTATAGACTAGACTATAGACTAGACTATAGACTAGACTATAGACTAGACTATAGACTAGACTAGACTAGACTAGACTAGACTAGACTAGACTAGACTAGACTAGACTAGACTAGACTAGATAGGCTAGACTAGGCTAGACTATACTTACTAGACTATAGACTAGACTATAGACTAGACTATAGACTAGACTATAGACTAGACTAGAGACTAGACTAGAGACTAGACTATAGACTAGACTATAGATAGACTATAGACTAGACTATAGACTAGACTATAAACTAGACTATAGACTAGACTATAGACTAGACTATAGACTAGACTAGATAGACTAGACTATAACTAGACTATAACTAGACATAGACTAGACTAGACTATGGATAGACTAGATAGACTATAGACTAGACTATAGACTAGACTGTAGACTAGACTATAGACTAGACTATAGACTAGACTGTAGACTAGACTATAGACTAGACTATAGACTAGACTATAGACTAGACTATAGACTAGACTATAGACTAGACTATAGACTAGACTATAGACTAGACTATAGACTAGACTATAGACTAGACTATAGACTAGATATAGCTAGACTATAGACTAGACTATAGACTAGACTATAGACTAGACTATAGACTAGACTATATACTGACTATAGACTAGACTATAGACTAGACTATAGACTAGACTATAGACTAGACTATAGACTAGACTATAGACTAGACTATAGACTAGACTATAGACTAGACTATAGACTAGACTATAGACTAGTCTATAGTCTAGTCTATAGTCTAGTCTATAGTCTTGTCTATAGTCTTGTCTATAGTCTAGTCTATAGTCTAGTCTATAGTCTAGTCTATAGTCTAGTCTATAGTCTAGTCTATAGTCTAGTCTATAGTCTAGTCTATAGTCTAGTCTATAGTCTAGTCTATAGTCTAGTCTATAGTCTAGTCTATAGTCTAGTATATAGTCTAGTCTATAGTCTAGTCTATAGTCTAGTCTATAGTCTAGTCTATAGTCTAGTCTATAGTCTAGTCTATAGTCTAGTCTATAGTCTAGTCTATAGTCTAGTCTATAGTCTAGTCTATAGTCTAGTCTATAGTCTAGTCTATAGTCTAGTCTATAGTCTAGTCTATAGTCTAGTCTATAGTCTAGTCTACAGTCTAGTCTATAGTCTAGTCTATAGTCTAGTCTACAGTCTAGTCTATAGTCTAGTCTATAGTCTAGTCCATAGTCTAGTCCATAGTCTAGTCTAGTCTATGGTCTAGTTATAGTCTAGTATAGTCTAGTATGTCTAGTCTATAGTCTAGTCTATAGTCTAGTCTATAGTCTAGTCTATAGTCTAGTTTATAGTCTAGTCTATAGTCTAGTCTATAGTCTAGTCTATAGTCTAGTCTATAGTCTAGTCTCTAGTCTAGTCTCTAGTCTAGTCTATAGTCTAGTCTATAGTCTAGTCTATAGTCTAGTCTATAGTCTAGTATAGTATAGTCTAGCCTAGTCTAGCCTAGTCTAGTCTAGTCTAGTCTAGTCTAGTCTAGTCTAGTCTAGTCTAGTCTAGTCTAGTCTAGTCTAGTCTAGTCTATAGTCTAGTCTATAGTCTAGTCTATAGTCTAGTCTATAGTCTAGTCTATAGTCTAGTCTATAGTCTAGTCTATAGTCTAGTCTATAGTCTAGTCTATAGTCTAGTCTATAGTCTAGTCTATAGTCTAGTCTATAGTCTAGTCTATAGTCTAGTCTATAGTCTAGTCTATAGTCTAGTCTATAGTCTAGTCTATAGTCTAGTCTATAGTCTAGTCTATAGTCTAGTCTATAGTCTAGTCTATAGTCTAGTCTATAGTCTAGTCTATAGTCTAGTCTATAGTCTAGTCTATAGTCTAGTCTATAGTCTAGTCTATAGTCTAGTCTATAGTCTAGTCTATAGTCTAGTCTATAGTCTAGTCTATAGTCTAGTCTATAGTCTAGTATAGTCTAGCCTAGTCTAGTCTATAGTCTAGTCTATTTTCTAGTCTAGTCTACAGTCTAGTCTATAGTCTAGTATAGTCTAGTATAGTCTAGTCTCTTCTAGTCTATAGTCTAATCTAGTCTAGTCTATAGACTATAGTCTAGTCTATAGTCTAGTCTATAGTCTATTCTATAGTCTAGTCTATAGTATAGTCTATAGTCTAGTATATAGTCTAGTCTATAGTCTGGTCTATAGTCTAGTCTATAGTCTAGTCTATAGTCTAGTCTATAGTCTGGTCTATAGTCTACTCTATAGTCTAGTCTATAGTCTAGTCTATAGTCTAGTCTATAGTCTAGTCTATAGTTGGTCTATAGTCTAGTCTATAGTCTAGTCTATAGTCTAGTCTATAGTCTAGTCTATTGTCTAGTCTATAGTCTAGTCTATTGTCTAGTCTATAGTCTAGTCTATAGTCTAGTCTATGGTCTAGTCTATAGTCTAGTCTATAGTCTAGTCTATAGTCTAGTCTATAGTCTAGTCTATAGTCTAGTCTATAGTCTAGTCTATAGTCTAGTCTATAGTCTAGTCTATAGTCTAGTCTATAGTCTAGTCTATAGTCTAGTCTATAGTCTAGTCTATAGTCTAGTCTATAGTCTAGTCTATAGTCTAGTCTATAGTCTAGTCTATAGTCTAGTCTATAGTCTAGTCTATAGTCTAGTCTATAGTCTAGTCTATAGTCTAGTCTATAGTCTAGTTTCTAGTCTAGTCTATAGTCTAGTCTAGTCTATAGTCTAGTCTATAGTCTAGTCTATAGTCTAGTCTATAGTCTAGTCTATAGTCTAGTCTATAGTCTAGTCTATAGTCTAGTCTATAGTCTAGTCTATATTCTAGTCTAGTCTATAGTCTAGTCTATAGTCTAGTCTATAGTCTAGTCTATATTCTAGTCTAGTCTATAGTCTAGTATAGTCTAGCCTAGTCTAGTCTAGTCTAGTCTAGTCTAGCCTAGTCTAGTCTAGTCTAGTCTAGTCTAGTCTAGTCTAGTCTAGTCTCTTCTAGTCTAATCTAGTCTATTGCCTATAGACTATAGTCTAGTCTATAGTCTAGTCTATAGTCTAGTCTATAGTCTAGTCTATAGTCTAGTCTAGTCTATAGTCTAGTCTAGTCTATAGTCTAGTCTAGTCTATAATAGTCTAGTCTATAGTCCCGTCTATAGTCTAGTCTAGTCTATAATAGTCTAGTCTATAGTCCCGTCTATAGTCTAGGCTGTAGTCTAGTCTATAGACTGGTTAATAGTCTAGTCTGCTGTTAAGTCTATAGTCTAGTCTATTGTCCTATGTGTAGTCTAGTCTATTGTCCTGTGTGTAGTCTAGTCGTTTCTATGGTCTAGTATATGGTCTAATCCATAGCCTAGTCTATAGTCTATAGTCTATAATCAAGCTATAGTCTAGTCTATAGCCTAGTCTATTGTCTAGTTTATAGTCTATAGTCTAGTTTATAGTCTATAGTCTAGTTTTCAGTCTAGTCTTCTGTTTAGTCTACAGTCTAGTCTATTGGCCTGTGTATAGTCTAGTCTTTTCTATAGTCTAGTATATGGTCTAATCCGTAGCCTAGTCTATAGTCTATAATCAAGCTTATAGTCTATTGTCTAGTCTACAGTATTGTCTATAGTCTAGTCTATTGTCCTGCATATAGTCTAGTATAAAGTCTAGTCTAGTATATAGTCTAGTATATAATTTAGTAGTCTAGTCTAGTATATAGTCTAGCCTATAGTCTTGTCTATAGTCTTGTCTATAGTGTAATCTATAGTCTTACCTATAGTTTAGTCTTCAGTCTAGTCTATAGTCTATTCTATTGTCCTGCATGTAGTCTAGTCCGTAGTCGAGTGTATAGTCTAGTCCATATTCTAGTTTAAAGTCTAGTGTATAGTCGAGTCTATAGTCTAGTCTATGGTCTAGTTCATAGTCTAGACAATAGCTTTGTCTATAGTCTAGTCTTCAGTCTAGTCTATATTCTAGGCTTTGGTCCTGTAGATAGTCTAGTCTGTAGTCTATTATATAGTCTAGTCTACAGTGTAGTCTGTAGTCTTGTATTATAGTCATTGTTATAGTATAAGTAGTGTGAACTGAAATCTAGTTTATGGTCTTGTGTATAAAAAAACATTTTAAATTCGCTTTTATTTCACTCACCTGATCAACTTCAATAAAACCTTGCGCATGTGGCGAACGAGCTGTTCTCCACTTGGCCACAGCAATGCCCACAAATATGGCTGCCATTAAGGCGATGCCGGCAAAGGATAAAGTGAAATAGACATTGCGACCCTCCTTATTCGCATGCGCCGGTGAATGAGAGAATTCTCTGCGTAGAGAGAAGCTCTGCAAAAAGAAAGGATATGTTTTAGGTAAATACGGGTATAGAGAGCGTAAGCGAAATACCGATTCGCGATGACCCAAATCATGGGACATGAAGTGTTGGACAGCAGGTTCGGCCTCTTGATGGGCGACGGCGGCGGCTACATCCTCCACAGCACGCTGGACAGCCTCATCATCCACGGTGGGCAGGATGGTTTGGGTTTTGGTGCTGTGAAAAGAGAAATAGAAATTAATATGATAAACTTGTTTAAAATTTGGATTACTTACCTTAAGGTAGCCTCCAAATATTCCTCAGCTGCCAGATCTTTGTCACTGTGAGCAATTTTGTGGGATCTACGATAGACTCATCTTTGCTGGTTTTGGATTCTTCACTGGTAAAGGCTCCTGAATCTTGTTCGGCTTTAACCATATCGTCCACTTTCTTGGCCTCCAAACGCAATTTTTCCTCACGCAATTTCTCACGTTCAGCAGCTCTTTGCTCCTTGCGTTGTTTCTCGGCCAAACGTAAACGTTCCTTTTCGGCAACCTTGCGTTCAATTTCCACACGATATTTATCTAAAATGGCAGCCTCAGCTTCTTCACTCATGCCCAAAGAAGAGCCGGGAATGTCATCTTTACTGCGCAAAGCCAAAATGTAATCATTCATGAGCTGAGAAATCTTATTGGACAATTCAGGATAACGTTTAAGCATGGTCATGGACTGATTAACAGCACGATCGATATCAATCAAACGTTCCAAAGTGCGAGGACGTTCTGAGGCGGCAGCCTCCAAACCGCCAGCACCACCGGAATTCAAGAGATGACGATAATGAGCCAAAGCATGAGCACGATCCTTGTGTAAAGCACGCAATAATTTCTGCAAACATTTCTCCACATGATGAGCCTTTAAAAAGTAAAATTGTACAAAACATATAATACCGCAACTCAGTAACACATTTTGTTTTTAAGAGAAGAAAGAGGAAACGTAATGTAGGAGAAGGAAAGGAATGTTGAACACACACACACAACATGAAATTCTTGAAAATATATTTCTTACACGAACGAGATGATTATGTGTGAGTTGGGGCGAGAGTTGCTGGGACTGTCAGTCACACAGTCAGTCAGTCTGTCTGTCTGTCGGTCTGTCTGTTCGTACATTTTAAAACTACTTACATTTGGTGGTTGCTCTGTTAGGGCCTGTGTGTAGCATGTCATCGCCTCACGTTTACGTTGATTTATGTGTGCCAAAACACGTTGCTGATGCATGGCTGCCAATTGGTGTTTTTCCGCATTACCTTCCTCTTCGAGTGCCTGAACAGAAGTCTAAAATTACATTCCCATATAAAGATGTATTGTACATTTAAGAGAGAAAGATTATCAGAAAGAAGTTGGCTTTTTTTTTTGGTTTTGTAAATTTTGGCTAAAAATTTGAAAATTTTCTTAAATATTTCTTTTTTTGGTGTCATGATTTTTGTTTTGTTGATTTTGGGTGATTTTTTTGCGATAGAAACAAAGAAGTTTTGCTGGGAATATGTTTAAGAAACTGTGTATTGGTTCTAACTACTAATGGGTTAGTTATACAAAAATACAAATGTTGTTCGAGTTTGAGAAGGTTGGGTGGGATCTGTTTAAAATGTTAAACTACTGAGTGCAAATTCTACTAAAGAAATCAACCTTTAAATAAAAGTATTCAATATGTTTTCAAAAAAGGAATTCCTTTTTTATCTAAGGAATTCCTTTAGACTACCATCAACATGCAGTTTACGATTAACATGAGTTAATGGTGTGAATTTTTAAACCAAAATGAGGAAAACGAGGGGGGGGGGGGAGGTAGTGAAATGACAATGAGTGAGTGGATTGACAAAAATCTTATGTTTGGGGGAGTAAGTGAATAAATTTGAATATATTTAAAAAGAATACGCACAGTGACAAAGTGAATGAATAATAATTCCTGTTTAATAGTTTGTAGAGCTCCTACAAGATTTGGGAATTCAAATTTCTGAAAGTCTTTAAAATGAAGCCTTTATAACAGTGCAATATTGAATTTGACTCAGGACAACTGTGTGCTCATTTTTGCTGTTGAATCGATTCAATCTTTGGACTAAATGATCGTATTGCTTAGGAGAATATCGAACTTTGAAAGATGCATAAAGTAGTTCCAAAATTGTTGGCCTAAAGTTGCACTCTAATCTTTGGGAAATTGGGAAAGATGTAGTGAAGGTAATAGGAAGAGAAACTAGATCGTGTACATTTGCGAAATCAGTCGTCATGAATAACCGTTTGATCATTTATTCGAGCAGCAGTATAAGTGATTAACTGCATAAAAGCGAAATTCATTTCATCTTCCTGGAACCGATATACCAGGTTCAAATCATTCGCTGCTTGAAAGCGGAATTCATTTCCTTTTCCTGGAGGCTTTACACCATTCAATTCAAATGATTCGACTTCTCAATAGCCCAATAGTTCCATCAGTTCAGTTTTGGAATAAATTCCGTTAAAACCGAAACATCAGCTTAAACAATGTTGTAGTTTAAAACAGTGGGAGATTCGGAAGAGATGTGGTCTTCCGAATCTCCCACTAGCTTTATCGAAGCTACCAATCTGTCAACCGCAAAAGAGAATGGACTGTTTCTGGTGTTTTGAGTAAGTCGTTTATCGTGGAATAGAGAAGGAGAATAATAGTAAACATTGATGATAATAAAGGTATAGTTTTCCAGAACGGAGCAAGATAAATGTTAGCAGGTTCTCAAGAGCCAACAATGTGTAATCGATCTCTATAAGCTACCAATCCGCAAAAGAGGATGGACTGCTTGTCTTTTGAGTAAGTAGTTTATCGTGGAGAAGGGAATAAAGGTATTGCTTCCCAGAATGCTGCAACACAAATGTTAGCAGCTTCTCAGAGCCTACCTCTTGAGCGTAATGAGATGAAGGAAAAGGAATTCATTACCTTTATTAGTAACAGATGTCTTCGTAATGACAAGAACTCCCATGCTTTGATTACAACTTCTGAAGGTTCATCGGAGACAACGCATTAGTTTGCACGACCATGATGGAGATGAAGCCATCAGAGGCACATTCCCTTCTCTAAATCATGAAAATATTGGACAATGACTTGGTCATCGAATTTGCGGTTAGTTCTTACTAGTTAGGGATCCTCTTAAGGATGCTCATTAAGTTTGATCCACGATTGGCCAGAAAACAGAGTAACTGAAGTTTAAGTTTCTGACAGTGAATAGATCTTTGATAGAAGATCTTGAAACTCAGCGACCCTAAAGTTTTCTCAATTATACAGGTTTTCCCATCCCGAAACTCCACTGTGTCGATTCAATGGTTCAGATGAGACAATCAAAAGATATTTTATATTAAAGCTGGAGGAGTTTTAAACCCTGTTGACAATATTTTGAAATCTTTGGACGATCTTGAAGCTGTTCACTTCAGCTTAAAAGTTGAGGAACAGCATTAGATCAGAACTCAACCAATTTTCTTAAAAAATAAGATCCAGTCTAAGATCCATTTGTACAGAAATCGTTAAATTTTTCTTAATTTTGGAAGTCTGTGTTGTTGGAGCAACAAACATCAACTAAATCTGCACAGATATATATACAAAGCATTGCAGGGTTTTAACTCTGGATGTTTTAGATCTGGGTCACAATTGTATTTTTCTTAATTTTGAAAGTCTGAGTTGTTGAGGCAACAAATTTAAACTTGAACTGGACTGTAACCCAAAATTTATTTCAGTAGTTTCAACTTTGAAAGTTTAAGATCTGGAACACCATTGACAAGTTTGAATTGGAAAAGATTTGAAGAATTCTTCAAGGTATTTTGTTGTTGTTGTAACAGTTCGACTGTGGCCGGGGGAAAAATTTCAATTGATACAACTGTCGCTGGATTGACAATCTTTGGCCGAATATGACTCGGGACGTTCCGGAGCGAAGATCCAATTGTCGTTGGGAACGTTTTGTAATTTTGCTTTGATTTGGAAGTTTAAATGTCAAAACAAATGATCGCGGATTGAATTGATCTAATTCTAGAAGATTTGTTGAAAATTAAAGAGCTTTAGCATGGATATGATCTAAAGGCTTTGGAAATTTTAAGTTCTCTTATTAAGGAAGTTTTATAACCCCAAATAACTTGCATAAGATTAAATCTAGTGGACAACTTTTGGAAAATTTTAAGAATTTTAAGAGTTTTTTAAAGGAATCCTATGTATATATGATTTAATCTTTAAATTCTTTAATATGAAAGAACTGTTTTAAGTTTCTAATAGTTTCCTTTATGTTCTAATAACATCTGCCTTTACAATACAAAAAAAAAAAACCTTTTCTCTTAGCCACTAACAACCAAATACAGTTCATAAACATACTCCACAAGCCTCATTAAGTCTCCATGGGAATAGGTTATTTAGAAAAACCAGGGGGTAGGAATGTGAATAGTAACGCATTTTCTGCTTTAAATGTATATAAATTTTTTCTGCTTCTTTTTGCTTTAGATAATTAGATTACAGATAATTTTCCAACTAACTAAATTTTATAATTTGCTTATTATATTTATTATTTTATGGTAATTGTAGTGGTAAAGTACAACAGAAAAAAAAAACATAATTTTAGTAGTAGTAGTAGTGGTAGTATTATTATTGTTGTAAATAAATGTAGTATTTAGTAGTAGTAGTAGTAGTAAAAGCAACAAAGCTTTGAAAAATAATCAGATTAATAACCAATTTATGTATTTAAAATTATGTATTATTACAGCAAATCATTATCATGTTTATTTAGGGAGTAATCAAATATTTTAGCTAAATTTCAAATTAAATTTATTTTGATAATCATTATCATCATCATCATTATCATTAGCACCATACTACAGAAAATTTAATATATTTATTATAAAGATTTATATTTATACAATATATATAAAAGCTTCATATCTGATGATTCTTTCGCTCCCATTATTATGCACAACTACAACTAAAGAAAAAAATAACACAGAATACATAAACAAATACGTTTACTTGATACAGATACACTAAATAGTTATATACAAAGACATAAACATACTAATAATGTAATGATAAGAAAAGAAAACTTCAAATGATAAAGAAACAAAAAATTTTCCAAACTAAAATCGTCAACTTTTTGTTAATGTTATAGTAATGAAAATGAAATGTATATGAGCAACTTAAACATGACTTGTAACTTAAAAATATATTTAGTTTAGACAGTTAAGAGTTTGTACTAGTTAGGCTGCTATTGCCTTAAAATATATTTAATTAAAAATTGCTTGAAACTTACCTGGAAACGTGCTGTCATTCTCTGTTTGAAACTTTGGGCAGCCTTGGGATCAGCCAAACGCATATCTTGATATTTTTCCTCCAAATCAGACCAGTCCTTCATGACTCGTGTTACCTTTTCACGATGCGATTCCTCGAGGCGCTGTTGGGCTTCCTTGTTTTAGAATTTATTTGGGTTTTGATAATTAAAAAAAATGCCTGGGCATGGGAAAACACTTACTTTTTGACTTACTTTGTAGCTCTGGTGTTCATAATGGGGATCGAAGTGTGTAAAGTAAGGATCGGGTGTGGGTTGTCCGGTTGTGGGTGGCATTGGCAAATCACCATTTGATTTGCTGTTAACTTCTCCACCCAAAGTTTTTTGTTCTTCCTTCTTTGTCAGCGTAGGTTTAGCACCACTAGAGCTACCCTGTTGATCATAATTATCTGCTGTATCTTCTTCATAATTATCCTCCACAGAATCATATTCAGCATTAGCATCATCTCCTGTGGCAGCCGCTTCATCGGCAGCCATTTCATCTTCTTCATCGTCGGCCAATAAATCGTCTTCATCATCATCGTTATCTTCCATATCATCACCGTTGTCTTTAGAGTAGTTGGAATCATTGTCCTCGCTGCTGATATCATCTAAATCATCATTGATGGGATTAGTGATTTCAGCTGGGGGCAAAACGGGTAAATCGGTTTTCTTAACGCGTATTTCATCGGCTAAAGAAAGAGAAACAAAAGAAAATTCCCTTCAGTTTTAAGAAATTTGCTAAATAACAGGAAAATTGTTAATGTAAAGGAAGGTTTTTGTGAAATTGAGGTAATCTAAAGCAATCTGAATAAATTTCAGGGACATTGCATGCTTATTTTGTCATCTACGAAACTTATTTTTTAATAAAATCACTTTCGATTTAATTCTTTGCAAAATCGGCCGCAGGATGCTGAAAGAAATTTCTTTCAAAAATCTTTGATATAACAAGTTTGTTAAGAGAAACCTTTAGAATAACTTCTAGAAGAAAGTTTTTGCGATACTGAGGAAATTGGAACATTATTTCGACTTTAAAGCAACAGAACTTTGATAGGAAAGAGTGGAACGTCTAAAACAATGGTTTATTACATGGAACAACAAGATATATAGGGAAAGAAAGATTCCAACATTATTAGTGACTCAAACTCAATCACAAACAAGATCCATACAATCAACTTCAACTCTCCAGGAAGAATTGGGGAGATTATTATTTAATTCGGAAATATTAACTGATTCAGCATTGAAGCTATCAACCTTTTTTAAATCTAAAGATTAGATTTCGTTGGTTCGAAGGACCAATCAGTTTCTGCGACTTGTCAACAGTAGTTTTGTATCTGGATCAATATCAATATCTCATTAGCGGACAACATCTATGGCTATTCAACAGAGAACAGAAAGACCAATTGTATTATAAACTAAAGGTTTCATTAGTAGCTGATTACCTGCCACCCAATCCAGCAATATTTGTTACAAAAAGATCATAGGAGTGCACTGAATAAAGACAGGGATTGTTTGGATCAAAGGACCAATTGATTAAAGGAACTAAATAAAAATCGAAGACACCACAGCAAGAATCTTGAACCTTAACTTTCTGCGAATCACGGGAACTTTACAATAATGGTTTTGGATATCATATTGTCGGCTTGAAGGACCAATATTTTCGTAATCAGGAGATCTGATCAACTACATATTAATCACAGAAATACACACTAACACGCAATTGACAGTCCAGGAATATCAAATGGACCTTGGCATCAGTAGTATTTGATCAAAGATCTGGTATTTGTTAACGCGATCCCTGCGATCAATCTTTGGTGCAATATTCGACAAGTAGTTGGAACATAACAAGGATAGTTTGGTTTGATGGACCAATTGATTTGGGCAATCTATCTATTTGTCTATCTATCTATCTATCTATCTATCTATCTATCTATCTATCTATCTATCTATCTATCTATCTATCTATCTATCTATCTATCTATCTATCTATCTATCTATCTATCTATCTATCTATCTATCTATCTATCTATCTATCTATCTATCTATCTATCTATCTATCTATCTATCTATCTATCTATCTATCTATCTATCTATCTATCTATCTATCTATCTATCTATCTATCTATCTATCTATCTATCTATCTATCTATCTATCTATCTATCTATCTATCTATCTATCTATCTATCTATCTATCTATCTATCTATCTATCTATCTATCTATCTATCTATCTATCTATCTATCTATCTATCTATCTATCTATCTATCTATCTATCTATCTATCTATCTATCTATCTATCTATCTATCTATCTATCTATCGGAAGAAATCTTGTAGAAAATGTTTTAATTGATTTCGAAGCAGATCTTGGACAAGGTCCTAATGGACGAGATACATATTTTTGATTTGGCTTGATCAACAATATCAAATTACAATTTTAGATTGTCGGTTCGGAGGACCAATTACATAAAAGCGAGCGGATTTCTGGGTTGGTTTTAGGTTTAACTCATCCTTTCCCTTATAATATTTAAGATATCTTCTCAAAGTTGTATAAATCTCTTTTTAATTGTTGAAGATTTAATCCCAGAGATTTTTCAATCCTTTAGCTTTTCATTTTGCTATACTGCTCCCTTTATTTATCTGTATTCTTAGAGAATCTTTAAGCTAAAGAAATTTACAGGCCAATTGGTCACGTTTATCAAACATTTACTTTTCGAAATTGGGTTATATTTATTATTAGTTTGTTGGCTCTCGTCCTCTTTGACAAGGAATGCTATGTGAGAATGAATGTGAGCGAGTGTGTTTTGTGCTAGCTGTCTGTGTTTGTGATTTTAATCTCCTTCCGCTAAACTAGATACTTCGATTTATTCCAACACATATCTAGCGCATATTTAAGTCATTTGTAAAACAAACAATATTTTTTTCTTATTCTACTATTTCCTTTTTGTGTGTTTTAGTTAAAGGAAAAGTATATGTTAGTGAGTGTGTTTAGAGCAGGAGATAAGTGAAGGAATGTGTGTGCGTGTGTAGGTAGTTAGGTGGAGGGTTTAAATACTTTAGATTCATACTCACTTTTAAAATGTTTTGGACAGCATACAAATTCAACACCCGAAAACAAGGAAATGCCACATGGCAACAACATGGCAAAACTACGCATTTGCATGCCACGCTCTTGACAAGCAGCAGCACCAGTCTGATTCCACCTAACGAATGGCCAGCAACGTGAAGCATTGTGTATATGATCGAATAGACAACCTTCGGGTACTAATAAAGCATCCGATTGGAATGGTCCTTCTACAACAAAAAAAAAACATAAAACGGTCAGTTGCAAACTAAGTATAACAAACTACAACGACGACGGAAAGCTAAAGCTGTTGTTGTTGCTCTTCCTATTGAGACTTTAAAACAGAATTAGTTGTTTGTAAATAATATAGTTAGAACTTACCCAAGCAACGGAATGGTTTAATCCAACGATGGGCACCCTTACATTTATTAGCATTCAATGCACCCTGACGACACCAGCCACCTATTTTCTGATAGTGTGATGATTCTACTATATTGGTAATATCTCTGTTGGGATATGCCTGCAATTTTGGAGAGAGAAGAAAAAAAATGTTGTTAGATAAATAAATATGTTACACACAGTTTGTTTTAATACCAAAAATACTATAAATCTAAAAGAATGACAGTATACTGTAAGAAAATTTGGGTTATTGGTTAAGCTAGTGATCAGGGCAGCTTTATATTATGATAATTAACACCTGCTTATTGTAGCCTTAAGTGTTTATTTTCATTTACAATTTAAATTTTTATTTAATCTCGAAGAGTTTCAAAGTTATAAATAAATTTCTAAAATTAATCCTTAATTAATATTAATCATACGTACCCTAGTACGGTAATAGTTTTATTTAAATAACTTTTAGACTACTAAAGGGATTTAAATGAAATGTATGGCAAAGTTGTAGTGCACAACCTAAGCTTTTAGGAAAATTTAATGGAACGTAAAATATTTCTCCAGAATTTGACATTTAGGACTCAACTAAAACTGAAATGATTTTCACACAGTTGGTTTTCTTCCAGTGTAGTTTTTGTGTATCGAGAGTGTATATGAATAAGAGTTAATACTTTAATGTGTAAGTATATGTGTTCATATATGTATGCATTAATGTTAGAGTGTGTTTGTGTGTGTGTATGTATGTCTATTGAAACCATTGAGGTTTAAAAATAAAATGAACACCAAACAGCTCTAGAACATTATAAACTACACATGCAATAGCAGCAACAACAACATATACATTTTCAAACTCACATGTTTCTAGTTTTTAACTCTTTTCCTCTTTCTTTCCCATATTTATCTTTCCCTCTCTATCATACTTATAGACCATGAGCCAAATTTCGTATAAAACAAAAAAACGGAAACAGGAAATGGAGCATAACAAATCGATTTCAATAGAATTGAAGTCTTAAAATTGAATTTGTCTATCAAAGGTTTATATACATACATATTGTTGTTGTTTTTGTTAATTCCATGTTATTTATATTGTATGTGTGTTTTTTTTTTCCTATTGCCAAACATATACAAATTTTCTACACTCGTTTACACAACATTGTGTTTTAGGTATTTTAAAGAAAACAAAAGAGTTAAAAAAAACTAAATAAATGGAATATTTTTACCCCAATATACATACATATTTATAAGCAGACATAAATATACATTTTTGGTTATAGTAAAACTGCAGTAGTTTAGAGTTCGAAATAGAGATAGAGGTTTCAATGAAATATAAGAGAAAAATTGTTAAAATTTTTAAATTATATTTAAAGCAAAAACTAGTTAAATCATGAATATTTCTACAAATTCCAAAATTTTTTTGTTTTAAGGCTTAATTCCTCAAGTTTTATTAAGGAAAAAGTGAAAAAAATTGTTTGAAAAAATATATTTTTTTTGGCAACAAATTTTAGAATCAACAAAATATTTTGGGCTAACTTATTCACATTATATTATAGCCTTAAGTGTTTACTTTAAAATGCAATTTAAATTATTAATCTAGCTCATATAGTTGCCAAGTTATTGAAAATTTTATAAAAGTACTACCTAATTAATATCAATCATACGTACCCTGGTACAAAAATGGTTTTTTAACAATAACTTCTAAACTACTGCTGCAATTTCAAAGTAATGTAAGGACATTTTAAAGCACACAAGCTAAGCTTTTGGGGTATATAAAAACAAAGTTAAAGACACTAACAGCAAACGAACTATACACTTTTAAATTTTTAACTTAAAATTAAAAATTTAAAAAAAAAATAATTTTCTTTTCAAAATGTTCTTATTTTTTATATGTTATTGCATCCATATCTAACAAAATTAATTATTTTTAAATTTATTAGCCTTAAGTATTTTAAAAACAATTAAATATTTATAGGTTTTCTTGTTTTGAAAACCTATAAACAAATAAATTGCTTACTTTATCCCAAGCTAATGGCTTGTGTTATTTGTTTTATGTTTTAAACTTTATCCTTAATTTTTTTTCTGAAAACCTTAAGGCTTAAAACAAATACTATAAGACTTTATATGCCTTATTAATTTAAAAACTTTTGTTTGTTATTTTTCTAAATATTTATTTGTTTAGGGTTTGTTAAGGACCTAAGGATAAGCTAGTTTGTTTTTTTTTTGTTTCTTTAATAAACTAATAACATTAATAACCTTACTTATAGCTTTTTAGTTCATCATATTATGACAATTAAATTACTTAAACTTAATAATTTTTCTTTTGCTGCAAAATCTTTATACAACTATACATTCTTGTTAATTAAGTTTTGTATTTTATGTTTATGGTTTTCTAGTACTCCTAGAAGACTACTCCATTTGTTGTGGTTTTTTGGGTTGCGGCTGCTAGCATTTTATACTACACTACACTCTACTACTCTCTACTACTCTCTTACTTGATCAATGTTATTTTGCCAGACAATTTCATTATGTTATTTATTAGGGAAATATACGTAAATGATTTGATTATTTATACATACACATGTGTGTTAGAGAAATTTTTGATTTCAAACAAAAACCAACATTTACTCAAACATTATTTTAGGTTTTATACTTTGGGGATTTATTTTAAGTCATTTGCTTTAAACTTTAGTATATCATTATGTAGTTTTATTAATTGCTAGTATTTACAAATAATTTTAAGTTTTTGTTAATGTTTATCAAAATGCATAAAAGTTTAAAAGGCCAATAAGAAGTTTTAAGAGCTTCTAAATTAAAATAATGTAATTTGGTTTCAATAAAGATTAGTAGAAAATAATGTAGAAATAATTTAAATAACATCAAATTAAGTTTATTGCTTAAATATATTTAAGAATTTAAAAATTTAACAAAAATTTTAGCAAAAAATTATTTTTGCTATAAAATTTATTTGAGTTTTGGACTTCTATAGCAAACACATAAAATTAGTTTTTTATTAAATTTGTATAAGGATTTATAGCCTTAAATGTTGGCTTTCTATCACTGCTTAAATAAGTCTGTTAGCTTTTATCGTAAAAAAGTTATAAAGAAATTTCTTAAACTACTACCTAATTAATATCAATCATACGCCACCGTGTTCAAAAAGTATAATCATAAATATGTTCTAAACTACAAGTATAATGTAAAACCTTCAAATACAAAACTTTTAGCACAGAAAATAAACTTTTAGGGAATCATATTTGTAACTATTAAAGTTTCGTTTCAAATAAGTTACAGTATGTTAAAAGAAAACATATTTATATAAAACAAATTGTTGGAAATCTAAATTCGTTTAAAATTTATTTTTAATCTATCACTTTAATATGTTTGTTATTTGTCTTTTTTTCCTGTTTTATCCTATCTAAACAATTTCTATGTGAAATTATGTTACAGGAACAGATTTACTATCTTCTTGTCACTATTAAGTAGGTACAACTTCCTTTACTTTTTATATATATAGATTGGCAAATAGAAACATGTACAGCAGCTGCAGGAAAAGAGGTTACGCAAACATATTCCAGCAAAATGAAAGGAAATATATGAACTAAATTTAGCTCCCCTCTTTTTTTCTTGGCAAATAACGAGGTTAGACGAAAGAGTTATTTTGGAAAATGTAAGTAAGAACTAGAACTAGAACAAAACAAAAACAGAATTAGAACAGAACTAGAAGACAACTAGGACTAGAACAGAACTAGAACAGAACTGGAACAGAACTAGAACAGAACTAGAACAGAACTAAAACAGAACTAGAACAGAACTAGAACAGAACTAGAACAGAACTAGAACCGAACTAGAACAGAACTAGAACAGAACTAGAACAGAACTAGAACAGAACTAGAACAGAACTAGAACAGAACTAGAACATAACTAGAACAGAACTAGAACAGAACTAGAACAGAAATAGAGCAGAACAGAACTAGTAAAGAACTAGAACAGAACTAGAACAGAACTAGTAAAGAACTAGAACAGAACTAGAACATAACTAGAACAGAACTGGAACATAACTAGAACAGAACTAGAACAGAACTCGAACAGAACTAGAACTGAGCGAGAACTGAGCTAGAACTGAACTAGAACTAAACTAGAACTGAACTAGAACTGAACTAGAACTGAACTAGAACTGAACTAGAACTGAACTAGAACTGAACTAGAACTGAACTAGAACTGAACTAGAACTGAACTAGAACTGAACTAGAACTGAACTAGAACTGAACTAGAACTGAACTAGAACTGAACTAGAACTGAACTAGAACTGAACTAGAACAGAACTAGAACTGAACTAGAACTGAACTAGAACTGAACTAGAACTGAACTAGAACTGAAACTAGAACTGAACTAGAACTGAACAAGAATTGAACTAGAACTGAACTAGAACTGAACTAGAACTGAACTAGAAACTAGAGAACTAGAACTGAACTAGAACTGAACTAGAACTGAACTAGAACTGAACTAGAACTAGAACTGAACTAGAACTAGAACTGAACTAGAACTGAACTAGAACTGAACTAGAACTGAACTAGAACTGAACTAGAACTGAACTAGAACTGAACTAGAACTGAACTAGAACTGAACTAGAACTGAACTAGAACTGAACTAGAACTGAACTAGAACTGAACTAGAACTGAACTAGAACTGAACTAGAACTGAACTAGAACTGAACTAGAACTGAACTAGAACTGAACTAGAACTGAACTAGAACTGAACTAGAACTGAACTAGAACTGAACTAGAACTGAACTAGAACTGAACTAGAACTGAACTAGAACTGAACTAGAACTGAACTAGAACTGAACTAGAACTGAACTAGAACTGAACTAGAACTGAACTAGAACTGAACTAGAACTGAACTAGAACTGAACTAGAACTGAACTAGAACTGAACTAGAACTGAACTAGAACTGAACTAGAACTGAACTAGAACTGATCTAGAACTGAACTAGAACTGAACTAGAACTGACTAGAACTGAACTAGAACTAGAACTGAACTAGAACTGAACTAGAACTGAACTAGAACTGAACTAGAACTGAACTAGAACTGAACTAGAACTAAACTAGAACTGAACTAGAACTGAACTAGAACTGAACTAGGACTGAACTAGAACGGAACTAGAACTGAACTAGAACTGAACTAGAACTGAACTAGAACTGAACTAGAACTGAACTAGAACTGAACTAGAACTGAACTAGAACTGGACTAGAACTGAACTAGAACTGAACTAGAACTGAACTAGAACTGAACTAGAACTGAACTAGAACTGACTAGAACTGAACTAGAACTGAACTAGAACTGAACTAGAACTGAACTAGAACTGAACTAGAACTGAACTAGAACTGAACTAGAACTGAACTAGAACTGAACTAGAACTGAACTAGAACTGAACTAGAACTGAACTAGAACTGATCTGGAACTGAACTAGAACTAAACTAGAACTTAATAGAACTGAACTAAAACTAAACTAGAACTATACTAGAACTGAACTAGAACTATACTAGAACAGAACTAAACTACAACAGAACTGCAAAAATTATTTATATATATTTTTAAAGCTTCGGTTAACAGCTATCACGTTCAGATATAAATCATTTCATTCAAACTTCTACTTAGTGAGTTATCAATGAGAAACCACTAAGATGTAGGTGGCGTATGATTGATATTAATTAAGCTGATATTTTCGTTATTGGTTAATAACTCTTGTGTTTTAAAAGCAAACGGAGAAATTTTACAGCCATTTGATATTTAGCAATTAAGATTATTAGAAAACTTTATCTTTAACCTTTAGAATAATTTTCTAAGTATATAAAATTGCTATGAATTTAGAAGACGTTACAAAACAATTGTTTCTTTGTTTGATAAAATACATACATATTCGAGAGAACTGTTTAGACTAGCACTGAACTATATATACAAAAAATATATAAAATTCTAACTGAAGTTTTTGACAAAATGAAGTTTTAAAAGGATGAGTTTAAGCAGTTAATTTTTGTTTATGGAATACTCTTTTCCTACTTATTTAAAACTATTACTGATTTTTTTTTTTAATTTTTTTCTAAAGCTGGAAAAGTTAATGAGTTTAGTTGTAGTTAAGTTTTTCTATATATATTTTTTTGTAGTTGTAGTAGTTGTTGTTATAGTTTCCAAAACTACTTAACATACTCAGTGTAACCAAAGAGTCCTCTTTGGTACAGGGTGTCAGTGAATGGTGACTTGTATATATATTTATAACTGTATATGCAAAATTTTGCTGTTAGTTCATGTTATTGTTGCCGTTGTAAAACATACATGTCATAGACATGCATAAATGAGGACAATTTCCAATTTCATGTTTTTTTATGCTTTACATTGTAATGGTTTTCAAACTCAAATACACAACACAATAACGCAGCCAACAACAGCAACAACACTTTTATACATAAACACACAGTCATAATTTGAATGGTTTTGTACTCCCACATATATACACACTCACACATATGTATATACAAGTATGACCACTACAATTCACACTCTCTTTGCCTGTCCAACTCTGCCATGTAATAGTTTTACATATTACTACAATGGCGGCAAGAGCAAAAACTACAAATCCAACAACTAACATTTTAAGTATAACTGTTTATGACTCAAGTAGGGAAGCCAGGCAAAAAAAAAATCATGTATAGTGAAAGAGAAAAAAAAACATAACAGAAACAAAAACCTAACGGACCGTTTTATATTAACAAAAAAATATGTGGGTGTTTATGGGAATATGAGCGAGTGTAGTGTATGTGTAGAGAGAAGTGTAGTTTTTTTGTTATATTTCAGGGTTTTTAAACATGTTTCAAAGTGTAGGCAGGCATGGTAAAGGGTATTTAATAACAAGTACGTTTATAACACACTAACTCTTTGCCAATTCACCCCCTGGCTTCTATAGCTCTTGTTCATTTCAACAACTATTGGTTACTTTGCGGCGTTAAACTTAAAAGTTTTAAATAGTATTAAAAAACCACCAATTTTTCATATTTAAAGTAAAATAATGAGTTTGATTTAATGAAAATAAAGGAAAATTATTTAAACAATGATAACAAGCATTTTCCGTTATATTTAAAACCAATTTTAAGGAAAAATTATTTTCTTCCAAATTTTTTTTTTACTTTGAATGTTAAATTTTCTAGGGTTTAAGCTATACATACAACTCATAATTTTACGTTTAAAAGCCCTAAATGTTTACTATTAATTGCCGTTTGAATTATTCTTTTAGCTTGTTTCGTTAAAAAGTTATATTAAATTTTCCCTATAAACACCCTAATTAATATCAATCATACGCCACCTTGGCAATTACATTTTAATTGTTAATAACTCTAAAACTACTAGACCGATTTAAACAAAATGTATATCAGTGTTTAGAGCAGGAAATAGGTTTTAAGAAAATTATAAATTCAAATCTGTTTTGAATATATCCAAGCAGCTGTAGGCTGTTGAAATTGAGTATGTTAAAAATAAAAATTTTCTAAGCCCAAAAAAAATCAGTTTTTTGCATGGAAAATTAAATATATTTTTTAGAACTAGTAACAAAATAATTAAAATACCAAACATTTCAAACAATTTTGCTGAAGACTTAGTTTCTAAGTTATTTTTTCTATTTTTTTTATAAAAATTATTGTTAATCACTTATTTCGAGACTAACCTCGTAGTTAGTACAAGTTAACTAAATAAAACATAAAGCCATCCAACTGCAGAGAAAAAGACGAAAAAATAGCCCACAATTAATGGCTTCGTTTATATGGCTAGTTTGTCTTTTATACACATGTCTCTCTCTATACAATTTGTTTTAAATTAAACAAAAAAATCCTTACAAAATGAAACATTTACAGGCGCTTTAGCTCTACATTATACTTAACAAATTTAAATACTTGCTTATAGTTTTTTTCTTCTCACAAATAATATAAAAAACGAGCTCAAACAGAAAACTTATACACATACACAATTTTCCATGTCTGTGGTTGATTAATTGGGGTCATCATTACTGAAGGATATAAGTGGTTTCCTGTGCAGCTATACAACCTTACTTGTATTTTTTACACATTTTGCCCATATCATTTATACTCATATGACAAGCCAACAGCAGCAGCAACAACATACTACTTGTATTTTATAATTTTTTATGCCGTTTCATATGAATCTAGCAAAGCATACAGTAAAAAAAAACACACACAAACTTACTTGCAGTAAAAGGGAGTTTTACTATACTTTGGGGGTTATGGTGAAAATCAAATTTGTCATTAAGTCGAGTGTGAAATTAGCATAAATTGAACACCATTTCCCTTAAAATTGTTTTTGTTTTTCTGGTCAGTTTTATCTATAGTCCTAAAGGTATTTTATTATAAATTGTTGAACAACAATGAACAAAAATAAATAAAACAATTGAAGCGTAAAATATATTTTTAATATAAAAACTACTTAAATATGATGAGGGAAATTTGTTAACAATAAATAAAGTGTATAAAATATATTATATATATGACACCTAAATTGGCAATTTTTTATAAAAGGTTTAGACATTTTTGAAAGAATTTTTTATATGGAAAAATAAACTTTAACTGAATTAAAACTGAAAGAGAACTGACTTAACCTGAGTTAGAAAGAACTAGATCGGATAAGAACAGAACTGAACTACAAGAAACCGAACTAGAACAGAACTAAACAGAACTAAATAGAAACTAGAACAGAACTAGAACCGAACTAGAAGAGAACTAGAACAGACTAGAACAGACTATAAAGAACTAGAAGAACTGAACAGACTATAAACAGAACTAGAACAGAACTAGAACAGAACTAGAACATAACTAGAACAAGAAACTAGAATAGAACTAGAACGAACTAGAACATACTAGAATAGAACATAACAAACTAGAAAGAACGAGAACAGAACTATAAAAGAACTAGAACAGAACTAGAACAGAACTAGAACAGAACTAGAACAGAACTAGAACAGAACTAGAACAGAACTAGAACAGAACTAGAACAGAACTAGAACTGAACTAGAACAGAACTAGAACAGAACTAGAACAGAACTAGAAC
This sequence comes from Lucilia sericata, assembly GCF_015586225.1. Classification (NCBI taxonomy): domain Eukaryota; kingdom Metazoa; phylum Arthropoda; class Insecta; order Diptera; family Calliphoridae; genus Lucilia; species Lucilia sericata. The sequence goes on from NW_023994277.1 coordinate 28,216, forward strand.
AGAACTAGAACAGAACTAGAACAGAACTAGAACAGAACTAGAACAGAACTAGAACAGAACTAGAACAGAACTAGAACAGAACTAGAACAGAACTAGAACAGAACTAGAACACTAGAACAGACTAGAACAGAACTAGAACAGAACTAGAATAGAACTAGAACTAGAACAGAACAGAACTAGAACAGAACTAGAACAGAACTAGAACTAGAACAGAACTAGAACAGAACTAGAACAGAACTAGAACAGAACTAGAACAGAACTAGAACAGAACTAGAACAGAACTAGAACAGAACTAGAACAGAACTAGAACAGAACTAGAACAGAACTAGAACAGAACTAGAACAGAACTAGAACAGAACTAGAACAGAACTAGAACAGAACTAGAACAGAACTAGAACAGAACTAGAACAGAACTAGAACAGAACTAGAACAGAACTAGAACAGAACTAGAACAGAACTAGAACAGAACTAGAACAGAACTAGAACAGAACTAGAACAGAACTAGAACAGAACTAGAACAGAACTAGAACAGAACTAGAACAGAACTAGAACAGAACAGAACTAGAACAAACTAGAATAGAACTAGAACAGAACTAGAACAGAACTAGAACAGAACTAGAACAGAACAAACTAGAACAGAACTAGAACAGAACTAGAACAGAACTAGAACAGAACTAGAACAGAACTAGAACAGAACTAGAACAGAACTAGAACAGAACTAGAATAGAACTAGAACAGAACTAGAACAGAACTAGAACAGAACTAGAACTAGAACAGAACTAGAACAGAACTAGAACAGAACTAGAACAGAACTAGAACAGAACTAGAACAGAACTAGAACAGAACTAGAACAGAACTAGAACAGAACTAGAACAGAACTAGAACAGAACTAGAACAGAACTAGAACAGAACTAGAACAGAACTAGAACAGAACTAGAACAGAACTAGAACAGAACTAGAACAGAACTAGAACAGAACTAGAACAGAACTAGAACAGAACTAGAACAGAACTAGAACAGAACTAGAACAGAGCTAGAACAGAACTAGAACAGAACTAGAACAGAACTAGAGCAGAACTAGAACAAGAACAGAACTAGAACAAGAACAGAACTAGAACAGAACTAGAACAGAACTAGAACAGAACTAGAACAGAACTAGAACAGAACTAGAACAGAACTAGAACAGAACTAGAACAGAACTAGAACAGAACTAGAACAGAACTAGAACAGAACTAGAACAGAACTAGAACAGAACTAGAACAGAACTAGAACAGAACTAGAACAGAACTAGAACAGAAAAAAAAAAGAACAGAACTAGAACAGAACTAGAACAGAACTAGAACAGAACTAGAACAGAACTAGAACAGAACTTGAACAGAACTAGAAACTAGAACAGAACAGAACTGAACAGAACTAGAACAGAACTAGAACAGAATAGAAAGAACTAGAACAGAACTAGAACAGAACTAGAACTAGAACAGAACCTAGAACAGAACTAGAACAGAACTAGAACAGAACTAGACAGAACTAGACAGAACTAAGAACAGAACTAGAACCGAACTAGAACAGAACTAGAACATGAACTAGAACAGAACTAGAACAGAACTACACTGAAACTAGAACAGAACTAGAACAGAACTGAACAGAAACTAGAACAGAACTAGAACAGAACTAGAACAGAACTAGACAGAACTAGAACAGAAACTAGAACAGAACTAGAACAGAACTAGAACAGAACTAGACAGAACTAGACAGAAACCTAGAACAGAACTAGAACAGAACTATGAACAGAACTAGAACAGAACTAGAACAGAACTAGAACAGAACTAGAAGAACAGAAACTAGAACAGAACTGCAGGAACAGAACTAGAACGAACTAGAACAGAACTAGAACAGAACTAGGACAGAACTAGGACAGAACAAGAATAAAACTAAAACAGAACTAATATTGCAATTACTCTTCTAACTAGTTTAGATTACATCATAATTAATATTAATCATACGCTACCGTATCAAGAAAAGTAAAAATATAAAATTTCTTTTAACTACAAAATCGATTACCGTAAATATATTTCTACATATCTATATATTTTTAGATTTTAACAATGTCGTTTTGCTAGACTGCCTATTTAAATATTAGAATCAACCAAAAACTTTTTACGCTTTTCTTAAGTATACCAATTTAAATTGCAATATCTAGCACCTGCTCCTTAATAGGTTTCCTTCTACTTCTTTTCCAGCAAGTCAATCACATTGAAAATTGAATTCCCTAAACATTACGTTATTTATATTAAATTAATATTTATTATATTTTTGTTTGTTTGTTGCCAGTTAGTTTAAAATATTTAACAGCCAAAACCCATTAGGATTTTATTTTTTTAATTTAAAATTATTTTCTCCTTTTCTACGTCTTCCACAGGCGGCACAAAGTTTGTTGGAATATTTTTTTTTGTTTTCCCTGGGGTTCGTTAGTTTTTTCTTTATTCATTCATTCAAAACATTTTTGGAAGCCTATTGTGAAATAAAAGTTTTTCATGCATATTTACGAAATATTAAAAAAAAAAAAAAACTACAAATTGAAAATACTAATATTTGTTACCCGTTTTTCTCACACGCATTCATCAGCATAAAAAAATAATAATGAAATAAAATAATTTCAGTTCGGGTAGCGGTGGTATTCACTTAATAATTTTTTCTGTTTTTTTTCGGGCCTTGTGTGCATAAGTATTGAGTGTTTTAATATGTGTGTGTGTTCTTAAATAAGAAAATTTTATAACAATGTTTATATTTTGTTTTGTATATTTTCCGTTAAACATTTTCATTATAAGATCGTTTCATTTGAACTAAAATATACACACGAACGTAAGTTAAGAGCAAACTTTTAAAAATGTTAGTGAAAATAGAATTTTGTAGACAGCCTACTTGGTGAAACCACCACTGAACTGAGATTCAACTACTAGAACAGAACTAGAGCAGAACAGAACTTGAACAGAACTGGAACAGAACTAGAACTGAACTAGGACTGAACTAGAACTGAACTAGAACTGAACTAGAACTGAACTAGAACTGAACTAGAACTGAACTAGAACTGAACTAGAACTGAACTAGAACTGAACTAGAACTGAACTAGAACTGAACTAGAACTGAACTAGAACTGAACTAGAACTGAACTAGAACTGAACTAGAACTGAACTAGAACTGAACTAGAACTGAACTAGAACTGAACTAGAACTGAACTAGAACTGAACTAGAACTGAACTAGAACTGAACTAGAACTGAACTAGAACTGAACTAGAACTGAACTAGAACTGAACTAGAACTGAACTTGAACTGAACTAGAACTGAACTACTGAACTAGAACTGAACTAGAACTGACTAGAACTGACTGAACTAGAACTGAACTAGAACTGAACTAGAACTGAACTAGAACTGAACTAGAAATGAAACTAGAACTGAACTAGAACTGAACTAGAACTGAACTAGAACTGAACTAGAACTGAACTAGAATGAACTAGAACTGAACTAGAACTGAACTAGAACTGAACTAGAACTGAACTAGAAAGAACTCGAACTGAACTAGAACTGAACTAGAACTAGAACTGAAACTAGAACTGAACTAGAAACTGAACTAGAAATGAACTAGAACTGAACTAGAACTGAACTAGAACTGAACTAGAACCTGACTAGAAGCTGAACTAGAACTGAACTAGAACTGAACTAGAACTGAACTAGAACTGAACTAGAACTGAACTAGAACTGAACTAGAACTGAACTAGAACTGAACTAGAACTGAACTAGAACTGAACTAGAACTGAACTAGAACTGAACTAGAACGAACTAGAACTGAACTAGAACTGAACTAGAACTGAACTAGAACTGAACTAGAACTGAACTAGAACTGAACTAGAACTGAACTAGAACTGAACTAGAACTGAACTAGAACTGAACTAGAACTGAACTAGAACTGAACTAGAACTGAACTAGAACTGAACTAGAACTGAACTAGAACTGAACTAGAACTGAACTAGACTGAACTAGAACTGAACTAGAACTGAACTAGAACTGAACTAGAACTGAACTAGAACTGAACTAGAACTGAACTAGAACTGAACTAGAACTGAACTAGAACTGAACTAGAACTGAACTAGAACTGAACTAGAACTGAACTAGAACTGAACTAGAACTGAACTAGAACTGAACTAGAACTGAACTAGAACTGAACTAGAACTGAACTAGAACTGAACTAGAACTGAACTAGAACTGAACTAGAACTGAACTAGAACTGAAGTATAACTGAACTAGAACTGAACTAGAACTGAACTAGAACTGAACTAGAACTAGAACTGAACTAGAACTGAACTAGAACTGAACTAGAACTGAATTAGAACTGAACTGAGCTAACCTAGAATCGTAATCGAAGACTTTAGGTTGCTGTGTTACCAATTGAAACATAAACCTAAATTACCAAAATCTTCTTTATACAGAAAGTAGGAAATATTTAAGAAACAAACCAACAAGTACCAACAACCTGCTATTATACAAATATATACACACAATTATCCTTAAATACAGTGGTATATATACGTGAGTTTATATATCGCTTAAGTATATGTAATATATATGTATATATAGAAAAAACTAAAGCTTTAATAGGCTTCAAAGCACATTTGGGTCGTCATGCTAAACCAACAACAAAGTTAATTTATATTAACAAAAAATAATAAAAAAAGAGAAAAAAAACCCGAACGTATAAAATCAACAGCTTCCATATTAAAGACCATTGCGTAGTTTTTAACTAAAATTAGCATCTTTCAAGAGAAAAACTCATACAACCATACAATGACAAATATACCCTGCAAACACTCACACAGTATCCCTCCCACTACCACACTATTTAACCAACATGCAAACAAGTACACACACACACACGTTTGCACTCACTCACAAACTACTACCACAAACAATGATGCCAGGCCATATTGACCAGAGAAAAATGAAGGCGGAAATGAAGCTGAACAGAAAAAGGAAATCCTCCTTCTTTTTAGTATTTCATGTTTATTTTTTTCCTTTTATAACTAAAATAAAAACAAAAAAGGAATTTATGTGTGTGTGTGTGTTGGTATGTTCATACTTAAATATTAGCAAAAGTACGTAAAATAAATTACAAAGAAAAGAAAACTGAAAGCACCATGTAAATTATTATTAAAAAAAATCTGTTTTTTTTTTTTGTTTAAGTCTTATTCTATACTAAATAAAGTTTTCATTTTTTAGAAAACTATACCTAAGGACATTTTGTTGCAAACTGCAACAACTAACAGCACTAAAGGAAAAAATCTTTTAGGCCTTGAAAAAAACTATAATTTTTTTCTATTTATGCATCGTTAAGAATGCATTTATTTGGAAAAAGAGGAAAAGAAAATAAATTCTTTCATTTAGAAACTCAAGTCTCCTGCTTCTCAATTCATTCATTATGAACAGCCAATTGTTTTACAAAATTTCCAACACAAAAACACACGCACACAGCCAAACATGCCAACGATTTCCTTTAACCACATTTAAACATTTAAATGTATTTTAGACATTTATAACTGCTCTTAAGGATATCTTTTCAAATGGCCCTCAATGTTTAGTTAATATGGTTTTCTATTCGTTTTTGTTTCCTTTGTTTCTAGTTCAATAGAATGTAAAGAAAATTTAAGGTTTTCTTTCTTCTAGAAAAAAAATTCAAATTATGATGATGACCATTTAGCAAAAATTTCTTGTGTGGTTTTGATATGTGAGTCATTCAATGGAACATCATTTAAAGGCAACCATAGAAATCCATTTCACAGTCACCAACGAAAAAGGACATTTAGACAGACAATCAAAGTTGAAAATTACATGGTTCAATAATTTTATTAAGGCAAAAAGAGATAAACTGTAATAGAAAATAAAAAATGAAATAATTTAAGTTAAATTTTCAGTTCTAGTCCTAGTTCTGTTCTAGTTCTGTTCTAGTTCTGTTGTAGTTCTGTTCTAGTTCTATTCTAGTTCTGTTCTAGTTCTGTTCTAGTTCTAGTTCTGTTCTAGTTCTGTTCTAGTTCTGTTCTAGTTCTGTTCTAGTTCTGTTCTAGTTCTGTTCTAGTTCTGTTCTAGTTCTGTTCTAGTTCTGTTCTAGTTCTATTCTAGTTCTGTTCTAGTTCTGTTCTAGTTCTGTTCTAGTTCTGTTCTAGTTCTGTTCTAGTTCTAGTTCTAGTTCTGTTCTAGTTCTGTTCTAGTTCTGTTCTAGTTCTGTTCTAGTTCTGTTCTAGTTCTGTTCTAGTTCTGTTCTAGTTCTGTTCTAGTTCTGTTCTAGTTCTGTTCTAGTTCTGTTCTAGTTCTGTTCTAGTTCTGTTCTAGTTCTGTTCTAGTTCTGTTCTAGTTCTGTTTAGTTCTGCTCTAGTTCTGTTCTGTTCTAGTTCTGTTCTAGTTCTGTTCTAGTTCTGTTCTAGTTCTGTTCTAGTTCTGTTCTAGTTCTGTTCTAGTTCTGTTCTAGTTCTGTTCTAGTTCTGTTCTGTTCTTTCTGTTCTAGTTCTGTTCTAGTTCTGTTCTAGTTCTGTTCTAGTTCTGTTCTAGTTCTGTTCTAGTTCTGTTCTAGTTCTGTTCTAGTTCTGTTCTAGTTCTGTTTCTAGTTCTGTTCTAGTTCTGTTCTGTTCTGTTCTAGTTTCTAGTTAGTTCTGTTCTGTAGTGTTCGTCTATTCGTGTGTCTGTCTAGTCTGTTTTAGTTCTGTTCTAGTTCTGTTTAGTTCTGTTTCAGTTTGTTCTGTTCTGGTCTGTTCTAGTTCTGTTCTAGTTCTGTTCTAGTTCTGTTCTAGTTCTGTTGTTCTGTTCTAGTTCTGTTCTAGTTCTGTTCTAGTTCTGTTCTAGTTTGTTCTAGTTCTGTTCTAGTTCTGTTCTAGTTCTGTTCTAGTTCTGTTCTAGTTCTGTTCTGTTCTAGTTCTGTTCTGTTCTAGTTATTTTCTACTTCTGAATAGCTTCCCTTTAACCAAACTTTCTAAAAAGATTTTCTTTCAATTTATTGGCCTTAAACTGATTTTTATTTAAGGTTATGGAAAATAGATGCTGTAGCCTATATTTAGGCAACATTACATTTTTTTTTTTCAAAAATCATATTTTCGTTAATCATATTACAGGTATTACCTGTACTGACACTCATCCGTACAACATAAAACCGTGCGAAAAAATGAAATAAGCTTGGGAAACATTTTGTAAAAGTCAACTGAGAATTGTTAACCTTTACAAATTTATGTCGTAGTCACACTCAATGGATGGTGGTGGTGTGGTTGGTTGGCTGATGCCTTTAAATACGTTGAAAGTAAACTGAAACTGTAAGTATCATATACATATATGGGGTTTAGGTATATTTTCTGTTATTTTTGTGTGTATATCAACCAAATTATATGTATGTAAGCTATAGCCTACATTAGGGCTGTTTGTTGTAAATACATTGAAGGTCTTTTAATAATAAAAACTAATGAAAAGCACGAACAAAGTTTTTACCTTCACCTTACACGAAATAAAAATATAAGAAATAATGACAAAAAAAGTAAAACGTGTTTACTTTAAGGGATATCAAAATATAGATAAATTGTAATTTCTTTATAACAGCATAATTTATAAGTAGTAAAGGTTGGGTATAACAACAAAAATAAAAGTATAAGTATACTTTTAGGCATTATATAATGAAGCCTACTTTAAGGTGTAGAGAGTATTATTTGCTATTTTATAAAATTTATTAAATTTCATAAATAATATTGTATGTATTTGAAAATTTGCTGATTAAATTAGTTTTCATATGACAACCTACAATTGTCTGCTGCGGTTTAATATAATTTATATATTTTTTCATATAAAGCATATTTAAAGGGGGGTTTTTTTATACTCATGAGTATTTCTGATTTGATTTTTTATATAAATGTATTTAAATCCTTGTCTACTTTTTCATTATTTGCTTAAATATGTTTTAAAAAGTTTTTTTTCTAAACAAATTTTGTTAAATGTGCTGACTATTTGTGTTTTTTTTAAATCCCAAAAATATGTTTAAGTTTTGTTGCTTTTTTTTAAATTGAATAAGAAGACAGAAAAGATAAATCAGCACTGCTATACTTTTGGGAGGTTAGTTATGGTTTAAGGCTAAAACTAACTACATATTTAAAGATTTACTTTTATAGATAAATTTGTATAGTCTACATAAAGGGGGATTATTTTAATGAAAGTCTAAACACTTTTTCTTATAATATAAGATTAATGGTAAAGAAAATGTGATATTTTTAAATAAACAAGAAAAAAGGAAACAATATTAATAAGAAAACAAGGTTTTTCTTTTAAGGATAAAAAAGTAAGGTATACATTTGGGGGTATTAAATGTTACAATACTTTAAGGAGACAAAAATTATACTTCTTGGTTTTTTTTTAAGTTCTGTTTAGTAACGTTCAAGTTTTGTTCTAGTTCTGTTTTTTATTCTGTTCTGTTCTGTTTCTAGTTCTGTTCTAGTTCTGTTCTAGTTCTGTTCTAGTTCTGTTCTAGTTCTGTTCTAGTTCTGTTCTAGTTCTGTTCTAGTTCTGTTCTAGTTCTGTTCTAGTTCTGTTCTAGTTCTGTTCTAGTTCTGTTCTAGTTCTGTTCTAGTTCTGTTCTAGTTCTGTTCTAGTTCTGTTCTAGTTCTGTTCTAGTTCTGTTCTAGTTCTGTTTAGTTCTGTTCTAGTTCTGTTCTAGTTCTGTTCTAGTCTGTTCTAGTTCTGTAGTTCTGTTCTAGTTCTGTTCTAGTTCTGTTCTAGTTCTGTTCTAGTTCTGTTCAGTTCTGTTCTAGTTCTGTTCTATTTCTGTTCTAGTTCTGTTCTAGTTCTGTTCTAGTTCTGCCTAGTTCTGTTCTAGTTCTGTTCTAGTTCTGTTCTAGTTCTGTTCTAGTTCTGATCTAGTTCTGTTCTAGTTCTGTTCTAGTTCTGTTCTAGTTCTGTTCTAGTTCTGTTCTAGTTTGTTCTAGTTCTGTTCTAGTTCTGTTCTAGTTCTGTTCTAGTTCTGTTCTAGTTCTGTTCTAGTTCTGTTCTAGTTCTGTTCTAGTTCTGTTCTAGTTCTGTTCTAGTTCTGTTCTAGTTCTGTTCTAGTTCTGTTCTAGTTCTGTTCTAGTTCTGTTCTAGTTCTGTTCTAGTTCTGTTCTAGTTCTGTTCTAGTTCTGTTCTAGTTATGTTCTAGTTCTGTTCTAGTTCTGTTCTAGTTCTGTTCTAGTTCTGTTCTAGTTCTGTTCTAGTTCTGTTCTAGTTCTGTTCTAGTTCTGTTCTAGTTCTGTTCTAGTTCTGTTCTAGTTCTGTTCTAGTTCTGTTCTAGTTCTGTTCTAGTTCTGTTCTAGTTCTGTTCTAGTTCTGTTCTAGTTCTGTTCTAGTTCTGTTCTAGTTCTGTCTAGTTCTAGTTCTAGTCTGTTCTAGTTCTGTTCTAGTTCTGTTCTAGTTCTGTTCTAGTTCTGTTCTAGTTCTGTTCTAGTTCTGTTCTAGTTCTGTTCTAGTTCTGTTCTAGTTTTGTTTCTAGTTCTGTTTTAGTTCTGTTCAAAGTTCTGTTCTAGTTTTGTTCTAGTTCTGGTTTCTAGTTCTGTTCAAGTTCTGTTCTAGTTCTGTTCTAGTTCTAGTATGTCTAGTTCTATTTCTTTTTTAGTTCTGTTCTAAATTTTATTTTGTTCAAAAGAAGTTGCCTACTTTTAGCTCTTCAATAATTTTAAAAACTGTTGTCTACTTTTAGGTGTTTACAACTGAATTTTATTATTTTATTTCGAAAACTATTACTTTTTTCCCTTTAAATATTTATTTTCAGATTAATGATAAAAAATCTCTACCTTAAACGCAAAATATTCAATTTCATTTAATTGTCCAGTAATTTAGAGGTTTATTATATGACAAAAAATATGTTTTGTAGCTGCATTAACAATTTAATTAAACTTTTACATTTAAATTTATGCAAATTTTTTTCCATGTTTTTTCTACTTTTTAATGATATTTATTTGAAAAATCATATTTATTTTCTATATACAAAAATGCCCTTTACAATTCATAACCATTCATCCTCTTCTGAACTAGTCAATGTTAGAAAAAGTTTATTTAAAATATGTTAGAGAAAAATATAATATGCAAATGACATCAAATAGAAAAATTGTGGCAACTACCAACAACAGCAACAACAAATTGCTGCCACAACAAAAATTTTGTAAACGCACTGGACATACAACAACTGCAGCAAAAAAAAACACAAAATTCATAATATAAAATATTTATATAACTGGCATTGATTTCAAATTTATTAATTTCAAATAAAAATTGCAAAAAACTAAGTTTAGGCTACAAACTGCAGTTGATAGATAAAGTGGTGCTGTTTGTGGGTTTTTTCTAAAATTATTTATAAATTGAAAATGTGGAGGAAAAAAAAGCTATGATAACATAAATGTCAATTAAATTGTCAAGTTTGTATTTACAAAATAATAAAAAAAAGTTCTTTAAAGTTCTTATTTCTGGGAAATAATTTTAAATATTTTGCAAAAAAAAAAATAACTTAATGCTGTCTATGCATTTTTAATTAGCTTTAGACAATTTTGACCCCAATTTGTGGCTTATTTTGCTTAAATATATTTCTTATTAAATGCTTGAGCTTTTCCCCTCCATATTTTTATTATTTTTTTTAATTTTCACTAAATATTTATTTTAATTTTAACGTTGTAGTAGTAAGGACAGACGTACGTTTATAGCTTGTATGTGTGTGTACATAAGAACGCGTTTTAATTAGGTTTGTTTTGTTATTTCAATGACTTTTTTACTACATCATGCTCTCGTAAATAATGTTTGCACACGGTCTTTCAGGCCAACTGCAGCAACATACAGCAACAACACAAATATTAAGTAAATATAATGTATAAAAATCTTTCATTTTACTAACTAAAATTCGCCACCCACATTTCGATATGCTCTATAATACTAAATTAAAACAGCACCTACACATATGCAACAGTAAAGAGGAAAAAAAAAGAAAACATCATGTGCATACTCATAAGGGAAAAATTACCCAGAAAACCCCAACCCAGCAAAAAGTTTTCAAGGAAATAATTAAACAATTTTGTTATATCTACACAAACCACCCAAAAGTATGCTACAAATATTTTTGACTCAAAAATCTTTACTGCTTTAGCTTGAGTTTAAAGTTCTGCTAGATTTAATATCAAAAAATGTTTTACCAAAATCTACATTTAAGCTTTCTCGTTTGCATATTTTGTTTTTTCTATTTTTCTTTTTTTGGGCCAAAGTTTATAGTAAATGCAAATAATTACATTTTGTTAATGTTTTACATACACAAACACATACACACACTGCATAACTAACACATTTTCTGGCATTACTAACACATTAAAATATTCAGAGCCACCCAGTGGATTAATTGAGCTCTTATGTTCAGTGTGTGTTGTAGTGTTTTCCCATGGCGAAAACAAAAGTAATTTTTTCCATCAAAACTAACATAGTCAAATTATAAGAGTAATAGTAACAGAAATATTCATTTACTTTTTGAGTTTATTTTGTTATATTTTTCTATATTAAATGCATTTTAAATCGAATAATTATTCATAAACAAAATTTAATATTATCTAAAAGTATGCTACAGTTTTAAGTAATAATGTTACGAATTATATTAAAAGCACAAAAATATGCTGTAGAATTGAAACGCAAACTAGAACAGAACTAGAACAGGACTAGAACAGAACTAGAACAGAACTAGAACAGAACTAGAACAGAACTAGAACAGAACTAGAACAGAACTAGAACAGAACTAGAACAGAACTAGAACAGAACTAGAACAGAACTAGAACAGAACTAGAACAGAACTAGAACAGAACTAGAACAGAACTAGAACAGAACTAGAACAGAACTAGAACAGAACTAGAACAGAACTAGAAGAACTAAAACAGAACTAGAACAGAACTAGAACAGAACTAGAACAGAACTAGAACAGAACTAGAACAGAACTAGAACAGAACTAGAACAGAACTAGAACAGAACTAGACAGAACTAGAACAGAACTAGAACAGAACTAGAACAGAACTAGAACAGAACTAGAACAGAACTAGAACAGAACTAGAACAGAACTAGAACAGAACTAGAACAGAACTAGAACAGAACTAGAACAAACTAGAACAGAACTAGAACAGAACTTAAGTAATTTTAATTTTTCATTAAAGAACCTAATAGTTATCGTTCAATTTCTGTTACATTTGACTTCCATAAATCTAAAGCATACTTGTAGGAGTAACGCACATCTTAATTAAAAACATTATAACTAAAGCCCAAATATTTCTCCAACCAACACATACTTTTGGTTGTTCTCTTGTTTGTTCCCCTCTGCTTCTCAACAACAATAAATATTAATTATAATTCTGTTTTGCACTTCAAAAAGTACAAGAACAAAAAATCAACAGGAAATAACTTTGCTGCTGCTTGTCTTCAAATAAAACTTGCATTTTATTATTAAAATTCTGTGATTTTTTTCCTTTTTGAACAACTATTGTGTCTTAATATTTCTATTAATTTACAATTTTGTTGCTGCAAATTCATTATTTGCTGTTTGCTGCATTTATATTTAAATAAGGAAATGACTTTTACATCCGTTGTACTTTCTTTATATTCTTTCGTTTTACTTGGTACTTTGACAATTTCTGGTGAAACCAAAGAAATCAAGGTGCTTATGGTTAATTCTGTCCCCCCAACGAAATAAAATTTAATATTTGTTAACAGAGTAGTATAGTGTAACAGCATCAAATGATTTTCTGTAATGAATTTTTTTAGATCTATAGTCTAGAATATAGAATGGTCTATGTTAAGATCTAGAGTCTAGTCTAGTCTATAGTCTAGTCTATAGTCTAGTCTACAGTCTAGTCTATAGTCTAGTCTATAGTCTAGTCTATAGTCTAGTCTACAATCTAGTCTATAGTCTAGTCTATAGTCTAGTCTATAGTCTAGTCTATAGTATAGTCTATAGTTTAGTCTATAGTCTAGTCTATAGTCTAGTCTATAGTCTAGTCTATAGTCTAGTCTATAGTCTAGTCTATAGTCTAGTCTATAGTCTAGTCTATAGTCTAGTCTAGTCTATAGTCTAGTCTATAGTCTAGTCTATAGTCTAGTCTATAGTCTAGTCTATAGTCTAGTCTATAGTCTAGTCTATAGTCTGGTCTAGTCTATAGTCTAGTCTATAGTCTAGTCAATAGTCTAGTCTATAGTCCAGTCTATAGTCTAGTCTATAGTCTTGTCTATAGTCTAGTCTATAGCCTAGTCTATAGTCTAGTCTATAGTCTAGTCTATAGTCTAGTCTTTAGTCTAGTCTATAGTCTAGTCTATAGTCTAGTCTATAGTCTAATCTATAGTCTAGTCTATAGTCTAATCTATAGTCTAGTCTATAGTCTAGTCTATAGTCTAGTCTATAGTCTAGTCTATAGTCTAGTCTATAGTCTAGTCTATAGTCTAGTCTATAGTCTAGTCTATAGTCTAGTCTATAGTCTAGTCTATAGTCTAGTCTATAGTCTAGTCTATAGTCTAGTCTATAGTCTAGTCTATAGTCTAGTCTATAGTCTAGTCTATAGTCTAGTCTATAGTCTAGTCTATAGTCTAGTCTATAGTCTAGTCTATAGTCTAGTCTATAGTCTAGTCTATAGTATAGTCTATAGTCTAGTCTATAGTCTAGTCTATAGTCTAGTCTATAGTCTAGTCTATAGTCTAGTCTATGGTCTAGTCTATAGCCTAGTCTATAGTCTAGTCTATGGTCTAGTCTATAGTCTAGTCTATAGTCTAGTCTATAGTCTAGTCTATAGTCTAGTCTATAGTCTAGTCTATAGTCTAGTCTATAGTCTAGTCTATAGTCTAGTCCATAGTATAGTCTAGTATAGTCTATAGTCTAGTCTATAGTCTAGTCTATAGTCTAGTCTATAGTCTAGTCTATAGTCTAGTCTATAGTCTAGTCTATAGTCTAGTCTATAGTCTAGTCTATAGTCTAGTCTATAGTCTAGTCTATAGTCTAGTTTATAGTCTAGTCTATAGTCTAGTCTATAGTCTAGTCTATAGTCTAGTCTACAGTCTAGTCTATAGTCTAGTCTACATTCTAGTCTATAATCTAGTCTATAGTCTAGTCTATAGTCTAGTCTACAGTCTAGTCTATAGTCTAGTCTATAGTCTAGTATATAGTCTAGTATATAGTCTAGTCTATAGTCTAGTCTATAGTCTAGTCTATAGTCTAGTATATAGTCTAGTATATAGTCTAGTCTATAGTCTAGTCTATAGTCTAGTCTATAGTCTAGTCTATAGTCTAGTCTATAGTCTAGTCTATAGTCTAGTCTATAGTATATTCTAGTCTATAGTCCAGTCTATAGTCCACTCTATAGTCTAGTCTATAGTATAGTCCATAGTCTAGCCAATAATCTAGTCTATAGTCTAGTTTATAGTCTAGTTAATAGTCTAGTTTATAGTCTAGTTTGTAGTCTAGTCTATGGTCTAAGCCGAACTCTAGTTTATAGTCTAGTCTATTGTCTCGCCTTTGGTCTAGTATATAGTCCAGTCTATATTGTAGTCCATAGTCTATAATGTCTGTAGCCTGGACTATAACCTGTACTTTTCCATTAATCTCTTTTATATGAAATATATGTATATTGGATTCAATGTTCTTTTGGAATATTTTTAATACTTTTTAATTAATCCTTTTTGTTGTCCTTTTTTGTTGTAATTACAAATATTTATTGAAATGTTAAATTTTTTCCCCATTTTCCGTTCTAATTTTGTAATAATCCAAATGTTTTATATTACAAAAAGACGAAGCTAAAAAAATAGGAAAATTTTTATGTTCATTTTTAAGCCAAAAAGGGAAAATATACAATCAACATTAACGCAGTTTCAGGCTGTATGAGATGTTTCAAGGAAAAATTAATTTTGTATTTGTTTGCTTGTTTGCATACACTGTGTTTTTCTTGTTGTTTTTAATCCTCAAAAGGCTCAAAAGTTTTAAAAAATAATAAAACAAGATTCTAAGAAGAAATTATAACAGCAGCAATACAATAAAAACAAGCAAAAGAAGGTTATTGCGTTTGAATAAAATAAAGAAAAATACACCTCTGGCTTGAATTTCCGCTTTACAGAAACTAAGGAAAAAAAGTACAGATGTCTTAAATGTTTACAATATTTTTGCATGCTTTAGAAGTTTGTTTTTTTATTTATATTCAGAATAACAGAAACAAAAAGACAAGGCGTATGATGAATATAAATGTATGACAATAACAACAATGAAATACCCCTGTTGTACTGTCTCTACTACATTGTTTAAATATTTTGTGTTATTGTTGTTGTTGTTGCTTAACAAACCAGTTTAAACCACTCTATAGCATTGTATTAGTAAAATGTAAATTTTAAAATATTTTCTCATTCTCCAGCACAAACAACCAAGCAACTCAACACTAACCAACCACCCATTCAATCTGTACATTTAACTGTTTCAACGCTCCTCTCTACTCTCCTTTAATTTAGTGAGTGTGTGTGTAAGTGTGTAGTGGTATTGAAAATTATTTTTTAATGCAACATTGATGTTGTTTACTAAAGTGTGTTCGTTCGGTTTGCTCAATATGGCGTAAAAGCAGAAGAGAGTATGAGCTCCTCTTTACAAAAACATGTTTCTGTGGGTGGGAGTTTTT
The DNA here is from genome assembly GCF_015586225.1 of Lucilia sericata. Lineage (NCBI taxonomy): Eukaryota > Metazoa > Arthropoda > Insecta > Diptera > Calliphoridae > Lucilia > Lucilia sericata. Next base: position 43,922 of record NW_023994277.1, read on the forward strand.
TTTGTTGTTATTGCTATATATGTATTTCATACTTAAAACATTTTTCTAAAAGGGTTTTCAATATGTAAATCTATCTTGGATTTCCGTTTTTTTCTCTGTGTAAGTGTTTTCAATTTTTTATTTTCAACAGTTTTTTCAGTAGTTTTTGTTCTTTTTTTATATCATTTTTTGCAGTTTTAAGTTAAATTTAATGCGTGGGTTTTAGTTTATTTAGATGAGTTAGAAATGTTTGGTATAACACACTTTTTCGTTTTATAAATGAAGGTCGTTTATATTAAAAAAGGAAGCAAAAGGCGAAAAAAAAGAAAAGATTTTATGTGCTTGTATGACATTGATAAATTTGTATGGTTTTGGGATTCTTTTTTTATATCGTTGGGTTAAAAAAAACATTTAATTGAAAGTATATATGAATGTTATTTAATTAAGAGAATTTAATGATAAACTTTGTTAAACAAAAGAAAGTTTAAAATTTTAATAGAATATAGTGTAGTCTTTAGAATTAGTATTCAGCTCCAGTCTGTAGTCTACTCTATACATCTATATACCAGTTAAATCTATCCTTATATATAGTCCATAGTCTAGTCTATATTCTAGTCTATATTCTAGTCTATAGTCTAGTCTATAGTCTAGTCTATAGTCTAGTCTATAGTCTAGTCTATAGTCTAGTCTATAGTCTAGTCTAGTCTAGTCTATAGTCTAGTCTATAGTCTAGTCTATAGTCTAGTCTAGTCTAGTCTATAGTCTAGTCTATAGTCTAGTCTATAGTCTAGTCTATAGTCTAGTCTATAGTCTAGTCTATAGTCTAGTCTATAGTCTAGTCTATAGTCTAGTCTATAGTCTAGTCTATAGTCTAGTCTATAGTCTAGTCTATAGTCTAGTCTATAGTCTAGTCTATAGTCTAGTCTATAGTCTAGTCTATAGTCTAGTCTATAGTCTAGTCTATAGTCTAGTCTAGTCTAGTCAAGTCTAGTCTATGGTCTAGTCTATAGTCTAGTCTATAGTCTAGTCTATAGTCTAGTCTATAGTCTAGTCTATAGTCTAGTCTATAGTCTAGTCTATAGTCTAGTCTATAGTCTAGTCTATAGTCTAGTCTATAGTCTAGTCTATAGTCTAGTCTATAGTCTAGTCTATAGTCTAGTCTATAGTCCTAGCCTATAGTCTAGTCTATAGTCTAGTCTATAGTCTAGTCTATAGTCTAGTCTATAGTCTAGTCTATAGTCTAGTCTATAGTCTAGTCTATAGTCTAGTCTATAGTCTAGTCTATAGTCTAGTCTATAGTCTAGTCTATAGTCTAGTCTATAGTCTAGTCTATAGTGTAGTCTATAGTCTAGTCTATAGTCTAGTCTATAGTCTAGTCTATAGTCTAGTCTATAGTCTAGTCTATAGTCTAGTCTATAGTCTAGTCTATAGTCTAGTCTATAGTCTAGTCTATAGTCTAGTCTATAGTCTAGTCTATAGTCTAGTCTATAGTCTAGTCTATAGTCTAGTCTATAGTCTAGTCTATAGTCTAGTCTATAGTCTAGTCTATAGTCTAGTCTATAGTCTAGTCTATAGTCTAGTCTATAGTCTAGTCTATAGTCTAGTCTATAGTCTAGTCTATAGTCTAGTCTATAGTCTAGTCTATAGTCTAGTCTATAGTCTAGTCTATAGTCTAGTCTATAGTCTAGTCTATAGTCTAGTCTATAGTCTAGTCTATAGTCTAGTCTATAGTCTAGTCTATAGTCTAGTCTATAGTCTAGTCTATAGTCTGTCTATAGTCTAGTCTATAGTCTAGTCTATAGTCTAGTCTATAGTCTAGTCTATAGTCTAGTCTATAGTCTAGTCTATAGTCTAGTCTATAGTCTAGTCTATAGTCTAGTCTATAGTCTAGTCTATAGTCTAGTCTATAGTCTAGTCTATAGTCTAGTCTATAGTCTAGTCTATAGTCTTATAGTCTAGTCTATAGTCTAGTCAGTCTATAGTCTAGTCTATAGTCTAGTCTATAGTCTAGTCTATAGTCTAGTCTATAGTCTAGTCTATAGTCTAGTCTATTATCTAGTCTATAGTCTAGTCTATAGTCTAGTCTATATTCTAGTCTATAATCTAGTCTATAGTCTAGTCTATAAACTAGTCTATAGTCTAGTCTATAGTCTAGTCTATAGTCTAGTCTATAGTCTAGTCTATAATCTAGTCTATTATCTAGTCTATTATCTATTCTATAGTCTAGTCTTTAGTCTAGTCTATAATCTAGTCTATTATCTAGTCTATTATCTAGTCTATAGTCTAGTATATAGTGCTGTCTAGTCTATAGCCTAGTATATAGTGCTGTCTAGTTTATAGTCTAGTCTATAGTTCGGTATATGGGCTAGCCTATAGTCTAGTATATAGTCTAGTCTATAGTCAAATCTATAGTCTAGTCTATAGTCTAGTCATTAGTCTAGTCTATAGTCTAGTCTGTAGTCTAGTTTAGAGTGTTGTATATAGTCTTGTCTATAGTCTTGTCTATAGTCTAGTCTATAGTCTAGTCTGTAGTCTACTTTGTAGTCTAGTCTATACTCTAGTCTGTAGTTTAGTCTATAGTCCAGTCTATCGTCTAATCTATAGTCTAGTCTATAGTCAAGACTATGGTCTAGTCTATAGTCAAGTTTATGATCTAGTCTAAAATAAAATAAAATTTAAAAAAAAAGTTTTTTTTAACATTTTCATTCTTGCTAAGCAAAAAATATACTTCTTCCACCTAAAATAACAATATGTATATATTTTTCATTCCGCTAGTTAATTTAAGGGTCCTTGTTTATATCATAAACTAAAAAAACTGCAATTTTTTTATAGAAAATTAATTAAGAAATATTACAGAACAACTAGTAAATATTTAGCAAAAAATATATATTTATACTCACAAACAGCATTAAAATAACAAACAAAACTACAAGAAATGACAATTACCGGAAATGAAAAAAGAACGCCTAATTACGGTATTGCTAATTATAATGAAAATATAAGGGAAAATAAGGGAGAATAAAAACAAAATTAAAAAAATATAGTAGAGGGCGTATAAGTATTATTAAAAAAATTGTCATAATGAAATAACACTCATACGTCAAGGGGGCCCTAAAACAATAATAGAACAAAATAAAGAAAACAGAATAATAAAACTAAATTAAATTTGAAACTTCCCCCTAAAATTTATTTTAAATTTTCTTTAAAAAAATCTTTAAATTATTTTCTCACCTTCTGATTTAAAATATTTAATATGTATAACTAGCTACTAACGTCATAATATATGTTTCTGTCATATTAACATTATTACCATAATTATTGGTTATTTTATAACCTATACTGTCTGTCTCTGGCATTCTCTAGTAGACCCCCAGCTGCTATTTCCCTCTAAAGCTCTTTTGCTGGCAACAAATACAACAACAACAGCAGAGGAAAAAAATCTATAAAAATGAAATTTATTCAACCATATTGAAATAAGACAAGCCATGCAAATCATTAACATGCTACTGCAACAATAATAATTACTGACATTTTTAATGCCACACACACACACACTACATTTATAAAATGTTGTACAAAAAATAAATCGAACAAAACGTTACAGGACATGTATATAGCAAAACAAAAAGGATAAAACTATATACGAGGACACTCTCGTACACATGTGTAATAGGTCGGAATATACAGTGAGTGAAAAAACAGATAAGACCACTGTATTGGCCGGACTATAGACTAGACCCGACTAGACTACAGACTAGACTATAGACTAGTTTATAGACTAGGCTATAGACAAGACTATATACTATATAGTCTAGTCGATAGTCTAGTCGATAGTCTAGTCTATAGTCTAGTCTATAGTCTAGTCTATAGTCTAGTCTATAGTCTAGTCTATAGTCTAGTCGATAGTCTAGTCGATAGTCTAGTCTATAGTCTAGTCTATAGTCTAGTCTATAGTCTAATCGATAGTCTAGTCTATATTCTAGTCTATAGTCTAGACTATAGTCTAGACTATAGTCTAGTCTATAGTCTAGTCTATAGTCTGGTCTATATTCTAGTATATAGTCTAGCCTATAGTCTAGTTCAGAGTCTAATCTATTGTCCATTCTATTGTCTAGTCTATAATCTAGTCAATAGTATAGTAAATAGTAGACTGTAAAATAGACCATAGACTAGATTTAAAATCATTTAACACAAGATTATAGAAAATTTACCAATTCTTTCCCTCACTGTAGTTCCACATCCACATGTGTTTAATTATATGCATGTGTACTTGTTTGCTGGTGTGTGTGTGTGTAGGTTTGCATATTTATTGTTTGATAAACAATATTGTGTCCTTTAATGTTACATGTATAAATCAATAAAACAACATTTTGCAATTTTATGTTAAACTATTATAACAAAAACATGAAGAGAAAAACACATACAAACCAATACTAACATATTTGAAGTATACAAAGGACAATAAAGTCAACTGCAAACAACATCAACACATATACATACAACTTTTCTTTTATGGAAAATAACTTGTTTTATGTGTATTTTTTATAACCTGTTTAAACAGGTTGAAAAACACATACATTTGAAATGAATAAATAAATCCATACATGGAAATTTATAAGGACGAACTTGTACACATGTATGTGGGTGTTTAAGTAGAATATAAATCTCTTTATTTTAAGTGTCATTAGAGTGAGCAACACTCTTTCTCCGGGTCATTTCTAGATGCACACGACTTATTATGTATTGGTGTATGTGCTTGTATTTAGTTTACCTTTAGTTTATGAGAAAGTGAGTGACAGAAGGTTAAAAGCAGGCTGTATAAGGACGCTGCAGCAAAAGAGTGTTTATTTTGTTGCAACTGACCCCTGTTATTATAATCTTTATTGCTTATTTTGTAACAGGAAATGAAGCCAGTTGCATGTTATGACAAATTTATAAAAATTTAATTTTGTTTAAAAGAAAATTTTCCAGAAAAAATATTAAATAGTTTTTGTTATGTAAAAGACAATTTATGTCCTCAAGCAGTTTGTGTGCTAAACAAAATAAAAATAATAATTAAAAATTACGAAAAATATATCAAAAGAAAATAAATAGCAAATAAATCTCTATAATTAAACAATATCTTTCACAGATTTTTTCTACAAACAAAAGAGCAAAAGTTGAAAGACTAAAACAATATTTATTTATAATAATTATTTCACAATACTGTTCATTCCATAAACTACTTTCAATCTTGAAAAAATCAACATTCTTAATTTCTTTACTTCATTTTACAACAAAACCTCTACTACTCTCTATGCTCACTGACCACAAAATGTTTATTAAACTGCATTGTCGAAAAGTTCTAAAGTTTATTTATCTAAAAAAAAAAAGTTTATTTTGCACACACATCCAAAGTCTATACATAAATTCTAAATACTTATTAAACATACAAGTAAACGTTTGTTGTTAAAGGCCACATAAATACATATGTATGCATCTATAAGTTGCCATAAAACCTCATATGGCCACAGTTTTTCATTTTTAGTTTTTTTCTGAAATGTTTCTGCTTTGTGGCTCTCTCACACACGTTAAGGAAATAAATACAAACTAATACAAAATATTACGATACATTGTTGAAACGATAAACCAAAAAAACCGCATAATCTTCTTAACTTGAGGTTAAAGCACGCACACAATTTACTGCAAAAATGCAGTTGTAGAAAGAGAGGGAAGAGAAACAGAAAAATATTGTTTTTCATAGAAATATGAAATAAATTATAAATCAGAGAATAAACTATAATCCAGAATATCGAACAGAACTAGAACAGAACTAGAACAGAACTAGAACAGAACTAGAACAAAACTAGAACAGAACTAGAACAGAACTAGAACAGAACTAGAACAGAACTAGAACAGAACTAGAACAGAACTAGAACAGAACTAGAACAGAACTAAAACAGAACTAGAACAGAACTAGAACAGAACTAGAACAGAACTAGAACAGAACTAGAACAGAACTAGAACAGAACTAGAACAGAACTAGAACAGAACTAGAACAGAACTAGAACAGAACTAGAACAGAACTAGAACAGAACTAGAAACAGAACTAGAACAGAACTAGAACAGAACTAGAACAGAACTAGAACAGAACTAGAACAGAACTAGAACAGAACTAGAACAGAACTAGAACAGAACTAGAACAGAACTAGAACAGAACTAGAACAGAACTAGAACAGAACTAGAACAGAACTAGAACAGAACTAGAACAGAACTAGAACAGAACTAGAACAGAACTAGAACAGAACTAGAACAGAACTAGAACAGAACTAGAACAGAACTAGAACAGAACTAGAACAGAACTAGAACAGAACTAGAACAGAACTAGAACAGAACTAGAACAGAACTAGAACAGAACTAGAACAGAACTAGAACAGAACTAGACAGAACTAGAACAGAACTAGAAACAAGAACTAGAACAGAACTAGAGAGCAGAACTAGAAACAGAACTAGAAAGAACTAGAACAGAACTAGAACAGACTAGAACAGAGCAATAGAAACAGAACTAGAACAGAACTAGAAACAGAACTAGAACAGAACTAGAACAGAACTAGAACAGAACTAGAACAGAAACTAGAACAGAACTAGAACAGAAACTAGAACAGAAACTAGAACAGACTAGAACAGAACTAGAACAGAACTAGAACAGAACTAGAACAGAACTAGAACAGAACTAGAACAGAACTAGACAGAACTAGAAAAGAACTAGAACGAACATCAGAACAGAACTAGAACAGAACTAGAACAGAACTAGAACAGAACTAGAACAGAACTAGAACAGAACTAGAACAGAACAGAACTAGAACAGAACTAGAACAGAACTAGAACAGAACTAGAACAGAACTAGAACAGAACTAGAACAGAACTAGAACAGAACTAGAACAGAACTAGAACAGAACTAGAACAGAACTAGAACAGAACTAGAACAGAACTAGAACAGAACTAGAACAGAACTAGAACAGAACTAGAACAGAACTAGAACAGAACTAGAACAGAACTAGAACAGAACTAGAACAGAACTAGAACAGAACTAGAACAGAACTAGAACAGAACTAGAACAGAACTAGAACAGAACTAGAACAGAACTAGAACAGAACTAGAAACAGAACTAGAACAGAACTAGAACAGAACTAGAACAGAACTAGAACAGAACTAGAACAGAACTAGAACAGAACTAGAACAGAACTAGAACAGAACTAGAACAGAACTAGAACAGAACTAGAACAGAACTAGAACTAGAACAGACCAGAACAGACAGAACTAGAACAGAACTAGAACAGAACTAGAACAGAACTAGAACAGAACTAGAACAGAACAGAACTAGAACTAGAACAGAACTAGAACAGAACTAGAACAGAACTAGAACAGAACTAGAACGAACTAGAACAGAACTAGAACAGAACTAGCACAGAACTAGAAACAGAACTAGAACAGAACTAGAACAGACTAGAACAGAACTAGAACAGAACTAGAACAGAAACTAGAACGAACTAGAACTAGAACAGAACTAGAACAGAACTAGAACAGAACTAGGCAACAGAACTAGAACAGAACTAGAACCGAAACTAGAACAGAACTAGAACAGAACTAGAACAGAACTAGAACAGAACTAGAATAGAACTAGAATAGAACTAGAACAGAACTAGAACCAGAACTAGAACTAGAACTGAACTAGACTGAACTAGAAACTGAACTAGAACTGAACTAGAACTGAACTAGAACTGAACTAGAACAACTAACTAGAACTGAACTAGAACTGAACTAGAACTGAACTAGAACTGAACTAGAACTGAACTAGAACTGAACTAGAACTGAACTAGAACTGAACTAGAACTGAACTAGAACTGAACTAGAACTGAACTAGAACTGAACTAGAACTGAACTAGAACTGAACTAGAACTGAACTAGAACTGAACTAGAACTGAACTAGAACTGAACTAGAACTGAACTAGAACTGAACTAGAACTGAACTAGAACTGAACTAGAACTGAACTAGAACTGAACTAGAACTGAACTAGAACTGAACTAGAACTGAACTAGAACTGAACTAGAACTGAACTAGAACTGAACTAGAACTGAACTAGAACTGAACTAGAACTGAACTAGAACTGAACTAGAACTGAACTAGAACTGAACTAGAACTGAACTAGAACTGAACTAGAACTGAACTAGAACTGAACTAGAACTGAACTAGAACTGAACTAGAACTGAACTAGAACTGAAACTAGAACTGAACTAGAACTGAACTAGAACTGAACTAGAACTGAACTAGAACTGAACTAGAACTGAACTAGAACTGAACTAGAACTGAACTAGAACTGAACTAGAACTGAACTAGAACTGAACTAGAACTGAACTAAACTGAACTAGAACTGAACTAGACTGAACTAGAACTGAACTAGAACTGAACTGGAATTGAAATAGAGCTATAGTTATAGTTAAGACAATACGAGTAATTTAGTCTGTAGTTCATTCTTTTGCCCAGTTTTGTAGTCCACTTTCCCTACTCAATCCTTTCCCACTATGTATGTATTTATTTAAATAGAAAATCCTGCTAAGATTATTATATCTCTGGTATTTTTGTGGTTATTTCTTGTTGTAAAGTCATAAAGTAATTTGCGGTAAAAATACCAAACACACAGAGAATGGACAGAAAAAATCTGCAACAAATTTACCATACACAAGCTACTGCTTTTTCAAACACTTTGGTCAGACTTAAAAAATTCTCTAATAATAATCTGCTTTGGCTGGGCATCTTAGTTTTTTTTTGGTTGCTCTTTTTTTAAAAAAAAGAAGATTTAAAATTCAAATCTTTAGCTGTTGAACCAAGATACTGGTAAGTAGTTAAGGAATAAATGGGAAAAAACTCTTACCTTTTTACAATAATCCAACAAATCAAGTTTATCACGCAGACAAGTTGCACCCGTTGATTTCTTATTCAAATCTGTAACCCAACGTCCCTCCTCGGAGAGATATTGAGGTTGATAAACTTGACCGGCTTCACATAATACTGCAATTTGTGGCTCCCAGCGTGGTGAGGCGGCCTGTGAGGGAGAGAGAGAGAAGAAAATGTTGAAAAGAGAAGGTTTTTTTTTTTTTAGAAAAATCTATGCAAATGGCTTAATGTTTAAGATATTCTTTTTTTGTTAAAAAATGTAGAAAGTAAATGCTTAAAGTAATGTTGGTTTATGGTAATATTTTATTTAACATGTAAGAAGTTTTCTTTTAGTTTAAATAGTCATTATAGTGAAAAAGTATAAAAAGGAAAAAAAATATTTTTTTTTTATAAAAAGAGAAAATTTAAGATTCAAATTTAAAAAAATTTCATGAAAATGTTATTGCGTTTGAAAATTTGTATTATAATTTACAGATTTACAAAATAAAAGTTGAGAAAAATTGCTTTGAAAATGAGAATTTTAAAGAATTTAAGTTTTCATGCAACAGTACGTATGATTGATATTAATTAAGGAGTAATTTTACAAAAACTTTAATCATTTCCTCAAAAGGGATAAAGTGAAGAAGATTAAAACTGAAATGGAATGCTAACACTTACATGCAAATATTTCAATTGGCTCTTAAACAAATTAGCTTTTTCTAAAATTAATATTAGAGTCAAAAAGTCAAAATTTATTTTTAAAAATTTTTTATTTTTATTAACTTTTGTTTTTTTTTTTTTTTCTTTCTCATTTTAATGGCTTAACAACAAATTACATAAAACCTGTAGATAACACTTTTGTCCAACATCTTGAATAAAATCTACGTAATATTAATTAAATGCTAAAAGAGGATTTAAGCTTTACCACATAATACTCTATATTTAGCGGAACATAAAATGTTATATAAGCCCTTAGCTAAAGGACTTACATTATTATGTTTACATCTAGTTAATTAATAAGATTATTAATTAAAATAAATCAAACATAACAAATGTTGGAAAATATGCATACATAACCTGCTGTTGTTGTAGTTCTTTTTTAAATTCTATATATTGTTTTTAGCAAATTGTGCTTTAAAAAAACGGTTAGTGGCAGAAAAGAAGTGTATGAAAAAAAGTAAAAAAATTATATAGAAATTCATGTTCATAAACTAGGCCATAATTAAAACCAAGTCTAACAACCATGTAATAAACTTTAAACATATCACACTGTTTTATATATTTTTCCTCTGTTTATTTCTATTTTTATGTTGTATTTTTCACTCTTCAGAGATTTTACAAACATGGGTTTTAGTTGTGTAATATTTTTTTTTTTTTGCTATTTTTATATTATTTTTTCAAAAAATACTTGTGAGTAGCTACAGTAGCAATAAAATATATAAAAGCAGTTTAGAGAAAATAATAAATTGTGATGATATGACTTCCTATAAGCATAAATCCTAGTCTATAATTATTATATAGAAACATTTGTAATTGTATTTGTAGTTTAAAAGTTACATAATGTTTAATATTTTCAACTAGGTGGCGTATGATTGATATTAATTGAGTGATTATTTTATTACCTTCTTTATAACTTCAAAACTATTACATTTTAAAATAATATTTGTTCTAACAGCGCGTATGATTAATATTAATTAGAGAGTTTATTTACAATTTCTTAAATAACTTTCAAACTATAAACACTATCATAGAAATTGTAATTGAGTATGATAGAGATCATCTAAGATCACTTATGCTTGGAAAAAGATTAATTAAAATTTATTGATTTTAATCTTTAATGTATGTGATTATAAACATTTTCCCCAGTTCTTTGGCCTTTATTGTTTAAATATTCATTTGTTATGTTACCCTCGAGTATTTGCAGTTTATGGTGAATAATATTTTTTAATTATCTTTAACTTTATTCAAATATTTCTCACTGTATTTATAAATATCTAGAAATTTTAATGTTGGGTATGAAAAAAAATAATAAAAAAAATATCAACATCATTTCTGAGTATGCGAATGAGTACATGAGTTGATGTTTGTCCTGGTAGTTAGTTGTTGTTGTTGTTATTATTATTATTTCGTACTTATTGTTGTTGTAGTAAAGCTTTTGTAGTTGTTGCGTTGGAAAGTGGAGAGAGTGAGAGAGAAAAAACACGAAATAAAATGCCTGGCAGTAAAAATAAATGTTAAGTATTGTTCATTGTTTTTTTTTTAATAAGTACATACACAGTTACATAGAGATACAAGTACACATGTGGAAGTATGTATATATGTAAGTAAGGATAAGTGTAAATATAAGTGAATGTATGTATGTACTATGCGTAAGTATGTGTACACGTTTACAAATATAAACAACATATTTTGTAAGCTATTATTATTTAAAAAAAAAACCTCACTGTATACCTTTACATATACAAGTTAAAAACGTGTAAATATGAGTATGTATGCATATAAAAATATACATATGTAAGTGCAAGTGTGTGTAATAAGAAAAAAATCTTTATATAGAATGATGTGAATGTATCTGTGTATAATAAATTCCATAAAATTACACATGAAGCATATGTATTATATTACTGAAACAACATAATAATAATAACAACAACTATGCCATTATTGTTAAATATTATTTATAGTATTTTAAAAAGTTATAAACTGTATAAAAACAGACCTTAATGATCATATTTAATGACAATCAGGGTAATAATTATTGCTGTTGTTTACTTCTTCTGTGTAATTTTTTTTTAAATAATAATTTTATTTTTTTTTTAAATATAAACAGAAACAAGAAAATTACAAGGAAAGTAAAAAAAACTAAATATTCGAAAAAAAAACTAAATATTGGAAAAAAAATCCTGAAATTGGCCCTTGAAATTAGAATTTTTGAAAAAAAAGAACATTTCAGAAAATTTTCTTTATTTTGCACAATTTCATGCTTGTTCTTCAGAGCTAAATCTAGAGCCTTGAAAAAATATTTTAGACCTCTGCCAAGCCTTATATGTTTTGTAAACCTCTCCACTTAAAACTTTCCAAAAACTACAGCCGTTTAAAAGTTATTAAAGAAAAACTGAACTCAATCCCCAATTAATATTAATCATACGCCACCTAATACAACTATTCAGTACAAAACTAAAATTAAATATTAATTATAAACCCGTCAACTGATTAAAATGAAATCTATAGTAAATTTATACAGAAAACTTTAAGCTTTCCACAAATCATATCCAAAACTCTCTAAATTGGCTAGAAAACAAACTATACAGCCTCAAAATAAACTCGTAATTTTAAACTAAATAAAATTTTGTTCTTTAAAAAATTCTTCTTAATTTAAACTGCAGTTATAGCAATGTAATACAAAACAGGAACTTGTTACTTTAGTTATTATTCAGCTTTTTTTACGATTTTCTATTAACCTGTTTTAATTTTTCAGTTTATTCTAGTGGAAGGTTGAAGAAATTATTTATTATTCATTAACTTGATAGATTTTTTCTAGCAAAAAAACTTTTCTTTCCCTTTCATTGGAGTTCAATTAGTTTTCTAGTATAGTTTGTTTATTAATTGTTGTTACTGCTAAAACCCTTAAAAGTATACTTTAAATTAAAAAGTAAGAATACTTAAATCAATTTAAACCAAAGTAAAAATATGAATATAAATGGAACTTGAATAGATCTAGAACAGAACTAGAATAGAACTAGAACAGAACTAGAACAGAACTAGAACAGAACTAGAACAGAACTAGAACAGAACTAGAACAGAACTAGAACAGAACTAGAACAGAACTAGAACAGAACTAGAACAGAACTAGAACAGAACTAGAACAGAACTAGAACAGAACTAGAACAGAACTAGAACAGAACTAGAACAGAACTAGAACAGAACTAGAACAGAACTAGAACAGAACTAGAACAGAACTAGAACAGAACTAGAACAGAACTAGAACAGAACTAGAACAGAACTAGAACAGAACTAGAACAGAACTAGAACAGAACTAGAACAGAACTAGAACAGAACTAGAACAGAACTAGAACAGAACTAGAACAGAACTAGAACAGACTAGAACAGAACTAGAACAGAACTAGAACAGAACTAGAACAGAACTAGAACAGAACTAGAACAGAACTAACTAGAACAGAACTAGAACAGAACTAGAACAGAACTAGAACAGAACTAGAACAGAACTAGAACAGAACTAGAACAGAACTAGAACAGAACTAGAACAGAACTAGAACAGAACTAGAACAGAACTAGAACAGAACTAGAACAGAACTAGAACAGAACTAGAACAGAACTAGAACAGAACTAGAACAACTACAGAACTAGAACAGAACTAGAACAGAACTAGAACAGAACTAGAACAGAACTAGAACAGAACTAGAACAGAACTAGAACAGAACTAGAACAGAACTAGAACAGAACTAGAACAGAACTAGAACAGAACTAGAACAGAACTAGAACAGAACTAGAACAGAACTAGAACAGAACTAGAACAGAACTAGAACAGAACTAGAACAGAACTAGAACAGAACTAGAACAGAACTAGAACAGAAACTAGAACAGAACTAGAACAGAACTAGAACAGAACTAGAATCTGTAAAAAGTACAAAATAGAAGCAGAAACTATGTGTACTATAATACTTTTCAGAATCTAATTCATTTTTATTTGTTAATTTACACTAAATTACATTTTTTGTTTTAAAAGTTTTTTTTTTTTGTAAACCTAAAAGTACTTTTAAAATCGCGTGCAAATTTTGCCATGCTCATCTAATCACTAATTTATTTCTGTATACAAAACTTGTAGGAAAAAAACTTTTTAGATACTTTTCGTAAACAATTTTCTGCAAACATTACATGCAAATGTCAAAAAAAACAAAAAAAACTTAAAAAAAAGAATGAAAAGAAAAGAAATTAGAAAATGAACAAGAACATAATGTGGCAGCAAAAACCCGCGCCCTAGCTAAATCACACTGTCATATTTTATAACTAAAAATGTTAAAAATATTTCCCTGAGAATAAAATCAACTAAACAGGCAGGAATAGAAACAAAAAAATAAAAAACAGCAGATGATGACAAAACACAAAGTGTAACTTTAGCTTAATTTTTATTTGATTAAAATGAAATTCCTCAAAAAAGAGACTGACGAAAAAACACGGCACTACAACAAACAATTTTTATACAATTAAATTATAAAACAAGCAAGAAACTCAGGATAAACAGCTTAAGCACAGACACAAACTCCTGTTGAAAAATCCAAAATAAAAAAAAAACCAAAAAAACTCCATAAAAGTGCAATATTGTAAGCAAAAGTGTAGGAAAAATAAAATACTATTCATGGCATGAATTTTTATTTAATTTCACACAACGTCAAGAGTGTCAACTAAAAATGCCATTTACAGTGTTGTTTTCGTTATATTTTTTTGTTTTGAATTTTCTTTTTTTGCACACAAATGTTGTTGTGGTGGTTGTTGTTAGATTCTGTTACATTCAGGGTGAAACGTTAGAAACATTAGTATATTTTTTGCTGTTTTCCCATTGTTGCCTATCTTTTGTTTTACAGCCTTTAAATATGCCTTAAAATATAAAAAAATATAAACTAAATAAGGTTAACAACAAGAAAATAGTACAAAACCCATTTTTTAAAGGTGTTTGCTAAAATTTAAGGGAAAAAGTTTTGTAGTTTTCTAAAGAGGCTTTTTAAAAGTAGGCTACTTGTACTATAAAACGTGACAAAATTAAATAATATGCTATAGTTTAAGGCGTTTAAGAGGATGATTCAGAATAAAGTTTAATACTTTATAGGATTTTTGAGTAAAAAAAAATTGTACAGGGTGACGTATGCTTAATATTAATTAGGACTCGTAATGGAAAGACTTTAATAACTTTTAAACTAAACATTCACAAACTTGATATATCAAATCGAAAAGAACATTTCGAGCTTCTAAGACAGTTCTAGTTCTGTTCTGTTCTAGTTCTGTTCTAGTTCTGTTCTAGTTCTGTTCTAATTCTGTTCTACTTCTGTTCTAGTTCTGTTCTAGTTCTGTTCTAGTTCTGTTCTAGTTCTGTTCTAGTTCTGTTCTAGTTCTGTTCTAGTTCTGTTCTAGTTCTGTTCTAGTTCTGTTCTAGTTCTGTTCTAGTTCTGTTCTAGTTCTGTTCTAGTTCTGTTCTAGTTCTGTTCTAGTTCTGTTCTAGTTCTGTTCTAGTTCTGTTCTAGTTCTGTTCTAGTTCTGTTCTAGTTCTGTTCTAGTTCTGTTCTAGTTCTGTTCTAGTTCTGTTCTAATTCTGTTCTAGTTCTGTTCTAGTTCTGTTCTAGTTCTATTCTAGTTCTGTTCTAGTTCTGTTCTAGATCTGTTCTAGTTCTGTTCTAGTTCTGTTCTAGTTCTGTTCTAGTTCTGTTCTAGTTCTGTTCTAGTTCTGTTCTAGTTCTGTTCTAGTTCTGTTCTAGTTCTGTTCTAGTTCTGTTCTAGTTCTGTTCTAGTTCTGTTCTAGTTCTAGTTCTGTTCTAGTTCTGTTCTAGTTCAGTTCTAGTTCTGTTCTAGTTCTGTTCTAGTTCTGTTCTAGTTCTGTTCTAGTTCTGTTCTAGTTCTGTTCTAGTTCTGTTCTAGTTCTGTTCTAGTTCTGTTCTAGTTCTGTTCTAGTTCTGTTCTAGTTCTGTTCTAGTTCTGTTCTAGTTCTGTTCTAGTTCTGTTCTAGTTCTGTTCTAGTTCTGTTCTAGTTCTGTTTCTAGTTCTGTTCTAGTTCTGTTCTAGTTCTGTTCTAGTTCTGTTCTAGTTCTGTTCTAGTTCTGTTCTAGTTCTGTTCTAGTTCTGTTCTAGTTCTGTTCTAGTTCTTGTTCTAGTTCTGTTCTAGTTCTGTTCTAGTTCTGTTCTAGTTCTGTTCTAGTTCTGTTCTAGTTCTGTTCTAGTTCTGTTCTAGTTCTGTTCTAGTTCTGTTCTAGTTCTGTTCTAGTTCTGTTCTAGTTCTGTTCTAGTTCTGTTCTAGTTCTGTTCTAGTTCTGTTCTAGTTCTGTTCTAGTTCTGTTCTAGTTCTGTTCTAGTTCTGTTCTAGTTCTGTTCTAGTTCTGTTCTAGTTCTGTTCTAGTTCTGTTCTAGTTCTGTTCTAGTTCTGTTCTAGTTCTGTTCTAGGTCTGTTCTTAGTTCTGTTCTAGTTCTGTTCTAGTTCGTTCTAGTTCTGTCTAGTTTTTCTGTTCTGTTCTAGTTCTGTTCTAGTTTGTTCTAGTGTTCTAGTTCTGTTCTAGTTCTGTTCTAGTTCTGTTTCTAGTTCTGTTCTAGTTCTGTTCTAGTTCTGTCTAGTTCGTCTAGTTCTGTGTCTAGTTCGGTTCTAGTATGTTCTTAGTTCTGTTCTAGTTCTGTTCTAGTTCTAGTTCTGTTCTAGTTCTGTTCTAGTTCTGTTCTAGTTCTGTTCTAGTTCTGTTCTAGTTCTGTTCTAGTTCTGTTCCAGTTCTATTCTAGTTCAATCTGTTTTTACTTTCCTAACCCATTTCACATACTCAACATGACCTTTTTTCTCAGATACATTCATTTTCCCTTTAATAAACAAAACACTTATTGTTGCTTTTCTTTCCTTATAATAAGTTAATAACAATCATAAATTTGTGAGCTAAATTTATGCAAAGATTTTATACAAATATTGTAATTTTCTTTTAAGTAGTTTGTTTATTTGTTTTATTACATCACAATAAATACTAGTTACTATAACTTAATATAACTAATAATTATAATAAATACGTATAACATATGTATAAAAAATGCCTTAAGCTTAATAACAAATAACTTTTGCTTGTTTATATACACATAATAAATAATAACAATTAGTAGCTGAATATAGATAATAACAAGATGATATTGACAATAACTTAAAAAGGGGAGAAGAAATAAATAAATTATGAATAAATTTTCCAGGGATATTTGTTATTAACTCTTGCTTTTTGTGTATGCAAAGACTAAAAGTGTAAATTATTTACTAACACTCTACTCGTTACTTAACTCTATATTTAAGTCTGTAATACTAAAATGCTCAAACACAAATATGTCTATTTATATTTGAGATTAATACATAAGTGACAAAATACTGCTCATACTAACACATACTTTGGGGTTTAGACGACTCTTTGTTGTCTCTGACTTATGTGTGTGTGTATGTGTTTAGAGCAACAAACAAATCCTTATTTTCCCCTACAACTAAATAGGATATATGATAATATAATGTTATGTGACTGCCAGCCTGCTTGTGTATATGTATGTGTATAATTTTGATGATTTTATCCAGTAAGATAGAGTGTTTACATAAATACGTTTGGAGCAATGTCTTTCAGTCTGTCTATCTCTGGTAACAAGTATAATAATAATACAATACTGATTGTAGTATAGTTTCAGGCTTTTGTCTGTTGTCTAAGCTAAATCGCAATTTATTTAGACATGTTAAGAAACAGTAACGGACAATTTTTTGTGAATATTTTAAACAGAATCAAAAATTGTAGAATTTTCCTTTCCCTTTTCGGGACTTAGGAATATTTTAAATGCTGAGTCTAAACAGCCTAAAGTCTTTTGAAAAATTTGCTACACGAATTTATTTGTCACCTACTTTAGTTTAAAGTTATTGAAGAAATTGCAAAATTGCGGCCTAATTAATATTAATCATACGTCATGTAGTACATTATTAAAAGTTAAAAAATTCTTAGTTAGTTCTGTTCTAGTTTTGTTCTAGTTCTGTTCTAGTTCAGTTCTAGTTCTGTTCTAGTTCTGTTCTAGTTCTGTTCTAGTTCTGTTCTAGTTCTAGTTCTGTTCTAGTTCTGTTCTAGTTCTGTTCTAGTTCTGTTCTAGTTCTGTTCTAGTTCTGTTCTAGTTCTGTTCTAGTTCTGTTCTAGTTCTGTTCTAGTTCTGTTCTAGTTCTGTTCTAGTTCTGTTCTAGTTCTGTTCTAGTTCTGTTCTAGTTCTGTTCTAGTTCTGTTCTAGTTCTGTTCTAGTTCTGTTCTAGTTCTGTTCTAGTTCTGTTCTAGTTCTAGTTCTAGTTCTAGTTCTAGTTCTAGTTCTGTTCTAGTTCTGTTCTAGTTCTGTTCTAGTTCTGTTCTAGTTCTGTTCTAGTTCTGTTCTAGTTCTGTTCTAGTTCTGTCTAGTTCTAGTTCTAGTTCTGTTCTGTTCTAGTTCTGTTCTAGTTCTGTTCTAGTTCTGTTCTAGTTCTGTTCTGTTCTAGTTCTGTTCTAGTTCTGTTCTAGTTCTGTTCTAGTTCTGTTCTAGTTCTGTTCTAGTTCTGTTCTAGTTCTGTTCTAGTTCTGTTCTAGTTCTGTTCTAGTTCTGTTCTAGTTCTGTTCTAGTTCTGTTCTAGTTCTGTTCTAGTTCTGTCTAGTTCTGTTCTAGTTCTGTTCTAGTTCTGTTCTAGTTCTAGCTCTGTTCTAGTTCTGTTCTAGTTCTGTTCTAGTTCTGTTCTAGTTCTGTTCTAGTTCTGTTCTAGTTCTAGTTCTAGTTCTGTTCTAGTTCTAGTTCTGTTCTAGTTCTGTTCTAGTTCTGTTCTAGTTCTGTTCTAGTTCTGTTCTGTTCTGTTCTGTTCTGTTCTAGTTCTGTTCTAGTTCTGTTGTAGTTCTGTTCTAGTTCTGTTCTTGTTCTGTTTTAGTTTTTAATATAATTTTTCTCCCATTATTTTGGCTTGTACTGTATTTTCCTTTCTGTCTGTTTAAAGATCATCTAGTGTAACATAAGTAGATGTTAAAACTCTTTCACATTTATGTATATTAGTTGCATTTTTATAATGCACAAAACAGGATATAAAAACAGACTGACATCATGTCGCCTGAACCTCTCCTATACCAACTTATATTAACATTTATAACTTAATACTACAACTGGGGTACAAACACGTATATATGCCAACTTATACTTATGTATATGCATTTATATTTTATCTAACATTTTTTCTGTATCATTTGGCAGCATTAAAAAGATATTAAGTTTTTTTTAAATATTCTTCATTTGTAAAGTTTCTTAGTTTTCCATAGAATGTTCTTATACATCTGTTGATGAGGTCTGTGTTAAAGCAAAAGTAAATATTTAATTTAATAATTGTAAAATTATTATTATTTAGAAACCTCAAGAAATGATAGACCAGGATAATGTTCAACCAACATTGTCATTGGTTTTATTTGAAATTCATAGACAAAAAATAATAAAAAAGGAATGATAATATTAGAAATTGAGTTAAAATAGGATTTGGTAAAAATGTTGTGGAAGTTGTGTTAAGATTTTTAACTTATAGAATAAATATTTTATTTAAAATTTTTTTCAAACTTTCAGCAGTAAATTTTTTAAACAAATAAAATTTTTTATACATTTTTAAAGCCAAATAAAAAAAGCCTTAAAAGCTTACTTATGAAATATAATTATAGTTTTCTGCTAGTTTTATTTGTTTCAAAGTTATTACAGAATTTCTCAAAAAACCTAGTAATTAATATCAATCATACGTCCTGTGGCACCAAAATAAAAAATTGATGAAAATTTTAATTTCTTAACAGTTTTTGAAATATTTAAAAATGAAAAATCAATAAACTGATTATTTAGTGTTTGTACAACATTAATTAAAGTAAAAATATTTGAATATTGTTAAAATTGTTAAACTTTTTACATTTATTTTGTTTAATTTGTTTAGGTATTTTTTGTGTCTAGTTTTTGTTTAATTTGTGGGTTTTTCCCATTTGTTTAAGTTGTTTTTTTGAGTCGTTTTTTCTTCTCTAATTAACTTTGAATTCTTTATTAGTACATGGCCCATTTTTGTACTGACTTTCAGGTCTCCTTTGTGTATATTTAATTATAATTGTCTATTCAATTGCAAATTGGTTCAGTTTTTTGTTGGTTTTTCTGTCTACCTTCAAAATTACATTTACATAAACTAGTTTGTCTTCTAAACTGTTTAAAAAAAAGATTTTTAAAGTCTCTTGCATACTTTTAGACTGTTTTTGAAATATTTTCTTTAGTATATTTCTAGGCTTCTTTAGGAAATCTCATTATCTATATGTTGACTTGTAGTTGTGTTCATTTATTTGTTTTTTAATTCTTTCTTTATTGTCCTTACTTGTTTCTGTCATTAAATAGGTTTCCTCCTGTCTAGCCTTGCTTTTATATAGCATACTTTTAGGCGGCATTTTGTTGAAACTTTGTTGAATACATTCAACTCTTTAAATCTTTCTGTTAGTTTTCCATATGTCTGCTTATTTGTTTAGGCGTGTCCTGTGTCATAGTTTTAAATCTACTAAAGGCTAATAGTTTTTTTTTATCTTCCTTTTAGAATCCCTATTTGTTTTTCTTGGCAATATCATTCTAGACATTATAGTCATTGCCTTTTTTTTTTTTTTGCTATTTGTCTTTTCGTCTATTGATCTTTATTATGTCTGCTCATTTTTATGGCTGGTCAAACATTAGTTTAAACTAGGAATTTGATTTGTTTAGCATTGCATCTAGCATATGTTACTTTATTACAGCATTAAAGCTAAAACTATTATAAAATAAATGGCCAGTTATGATAAATGGATTTAAAGGGAGAATATTAATCAAATTAATGGTGCAAAGGATAATTTTCTATGTTTTTAAACTACTAGACGTATGATTTATAAAAATTTATGATTTTTTGTTTAAAAACTTTCAAACGGTGAACGTAAAATTAAAAAATATTTAACGCTTTTCAAGCAAATTTGTGTTTGGCTAATCTATAGTCTAGTCTATAGTCTAGTCTATAGTCTACTCTAGTCTAGTCTATAGTCTAGTCTATAGTCTAGTCTATAGTCTAGTCTATAGTCTAGTCTATAGTCTAGTCTATAGTCTAGTCTATAGTCCAGTCTATAGTCCAGTCTATAATCTAGTCTATAGTCTAGTCTATAGTCTAGTCTATATTCTAGTCTATAGTCTAGTCTATAGCCTAGTCTATAGTCTAGTCTATAGTCTAGTCTATTGTCTAGTCTATAGTCTAGTCTATAGTCTAGTCTATAGTCTAGTCTATAGTCTAGTCTATAGTCTAGTCTATAGTCTAGTCTATAGTCTAGTCTATAGTCTAGTCTATAGTCTAGTCTATAGTCTAGTCTATAGTCTAGTCTATAGTCTAGTCTATAGTCTAGTCTATAGTCTAGTCTATAGTCTAGTCTATAGTCTAGTCTATAGTCTAGTCTATAGTCTAGTCTATAGTCTAGTCTATAGTCTAGTCTATAGTCTAGTCTATAGTCTAGTCTATAGTCTAGTCTATAGTCTAGTCTATAGTCTAGTCTATAGTCTAGTCTATAGTCTAGTCTATAGTCTAGTCTATAGTCTAGTCTATAGTCTAGTCTATAGTCTAGTCTATAGTCTAGTCTATAGTCTAGTCTATAGTCTAGTCTATAGTCTAGTCTATAGTCTAGTCTATAGTCTAGTCTATAGTCTAGTCTATAGTCTAGTCTAGTCTATAGTCTAGTCTATAGTCTAGTCTATAGTCTAGTCTATAGTCTAGTCTATAGTCTAGTCTATAGTCTAGTCTATAGTCTAGTCTATAGTCTAGTCTATAGTCTAGTTTATAGTCTAGTCTAGTGTACAGAATATAGTCTGTTCTATAGTCTAGTCTAAAGTCTGTTATATTTGCTTAAAATGTTTCAAAAACTTTGTTTCTTAAATTTAAGGATTTTGTAACACAGGGCGTATGATTAATATTAATTGCGAGTTTATTTTTAATTTCTTTTATAACTTTTCAACCATAATAGCAACCGAAAAAGTTTAAACGGTAAACTTTAGACAACGTATAAGCCTTCGTATACTATATACATTTGCGATCATTTTCGGAACTCTATTACAGCTAAGGTGTTTTAAAAATGTTATTTGTAACATATGTATATTAAACATTTTCTCGACAATTTGTTTATTTTAAAAAAATAATAAATTAAAGTACTTTTAAACTGAAATGTATTCTATTGATAGATTTACTTTCCATAAAATTTAATTTACATTAAAATTCAACTTCACTTTCACTTTTAATGTACATCTATAAGCAAATATACTTGTAAACTAAAAAAAATCTTCTATAACTTATTTGTTTTTCACACTCGCAACACTTGAAAAAGATTAAAAAATACTTTCATTTAAACATTTATCAATATCTCACCTTAGCTCTCTCTCTCTCTCCTGAATAACATTCAATAATGAATTTCCCTTTCCATAAACAAAATAAAACAATAAATAATACAAGCACTTAAAGATTAAAAACACAAGAAAACTATAATAAAACAATGCAAAAAAAAAACAAAACTTTGCAAATACTTAAAAAGAAGCTTTTTCTTTGTACCTGACAAAGAAAAAACTAGTGTCTTAAGAGTACTTTCTTTTATTTAACCCATACCTCCAGCAGCACTCCTCTTACCCAGTCAAACTGCCAGCCTGACTGCATCAATATTTTCATTCCAGAACAATGACATAAAATCAAGTAGTATGAACAAAAAAAAAAAAAAAACAAGGAAAAAATAAAGAATTCAAAAGTATTGTTGATGGATTTTAATCAGGTTTTGTTTTAATATATTTTTCACTTGCTGTTTTGTTGTTTGAATTTTTTTATTGTTACGCCTTTACTGTACAATAATGACGCCAAGGTAGAAGAAGATGTTGATGAAAAAACAAAGATGAATGAAAGAAAAAATTACATCCTTAAAACAAATAAGCAGGCTTTGTTTAACTTACAAACTGAAAACTTTCAAGGTTTTTTTATTGCAGTTTGTTTTTTTTTTTTTTTGTATTAAACAATGCTGTATAACAGAAAGTAAGAAAAAACAAATTAATGAAAATAAAATCACACTTAAATAATGTGTACAAAACTAGAACTTAAACTATTCTTAGAAGTATAAAGGCTTGAAATAAAAACAAAAAATACAAACTGTAATACGAATATGAATTACAAAGCATTATTTTAAAGGTCTGTTCTAAACCACTGGATTAAATACACATGTAAAGTATGTTTATAAACAAAATTTTACACTAGCATTATTAACGGCTTTTTTTGGCAAGACAACAATTAAAGAATTTTTTTAAACATTTTCTATTTAAAAATTATTATCTTAGTTAAGTTTTAGTATTTAAAGATCTTTGATAAATGCTTTCGTTTAAAAGTTATTTAAGAAAATGTAATGTAACAACCGAATTAATAATAATCATACGCCATGTATTCCGTAACACAAAATTGATTATATTTCATATATTTTAACATTTTAAAATAGATTTCTAAAGAAACCATCGACTAGACTATAGACTAGTCTAGTTAGTTAGTTAGTTAGTTAGTTAGTTTAAAAGGAGGATGTATATACATCAAATCCGAAGAAATACACCTAGGCCTCTACCTATAGACTAGTCTACAGAATAGACTAGAATATAGAATAGAATAGACTATAGACTAGACTGTAGACTAGACTATACTATACACTATAATATAGACTAGACTATTCACTAGACTATACACTAGACTAGACTACAGACTAGACTACAGGCTAGACTACAGACCAGACTGCAGGCTAGACTATACACTAGACTATAAAATAGAGTATAGTCCTGGCTGTAGACTTGTCAATACTCCGTAATACTGATTACAGACTAGACTATAGGCCAGACTAAAGACTAGACTATAGCCCAGACCAAAGACTAGACCATAATCCAGACTATGGACTAGACTATAATAGAGACTATAGAGTATAATATAGTTTAATTTATAGACTAAATTATAGTACAGACTATTGTCTATAATCTAGAGTAGACTAGACTATACAATAGACTATACCCTAGACTATAGACTAGACTATTCACTAGACTATACACTAGACTATAGACTAGACTATAGACTAGACTATAGACTAGACTATGGACTAGACTATAGACTAGACTAGACTAGACTATAGACTAGACTAGACTAGACTATAGACTAGACTATAGACTAGACTATAGACTAGACTATAGACTAGACTATAGACTAGACTATAGACTAGACTATAGACTAGACTATAGACTAGACTATAGACTAGACTATAGACTAGACTATAGACTAGACTAGACTAGATAGACTAGACTATAGACTAGACTATAGACTAGACTATAGACTAGACTATAGACTAGACTATAGACTAGACTATAGACTAGACTATAGACTAGACTATAGACTAGACTATAGACTAGACTAGACTATAGACTAGACTATAGACTAGACTATAGACTAGACTATAGACTAGACTATAGACTAGACTATAGACTAGACTATAGACTAGACTATAGACTAGACTATAGACTAGACTATAGACTAGACTATAGACTAGACTATAGACTAGACTATAGACTAGACTATAGACTAGACTATAGACTAGACTATAGACTATAGACTAGACTATAGACTAGACTATAGACTAGACTATAGACTAGACTATAGACTAGACTATAGACTAGACTATAGACTAGACTATAGACTAGACTATAGACTAGACTATAGACTAGACTATAGACTAGACTATAGACTAGACTATATACTAGACTATAGACTAGACTATAGACTAGAACTATAGACTAGACTATAGACTAGACTATAGACTAGACTATAGACTAGACTATAGACTAGACTATAACTAGACTATAGACAAGACTATAGACTAGACTATAGACTAGACTACTAGAACTAGACTATAGACTAGACCTATAGACTAGACTATAGACGAGACTATAGACTAGACTATAGACTATAGCTAGACTAAGACTAGACTATAGACTAGACTATAGACTAGACTATAGACTAGACTATAGACTGAGACTATAGACTAGACTATAGACTAGGACTATAGACTAGACTATAGACTAGACTAAGACTAGACTATAGACTAGACTAATAGACTAGACTTAGCTAGACCTAGACTAGATACTATAGACTAGACTATAGACCTAGACTAGAACTAGACAACTATGACTAGACTATAGACCTAGACTATAGATCGAGACTATAGACTAGACTATAGACTAGACTATAGGACTAGACTATAGACTAGACTATAGACTAGACTATAGACTAGACTATAGACTAGACTATAGACTAGACTATAGACTAGACTATAGACTAGACTATAGACTAGACTATAGACTAGACTATAGACTAGACTATAGACTAGACTATAGACTAGACTATAGACTAGACTATAGACTAGACTATAGACTAGTCTATATAGAATAGACTATAGAATAGACTGTAGAATAGACTATAGAATAGACTATAGAATAGACTATAGAATCGAGTTTAGACTAGGCTATGGATTAGACTATAGTCTAGACTACATAAAAACTTTAATCCAGAATTTAGAATAGTTTATAATATAGACTATAGACTAGACTATTGTCCGAACTATAGACTAGACTATAGTCCAGACTATAGACTAGACCTGTCCAGACTATAGACTAGACTATAGTCCAGACTATAGACTAGACTATAGTCCAGACTATAGACTAGACTATAGTCCAGACTATAGACTAGACTATAGTCCAGACTATAGACGAGACTATAGTCCAGACTATAGACTAGACTATAGTCCAGACTATAGACGAGACTATAGTCCAGACTATAGACTAGACTATAGTCCAGACTATAGACTAGACCATTAACTAGACTGTAGTCCAGAATATAGACTAGATTATAAACTAGACTATAGACTAGATTATAGACTAGACTATAGTCCGACTATTGACTAGACTATAAAGACTAGTCCGGACTATAGTACAGCTGTAGTCCTTGCTATAATTTTGATTATAGCTCACACTTTCGCCCATATTTTGGCTGTTGAGTCTTTTTTGCATTTCTTTAATTTTCTATTCAAAATTCAACTCCCACCCTGCAAACGTTTTATGCCTTAAATTAATCTCTACCAATTATCTTATTATTATTTTGGGCCTAATGCCCTCTGCTGCATATTAAAAAAAAAAACAAAATTAATTTAATTTCTCAGCATAAACGCATGATGAATATTAATTTCAAACAATTTGTCATAACAAGCTAAAGCAGGCAAAAAACACCCTCCCACCAACCAACTTTTAGCAGGGGATGGTTTACAACCCCCAATTATTTATTAATATTATTGATAATAATATTAATAACTTAATAAAAGTCGGTTTAATATAATTAAATTCTAGGAATTTAAAACCAAATTAACAAAGACAATGTAATTCGGATTATAGGGAACGATGATGATGATGACGAACATGATGAAGCTAAAGCAATATAAATGAATTAAAACAGAAGCCGTAAATAATAATGCTTAAATGTTCATTATTGTTAAAATTAAAATTTAATTAAATTTATTATTATTTTTGTATTTAATACAAATATTAAAAAAATTCTACTTGAAAGTTTTAACATTATGTTTAACAAAGGTAAATAATTGCAGAAAAAAAAAACAACTATTTAATTATTTAACTTAAAGTTTATAGAGCATGTGATTAATAATAATTACAAATTTTATTGAAATATAAGGTAAAACAGGTTAATTTTTAAATTTATAAATTTTTAATAACTGGGCGTATGAGTGATATTAATTATGGTTTTATTGGGAAAAACTATTATAAATGTGAATTTACAAAACATTTGAGAAACATAAATAAATTTTGTTACAAAATGAGACTTTATTTAAAAGTTTTAACAAAAACTCACAAAACTTTTTTAAGAAAATACTCGAAATACTTTAAGTTTTAGTTAAATTGTGGATTTTTATTTATTTTATATTTTGTTATATTATCTACTTATTATTTGTTATATTATCACTTATCTAACTTTTTTCATTTCTTTATGTTTACTTCAAACTATATCAATTTCTTTGGCTTTAGAAAAATGTGCAGTTTTTTTCATATTTCTTTCTTAGGAAACCCACACTTGCCAAATTTGTCATAAAATTTGTCTTGTCCTTTAAAAACGACAGAAAAAAAAACACTTGCTCGTTTCATATTATTTCTGTCTGCCATATTTTTCTTGGCAAAATCCTTGACTCTGTTGCAAAAATATCAAGTACTTCACATTTTTTAGTTTTTTTATTTATTTTCTTTTCATATATTTTGGAGACTTAAGGCATTTAGTCAATATTTTAAGAGAAAAAAGAAAAAACAGCAACATTTTGTGTTTGTTAAACATGTGTACACACATGTTTAAATATGCAACACATGTTTGTCAAAAATTTAAGACAGAGACGTCTCAAGGGGATGATTGCGGGAAAAATTTCTAATCCTCTTTCCTCTACTTATGTTCATATTTTTAGAATGAAACTGATATCTTCTTAATAGGCAATTAATGTAGAAGAAACTTAAAAAGCCAAACCAATATTAAATATTAGACTATAGCCCTGATAGTAAACTACATACAAGTGTCGACGATAGTCCAGCTTATAGCCCAGACTGTAGACTAGACTACAGACGAGACTATAAACTAGAATATAGCTCCGACTAAAGACTAAAGTGGAGTAGAGGCTAGATAGTAGTTTAGACTATAAAATAAACTATTGTTCAGACAACAAACTAGACTACAATCCAGAATAGACTATCGACTAGACTACAGTTCAGACTAGACTATAGACTAAACAATAGACTAGACAATAGAATAGGCAATAGACTAGACAATATACTAGACAATAGAATATAGAATAGACTAAACTATAGACTAGACTATAGACTAGACTATAGACTAGACTATAGACTAGACTATAGACTAGACTATAGACTAGACTATAGACTAGACTATAGACTAGACTATAGACTAGACTATAGACTAGACTATAGACTAGACTATAGACTAGACTATAGACTAGACTATAGACTAGACTATAGACTAGATTGTAGACTAGACTATAGACTAGACTATAGACTAGACTATAGACTAGACTACAGACTAGACTATAGACTAGACTATAGACTAGACTATAGACTAGACTATAGACTAGACTATAGACTAGACTATAGACTAGACTATAGACTAGACTATAGACTAGACTATAGACTAGACTATAGACTAGACTATAGACTAGACTATAGACTAGACTATAGACTAGACTATAGACTAGACTATAGACTAGACTATAGACTAGACTATAGACTAGACTATAGACTAGACTATAGACTAGACTATAGACTAGACTATAGACTAGACTATAGACTAGACTATAGACTAGACTATAGACTAGACTATAGACTAGACTATAGACTAGACTATAGACTAGACTATAGACTAGACTATAGACTAGACTATAGACTAGACTATAGACTAGACTATAGACTAGACTATAGACTAGACTATAGACTAGACTATAGACTAGACTATAGACTAGACTATAGACTAGACTATAGACTAGACTATAGACTAGACTATAGACTAGACTATAGACTAGACTAGACTAGACTAGACTATAGACTAGACTATAGACTAGACTATGGACTAGACTAGACGTAGACTAGACTATAGACTAGACTATAGACTAGACTATAGACTAGACTATAGACTAGACTAGACTAGACTAGACTAGACTAGACTAAGACTAGACTAGACTATAGACTAGACTATAGACTAGACTATAGACTAGACTATAGACTAGACTATGGACTAGACTAGACTGTAGACTAGACTATAGACTAGACTATAGACTAGACTATAGACTAGACTATATACTAGACTATAGACTAGACTATAGACTAGACTATAGACTAGACTATAGATTAGACTATAGTTTATAATTTAGTTCATTATATATACTAGATCATAGGCCAGACTATAGTCCATACTATCGACTAGGAACAAGTTTTATTTAAATTTAAATTATTTTTGTATGAGGGCGTATGATTGATATTAATTCACAGCATTTTTGACAAAATTACTTATAACTATGAAACCAGCTAATATTTTCAAGAAATTCAAATTATTTTAAAAAGAAAATACATGAAGCTTGGCAATTTAACATATAGAATAATGAACATTCAAAATATCATTTTGAATGAACATTTTTAAATATTTTTGATTTTTTCTTAATTCCTGTCTTTATTGTTATAAATGGTTTATAAATATTTTTTATAATTTTTCATATATCATTTGACTGCAAAGCATTTCTGACAGTGTGTGTCTGAGGGAGTTGTGCTTGCCTGGGCGCGTCATAAATACAATATGTTCCAAACTCTAACCATCAACAACAACAGCATTTATACAAACAGAGAAACAAACATTACACATACATAAAAGTATTGTTATAATAAAAGGAGAATCAAAAGAGAGAACCAAACGTCTGACTGACTCAGCATGAGTCATGCAATACGTTTGTAAATAAAACGCCTGGTTGGTTGGGATTTTTACACGAACAAAGACTAAAAAAAAAAGTTTAAGTTTTGGCAAATATTTCAAAAAAAAAAACAATATTAGGGGGACTGGCGGAATATAGCATATTGAAGAGTTTTGCTTTATATTTTTGGCAGTCGCCTTAATAATATTTAAGTACTTAAACTAAAATTGTTTGTCATTTTTCTTTTATAAATACATAAAATATGAGCATGTTCTAGAAACAACAACAACAATATTATGACCTTAAAGTACTAACAAACTATAAAACGAAAAACTTTAGTTTTTCTTCTTAACTTTCTATGATACATTGATGATTTTGTTTTTTTTTTTTTTTTTTTTTTTTATTCCTTTGGCAAATTGCAATGACATAGACGACATGTTAATAAAAAATATATATAGAAAAAACTAACAACAAGAAAATATCTAGATGGTAAATAAATAAAATACAAAATATCATTTATTATGGACATGAAAGGAAAAAAATTGCAAAAAAATAAAAATTGACTAATATTTAGTAGAAAGCAGAAGACAACTAAAAAAAATGAAAAATATGACATAAACAAGTAAATAACAAAAACGTAATTTAATATTAAATAAATAAAAGTTTTGTTAAAATATTTTTAGCAAAAATTGAAAGAAAAAAATGAAATTTTTAACATATTTGGTAAATATTTAATAAATTTTTAAGTTTTAGAAAGTTTTTGTTAGGAAAAATTCTCAAAATTCTGAGTATTTTAAGAAAATTTTTAAGTTAGAAAAATTTTCTACATGAAGGCGTATGATTGATATCAATTAGGTAGTATTTTTAGAAAATTATGTATAACTTTGGCAAACATTGCTTAATTTTAGAAATTTTAAAGGTTTTGCCAAGAAAATAATACAAAACTAGACCAGTTAGTGGTCTATACTATAGACCAGTTAGTGGTCTATACTATAGACCAGTTAGTGGTCTATACTATAGACCAGTTAGTGGTCTATACTATAGACCAGTTAGTGGTCTATACTATAGACCAGTTAGTGGTCTATACTCTAGACAAGTTAGTGGTCTATACTATAGACCAGTTAGTGTTCTATACTATAGACCAGTTAGTGTTCTATACTATACTATAGACCAGTTAGTGGTCTATACTATAGACCAGTTATTGGTCTATACTATAGACCAGTTAGTGGTCTATACTATAGACCAGTTAGTAGTCTATTCTAAAGACCAGTTAGTAGTCTATTGTATAGACCAGTTAGTAGTCTATTCTATAAATTATATAGTGGTCTATTCTACAGACCGGTCAGTGACTATAGACCAGATAGTGGTCTATGCTATAAACTAGTTCGTTGTCTATTCTATTGACCAGTTAGTGGTCTATTCTACACATCAGTTAGTGGTCTTTTCTATAAACTAGTTCGTGGTCTATTCTATAGAACAGTTAGTGGTCTATTCTATAGGCCAGTTAATGATCTATTCTATAGACCATACTATGGTCTATTCTATAGACCAGTTAGTAGTCTATTCTATAAACTAGTTAGAATGGTCTACAGAACATTCTATGGTCTATTCTGTAGACCATTCTATGGTCTATTCTATAGACCATTCTAAGTTCTATTCTATAGACCATTCTATGGTCTTTTCTACTTTCATTATATGGTCTATTCTATATACCATTCTATTGTCTATTCTATGGACCATTCTGTGGTCTAGAATTGTGTAAAGATTCTATGGAATTTAAATTTAATTTTTTTCTTGTTGAAAAAAATTGTATTTTTATAAAATATTTAAAACTTTTGCTACAATTTACTTGCTATTGTTAAAGTCTTAAACGTTTTTTGTTGAAATCTTTTTAAATTGTTTTAAAATCTTCAATAGTTTCGGAGTTATTAATAAGTTTATTAAGTCATATATGAATTAATATCAATCATACGCCCTCGTTAAGAAAATTATAAACTTAAAAAAAACCTTTAAAATTTTAAAAATCTCTAGAATTTTCCTAACAAATTTAATAAAAAAGCAAAAATTCGTTTTAAATGTTTGTAACTGTTGGGAAATATTGCAAATTAAAGCCTTAATTTTTTTCGAACATACCTTTTTAATTAAAATATATTTGTATATTTTTGTATTACATTTTTTTCTTATCTCTTTTTAGTTCTGTTTAAGCCACAAAATCAATAATTTGATTGCTATTTGAGTTTGTTTTTTATATTTTCCAATTGCTTTCTGGTTCAAATACTATTAATATTAGTTAATTACAGTCTGGTGATTCTTTTCAGGGCTGTTTTTCTTTTTTGTTTCGCAAATTCTCACACGTTCTAATAAAAGTTCAAATGGTTTATAAACATAAAGCTTCAAAAAAGTATAAATTTAACATTAAGAAATTAATTTTTTTTAAAGATACTTTCTCTAAATTTGTAGGGAGGAAAGTATGAAGGGGGTTACTGCTAAAACCCTTCCATTTCCTTTATGTTTTTTCTATATGATTTATGTTTATATTTTAAAAGTTGTCAGTTTATTATTTGATTTCATGGTTGAGTCATTTCTGTCTCCTCTTTTTTTTCTCCTACTGCCATTTTCCTCACTCCCTCCTTTATGACCTTAAAATGAAGGACCTTTTTGTGTAAAAAAGTAAAATTGAAGTTGTAGTAGTTGTTGTTTTGCCATATGTGTTGTTGTGTTGGCTTATAACGTATGAATGATTTTAATTATTTTGTTGTTGTTGTTGTTGCCTTGTTCCAAAAATACTCAAGTGTTAAGGTTGGTATGACCAAGTTGGAGGCTAACAGAAAAACAAACTCTATGGAAAATATTCATTTAAAAACAATTTATTTGTAAAATAAATAAAAAAAAATTATTTGCCAAGCAAGTGCCTTTAACAAATAGTGACAAGTGTTTAAGGACACATTTTTATTTCAATTTACTGAAGGGGTGCCACAAGAATGATTTATATATAAACTGAAACAAACAGCAAAAGAACTTCAACAAAATTGTATTTATATTTACAAAATATTACAAATTTTTGGTAAATTGCTTTGAAAATTTATAAAAATATTTTTATATTTTACATAGAATGATCTGATGATCTAGAATAGAACTAAGAATGGTCTATAGAATAGAGCATTGTATGGTATATAGAATAGAGCATTGTATGGTCTATAGAATAGAGCATAGTATGGTCTATAGAATAGAGCATAGTATGGTATATAGAATAGACCATAGTACGGTATATAGAATAGACCATAGTATGGTCTATAGAATAGACTATAGTATGGTCTATAGAATAGACCATAGTATGGTCTATAGAATAGACCATAGTATGGTCTATAGAATAGACCATAGTATGGTCTATAGAATTGACCATATTATGATCTATAGAATAGACCATAGTATGGTCTATAGAATAGACCATATTATGATCTATAGAATAGACCGTAGTATGGTCTATAGAATAGACCATATTATGATCTATAGAATAGACCATATTATGGTCTATAGAACAGACCATATTATGGTCTATAGAATAGACCATAGTATGATCTATAGAATAGACCATAGTATGGTCTATAGAATAGACCATAGTATGGTCTATAGAATAGACCATAGTATGGTCTATAGAATAGACCATAGTATGGTCTATAGAATAGACCATAGTATGGTCTATAGAATAGACCATAGTATTGTCTATAGAATAGACCATAGTATGCTCTATAGAATAGACCATATTATGCTCTATAGAATAGACCATAGTATGGTCTATAGAATAGACCATAGTATGGTCTATAGAGTAGACCATAGAATGGACTATGGAATAGACCATAGAATAGGCTATGGAATAGACCATTAAATAGTCTATAGAATAGACCATAGAATAGTCTATAGAATAGACCTTAGAATGGTCTATTTATGGTCCATAGAATGGTCTATAGAATAGACCATAGAATGGTCTATAGAATAGACCATAGAATGGTCTATAGAATAGACCATAGAATGGTCTATAGAATAGACCATAGAATGGTCTATAGAATAGACCATAGAATGGTCTATAGAATAGACCATAGAATGGTCTATAGAATAGACCATAGAATGGTCTATAGAATAGACCATAGAATGGTCTATAGAATAGACCATAGAATGTTCTATAGAATAGACCATAGAATGGTCTATAGAATAGACCATAGAATGGTCTATAGAATAGACCATAGAATGGTCTATAGAATAGACCATAGAATGGTCTATAGACTGGACCCTAGAATGCTCTATAGACAAGACCAGTGTTTGGCCTAAACTCAAACCTTTAACCTTCTGCACCCCAAAATATGAGTCACTTATATAAATATCATTGATTATTAGAATGACAAATGTTAATTGCTTCAATGTTTGACCGACCCCCAACCGCTTTTTAAAAAAATTAACATTTTAATTCTGATAACATGTTAAACAATAAAATCAACTTGTATTTAAACATTATTTAGCCTTTTTAGTATTTACTCAAAGAATTTCTAAATATTTGTTTGTAAGTGTGAAGAAACTAAGTTAAATATAATTTGCTGTTAAACAGAAAAAAATATATATCCAAAATGGAAACGTTTTTCTAGTCTCAATGGGCGTTGCTTTTAGTTCATGATATTTTTTCATGTTTTTTTTTTCTGGTTAATGGTCACATACTTGAGCACATACATTACTACTTAAGCAAGTTACTCAGCACAAAGCAAAAACCAAAATGAAAATTCAAGAATTTGTTCATTTTTAGAGGAAGTGGCAGAAGTAGTAACCATAAGTGTTATTTTAAGATTTATAGCCCTGTATTTTGTGTTCATTTATTTCAGTTTTTTTTTCATTCTTTCTTTTTGCCTTTCATTTCTTTTTGTCAGACGTTGTTTTTGTTAAATTATGGGTTTTTTACGTTTTACTTTAGTCAGTCTCTGTGTGATTGTGTGTTTGACAATATGTGACTGTTCCTGCTGTTGGCTTGAGTATTTGTTTCATGTCTTAGTATTAGTATATTAAATGATTTAACATGCCAAACACGTATTTACTTTGTTTGCTTAAGTATGTTCTTTCTCCTAGGGGAGACAGATTGCTAGTAAGGAGCGAGAGAGAGAGAGAGAGAGAGAGAGGGGGGGAAAGAGACACAATAATGTCTTGCCCTTCTCTAAGGCTTAAACGTATTTTTTTTATTAAAAGTTTATTGTTGTAACTAAACTAGTAATTTAAATTGATGTTTTTTTTTCTAAGTATTATTGTTGTCTCTGCTGTCAATTATTTTCAAATACCTGACATTTCAAATTGAAATTTATTAAAGATATTTAACGTTAAGTTTATTGCGTTTTTCTGTATAACCAAATATTCCCACGCCCCAAAAAGTATGCTTCGTAATTTATTCATCACAAAACAACCAACGAATTTATGATTATTTACAGTATTAACATTTAAATTAAAATTCAGAGAATTTAAACAAAATTTTAATCAAATAAATTTCTTCAGAAAAATCATAAAAACTTAAATTTTTAATTCTTTAGAAATCCCAGAAAAACTAAATTTCCTTAAATTTTAAAAAATCACTAAAGGTGGCGTATGATTAATATTAATTAACAAGAATTAAAAAATAGATAAGAGACTGATCTATACAATAGATCAGACATTGCAATATAGAATAGATCAAACATTGATCTATAGAATCAGGTACTGATCTATACAATACATCAGTTTCTGATCTATAGAATGGATCAGACACTGATCTATAGAATAGATCAGACAATGATTTATAGAATAGATCCGACACTGATCTATAGATAGATCAGACACAGATCTATAGAATAGATCAGACACAGATCTATAGAATAGATCAGACACAGATCTATAGAATAGATCAGATACTGATCTATAGAATATATCAGATACTGATCTATAGAATATATCAGAAATGATCTATAGCATAGATCAGATTCTGATCTATAGAATAGATCAGATACTGATCTATAGAATAGATCAGCTACTGATATATAGAATAGATCTATATCTATATAGTAGATCAGACACTGATCTATATAATAGATCAGACTCTGAATACATCACACATTGATCTATAGAATAGATCACACACTGATCTAAATACAGAATAGATCACACAATGATCTATATAATATATCACACACTGATCTATGTTACAGATCACACACTGATCTATGGTATAGATCACACACTGATCTAAGGAGAATTGACTAGTGTATAGTCTTGTCTATCACTTGGTTTAGGGTGTGATCTATAGAGTGCGCTACGTTTTGCTTTATAACTTTCAAAAATTACCGACTTTAAGCCCTATTAACTACAGGGAAGGTTTTCCAATTTATTGTATATTTTTTATCTAGAAAGTGTGTTAGTTGCACAAATTTTCCATTTCCTAAACTTCTTTTAACTTATTTTTTTTCACCTCTTTTTTTAACTCTTAATACAAGTTGCCTTTTTCTATGATTCATTTTATAAAATGCTTTTAATTGCCTGATTGTGAGTTAAAAAAAAACACCAACTTCATATATGGAGCTCTGGCTGTATGAGAGTGTATATGTGCATACAGGATGGAATTGTTATTTAAGATTTTGATTGGATTTTATTGTACTACAACAAAAAAACCTTTCAACTCAAAGTTATTATATGAACGTCCTGTTACAAGGCAAGTGTTTTATGGCACAATTTTGTAGAACTCAGAAATCATTGACAAGATTTTTTAATTGATTTAGTAGAGCAAGCATATATGCTTTATTTATTATTTCCTCTCAGCAACACCTCATATTCATTCACTCTCTCTCTTTCTGCCTTCCTGGCTCAACAACAATTCATGTGCCTTTTTTGCCTTTTTATACTGTTACTTTAATTTAACTGTTAATTTTCCAAAACGGAAATTATTTGTCTGATAATATGATTAAATGTACATAAAAAGCAAACTTTTAATTGGCTTATAAATTTAAATGTTTTCTCTGGCAAATACTCTGTGCTTCCCTCCCTCTCTCTTTCTCTCCTTGTTAAATAAAATTCTGTCTCGTTAATGTCATTACACGAAAAGGCAAATGTGGGTGTCAGGGTGATGCTAGACAATTGTTGGAAAAAAATCTCTAATTTGCATTTATTAAGCCAATTTATGACAATGTTCAAATAATTTATACAAATTCGATTATTGAACAATGAAAGTCTAAAATGTTTTCTATGAAAAGGTATTTACAGAAATAAAATACATAAAATGAAACAAAAGTTATAAGCGTTTTTATACAATTACCGCTAAATTAATATTAATCATACGCTCTAGGTGGAAAATTTTTTAAAGTTAGATTTTAAAGCCAAAATGCTAGAATATTGAAAACAATTTGTATAAATATTATAAATCTAACAACAATATGTTAAAATGCCAACAGAAACGTAAATTTTTATTAAGATTTTTTCCCAAAATTTATCAAAAATAGAAAATTTTTTTTAATTTAATAATTTTTCATATAATTAATTTTTAGTTAAACAAAAAATTCTCTTATAATTATATTAAATTGTTTTTTGACTTATTTAATTGTTTATGAAAGTATTTTTACTAAAACATTTTATTGAGCCCATTCATGTTAATTTGTTGGGCTGTTGCAAATGCAGCAACAGCAGCTGATGATGATAGTGTTGTGTCCATTACTGCCATTAGCAGGAAGTTAAGTATCCCTATAAAAAGTTTAGTAAACAATTTTGTCTAAACTGCCCCCCTTTTTGGCAAAATGTACAACATTTTCAGCTGCTAACTAATAGTTATAGTGATTTAATTAGTTTTTTTTTTTTCACAGTTTTTGCCATAACTGCTGTGTGTTAAACACTTAATTGAATACAACATTGTTGTAAAATAAAATATAAACGTTGACTATAATGAAATAATAGTTAAAATGTTTTATCTTTTTGTTCATAAACCTTATTAAAAACATCAACATCATGTGTTTAAAAGGGCACATAATTATAATAAAATATTTATATTTAAAGTCATTAGTAGAAGTTTGTAAACAAAGTGTTCAAGCAGACAGACATATAGGTAGACAAACTGTACAAGAAAACAGACTTTGTATGATATGGAGAATATACCTGACACTACTCTATTCTATAGATCAGAGACTGATCTAATCTATAGATCAAAGACTGATCTAATCTATAGATTAGACACTGATCTAGTCCATAGATCAGACACTGATCTAATCTATAGATCAGACACTGATCTAATCTATAGATCAGACACTGATCTAATCTATAGATCAGAAAATGATCTATGCTATAGATCAGACACTTATCTATGGTATAGATCAGACACTTATCTATGCTATAGATCAGACACTGATCTATACTATAGATCAGACACTTATATATGCTATAGATCAGACATTGATCTAGACTATAGATCAGACACTGATCTAGACTATAGATCAAGCACTGATCTATACACTGATCTATACTATAGATCAGACACTGATCTATACTATAGATCAGATACTGATCTATACTATAGACCAGATACTGATCTATACTATAGATCAGACACTGATCTATACTACAGATTAGATACTGATCTAATCTATAGATCAGACACTGATCTAATCTATAGATCAGAAAATGATCTATGCTATAGATCAGACACTTATCTATGCTATAGATCAGACACTGATCTATACTATAGATCAGACACTTATATATGCTATAGATCAGACACTGATCTATGCTATAGATCAGACACTGATCTAGTCTATAGATCAAACACTGATCTAATCTATAGATCAGACACTGATCTAATAAATAGATCAGACCATGATCTGTTGTATATATGCAACAGACATTAATCTATTCTATAGATCAGACCATGATCTATTCTATAGATCCGACCATGATCTATTCTATAGATCCGACCATGATCTATTCTATAGATCAGACCATGATCGATTCCATAGATCAGACCATGATATATTCTATAGATCAGCCCATGATATATTCAATAGATCAGACCATGATCTATTCTATAGATCAGACCATGATCTATTCTATAGATCAGACCATGATCTATTCTATAGATCAGACCATGATCTATTCTATAGATCAGACCATGATCTATTCTATAGATCAGACCATGATCTATTCCATAGATCAGACCATGATCTATTCTATAGATCAGACCATGATCTATTCTATAGATCAGACCATGATATATTCTATAGATCAGTCCTTGATCTATTCTATAGATCAGACCTGGATCTATTCTATAGATCAGACCTGGATCTATTCTATACATTAGACTACGATCTATTATGTACATCAGTCCATGATCTGTTAATATAATTTACTTTAAAACAAATTCTATTACTTTTCATCATAGGTGGCGTATGATTGATATTAATTATTGACTTATTTCACAATTTTGACGAAAAAATAACAACTTTTTTAAAATTTTTCAAAAATTCTTTTTGATTTCAATTAATAACATATCAAGCTATGACTAAGTAAAGAAATATTTTGCATTCCTTGAAAAAAACTTAATAAAATGTTCAAGGAAAATTAATTTTTTATAACATTTACTATCAATACATTAACTATTCTTACTAAAAGCAATTAATATTTAAATATTTCTATACTTTCTATACTAGATTTTATAACCACAAAAACCATAAAATAAATTTTCAAATTTAACAAACTTATTAAAGGAATTTCTTTTTAGTTCATAAAATATGCTTAAATTGTAGTTTATGTTTTTCCCTTTTTCCATTTTATTAAATTTTTGTCCTTTCTGCTAATCTCTTTTTAAAACTCAATCACATTTTATTACCTTAATACCTTAATAAATTTGTATATTTACTTAATATATCGAAAACTTTATGTTGTTTTTACTACCTTTTATGTTCTGATTGTAAATACATATAAGGGTTTTAATATTTATTTATTTGTTGTATTTTCTTTTTTTGGCTTTTTACCATACAACATGGTAAATAGTACTTAATTAACCACATTTGGAAAAATTTTTGTAATATTAAAATCTCTTTGTAATTTATACAATAATTTCAAACCACAAAATGTATATAAACGGATATAAGTAGAGATGAGTTGAGTATATTTGGTATATAAATAAGTTTAAACAGAAAAATATCCAGTAATAATAATTATAATACTCTCATATGGAAAAACAAAAGCAACTGCAGCAGCAACAACAACAACAACAACAACATAATTTGTGGGCAATTTTATAACTATTAATATATGATATTTAAATTAAAAATAAATAAAATGTTTTTTTGTTGTAAAACTGTAAATAATTTGATAGCTGGATTATTATTGCAGTTTAAGCATAAAATTGCCAAGAAAGTTAAAGTAAAATATTTTATTAATTAAAAGAAAGATATTCAATGAAATGTTAATTATTTAAAACATTTTGTTTGAAGCCTCTAAAAGCTACAGTTTTTGAGTTATGTAATATTTTCTAAAAAATACTCTCAAATTAATATCACTCATACGCCTTCAACTAAAATAATTTAAAATTTAATTTAAAATTATTTTTTAAAAAATTTTGTACTTAAAACTTGTTTTTTGAAAAACTAAAATAAAACTATTTTACCAAACTTAATTCCATAACGATAATGCCAAAATTTTTAAAAACTTTTTAAAAATTATTTTTTATTAATTTTTTCTCTGTTAATCTAGCTTTTACTGTTTAGAAATATAGCTGTAGTAACAAATATCAACTCTAAGTTGTTCAGAGATTTTATTTACATGTTTGCATTTATTTTAACATTTTATTTTGATTTGTTGTTGTTGTAGTTTAAAACATATGTTTACATATTTTAAATAAAAAAATCTTATTTTATTTATTGATTTTTATATGCTACTCTATATGATTTCTAAATTGAATATTTAATTATTTAGTCGAGTGAAAAATTCATTAAGTTAAATTGAATTAGAGAGATAAATAGTTGGGAAAGGGTAAAGAGGTAGACGCTGTATCAACGCTTTAGATAAGGCTAGACTGAGGTCTATAGAAAAGATCAGACTGTGGTCTATTGAATAGACCAGAATGTGGTCTATAGAATAGACCAGAAGAGGTCTAGAGACCAGACTGTAGCCTACATAATAGACCAAACTGAGGTCTATAGAATAGACCAGACCGGTAGAATGGACCAACCGGTCTATAGAATAGACTAACCTGTGGTCTATAAAATAGACCAGACTGTGGTCTATTGAATAGACCAGACTGTGGTCATAGAACAGATCAAACTATGAACATAGAACGTACCAAACTGTGGACATAGAACAGACCAAACTGTGGTCTATAGAATAGACCAGGCTATGTACAATAGATTGTACCAAACTATGGTCTATAGAATAGACCAGAATGTGGTCTACAGAAAAAACCAGAATGGAATATACCAGACCTTGGTCTGTAGAATAGATCAGACTGTGGTCTATAGAATATATCAGACTTTGGTCTATAGAATAGACCTGACTGTGTTCTATGGAATAGTCCACAATGTGGTCTATAGATTAGACCACAAAAGGTCCATAGAATAGACCAGTCTATGGTCTATAGAATAGGTTAGAAGTGTTCTATAGAATAGACCAGTCTATGGTCTATAGAATAAAACAGACTGTGGCCTATAGAATAGACTAGATTGTGGTCTATAGAATAGACCAGACTGTGGTCTATAGAATAGACCAGACTGTGGTCTATAGAATAGACCAGACTGTGGTCTATAGAATAGACCAGACTGTGGTCTATAGAATAGACCAGACTGTGTTCTATAGATTAGACCACAATAGGTCCATAGAATAGACCAGTCTATGGTCTATAGAATAGGTTAGAAGTGTTCTATAGAATAGACCAGACTATGGTCAGTCTATGGTCTATAGAATAAATCAGACTGTGGCCTATAGAATAGACCAAACTGTGTTCTATATAATAGACCAGAGTGTGGTCTATAGAATAGACCAGACTGTGGTCTATAGAATAGACCAGTCTATGGTCTATAGAATAAATTAGAAGTGGTCTATATAATAGACCAGACTGTTGTATGTAGCATAGACCACAAACTGGTCAATGGAATAGTCAATAGAATAGATCAGACTGTGTTCTATACAATAGTCCAGACTGTGGTCCATAGAATATGTCAGACTGTATTCTATAGAATAGACCAGTTTGTAGTCTATAGAATAGACCAGACTGTGTTCTATAGAATAGACCAGACTGTGGTGTATAGAATAGACTAGGCTATATTCTATATATAGAGTTTCGTCCATAAAATGTATAAGACTTTGGTCTAGAGTTTAGATTATATTACAAAATATTTAAAACTTTAAAAATATTTCTTTAACTTAAAGTTCTGTGAAAAGTGCTATATAAAACTCAATAAAAAAATTTGAAAATATTTAGAAAATAAAAAAGTTACACAGAGTTTAACCAAAATAGTCTGTAATTAATATCAATCATACGCCACCCTTATGAAAAAATTAAAAATTTAGTTTTAAACCGTTTTTATATAAAAGAATACAGTTTTTGTTAACATAGTTAATAATAAAATAATAGCATGTTTTTAAACTAAATTAGTAATGATTTTTTTTGAACAATTTCCTTTACAAATCCCTTGTTAAACATTTGCATAATTGTTAAAATTTAAACAATTCTAGGACAAAAATAAACTACTTATAAAACCAAATGACAAAAACATTTATTTTTTATTTTTTACTTATATAGTTTTACGAGTACTTTGGGTTGTATTTCTCAACAAATATAATTTCGTATTAATGTTAAAAACATATGAAGTTTTTTAGAGAGCTAAAAGAAGAAAAAAATTCCCTAGAAACTTTTATTTCAAAATTACGATAGTAGACTTGTTTTGAAAGTTTCTTTAAAAAGAATTATCCTTTTTATGTACGTGTGTTTGTGTGTGTACTTGTCTTACGTCAATATACAAGAAAATGTTTGCTTAACATATGCCAACCAACTTTCAATCCTCAATCATTGGTTATGTAAGTAACATTAGGTTGTACAACATTTTTATATGTTTTTTTGGCAAAAAAACAAAAGATGTGCAAAAAGTTTCTTTCTGTTTTTTGTGAGTGAAAAGAAGAATAAAAAGATTTCTTTCTTATTTGAAATGTTTATTGGTTGTTACAGTAGAAAAAGTTGTTTCTACCTAGAGAATGAGAGAAAAAGCTGCAGAAAACACACTTCTTATACATTAAAACCTAAAAAGTTTTCTTTTTATTTCTTTTTGGTTTTTTGCTATTTTTTTCAAAAATATTTAAAATCATTTTATAACTTTTTATGTAGCAGCCATTAAAACCAAACAAATTTTTTTTAAGGATTTTTGTTTTTTTTTCTCTCTCTCTCTCTCTATAGTTGTTTCATATTTAATGACATTATGGTAAATATTTTGTTTGTATAACAAAAGCTAAATAATTATTTTATAAATTGCTTTAAAAAAGAACAAGAAAAAAACTTAAATTAAATTTGTAAAAGTTTTGCCAATAATGATTAAAAATTATTGAAAGTTGAAACTTTTTATATAATTAAAATTAGTAATTACAGATTTATTTGTTTTCTTTAACAAATTCTTTACCATTTATAAAATATCAAGATTTTTGTAATATTGTTTCCTAGGGCGTATGATTGTTATTAATTTTGTAAAAAAGTTTACAAAATTGTTTTAACTTTAATAAATTTTTGATAAATTTAGTAGTTTTTTTTTTAATAATTTTTAAGAATCTTTAATATTTAAAAAACCAATTTAACAAACATGAAATTTTTTTTTATTTTTTCTTTAAAAAAATGTTTGTTCTTAATTTTCTCTAAATTTTTTAGAAAATTTTGAAATTTCTTAAAATTTTTATACATTATATTTTGCGTTTTATAGTTTTCTTTAAGAATCGGTTTAAATTTTTCAAAAATTTTAATTCATTTTAAAGTTATAGCATTTTTAATAAATCTGTGCTACGTAACGTATGATTGATATTAATTACTAAGTAATTTTACAAAATCGTTCATAGTTGCCAGAAATATCAAACGATTTTTAAAATTTTGAAAGCAAATGATAGAAAACCTTTCAGTTTATATTCTAAACAAGAAAAATTTTATTTTTTTTTTTTAGCTGCTTAAAAAAACTGTTTACAAAGTTGAATTTTTACAAATTTGAAAATTTTTCTTTACAAGTTTTTTAATATTTTTTATAAGTCCTTAGTTAAAATTTGTTTTCTTATTTGCCATACTCTTCTATTGAGTTTTCATTAAAAGTTTTTTATATACATATATATTTGTCTTGATAGCTTTTCATTTGATAAAGTGTTTGCGCCAGGGCATACTCCGTAAGTTAAGGGTGGTTGGCAAATAAAACTCTACTTGGCATAAAATTTAATAAACAAATTTTGCTTTATATGGCAGCTATAAATACTTTGCTGCTGCCTGTGCTTTATAAAGCAAAAAAAAGTTTCAAATTTCTTTTAAGAAACGATAAATTTCAGCTTCTTTTTCTTACTTACCTTTAGACATGTTAATTAAGTGTAATAATTAAGTGAAAAAAGTGCAATATAGCAGAAAATTTAATAAAGATAAAAAGTTTTATTTTACAAAAAAACACTAAAGTTTTGTGTTATAAGCAAAAATATAAATCTCTTAGCCAAAGAGTTGCTGTTGTAGTTTGTAGGGAAAAAAATCTAATTATTATTTATTTTAAAACAAAAATTTTGTGTTTGTTTAGTAAGAAATATTTTTCTGCTAAATATTTATTATTTCCAAAAAAACTCCCCCTCCAGGTTATAAACCAATGACCTTTCTACATAGAAATTTTCTAATATAAAATATACTCACAGTTAAATTTTACCTTTTTATGTTTTTGAGATTAAATGTTGCTTACCAGCTTCAAAAAAAAAAAAAAAAAAAAACATGCACAAGTCAAAAAGAACATTATCCTTGCTCATCATCATGGCCAGGCTCCTCTTCAGCATTAACAGCAACAACAACAACAACATCCTCATCATCATTATTATCATTATTATATTTTATAATATAAGCAAACAAAAAAAACAACTACATTATGCTTAACATTATACTTTACGTTTTATACTCCTCAACTCATCAACAAGAGCAATAATAAATTGTAGAAAAAAAAAAAATATTTTTTAAAAAATAAATATCTTTAGTATATGTTAGCAGAGAGAGAGACAGAATGTAATTTAAAGACAGGGGTTGTTGTAAATAAAAATAGTTTTTCTTAAATCCCCTTTAAAGTATGCTATAATATTTCAAAATTAAATTAAACTTAATGAGGCGTATGATTAATAATACAAGAAGAAATTGTTTTAACGTCATTTTTAAACACAAACTTTATTAAGTTTTTAGAATGTTTTAGGGACTTTGTTTTTATGGTTTCATAGCTTTTATAGTTTCAAATACCTTTTAAATTTCTTAAAAAAACTTTTATAGTTTTAGAGTTATTACAGTTTTACTATATTAAAGACTGGAGGCGTATGATTGTTATTAATAAAAGGGTAATTCTAAAATTTCATGATCTGTAGAAGAGACCAGATTATGGTATATAGAACCAGCCTTAGGTCTATAGCATGGCCCAGATAGTGGTCTATGGAATAGATCAGACTGTGGTCTATAGATTAGACCAGATTGTGGTCTATAGATTAGACCTGACTATAGC
This sequence comes from Lucilia sericata, assembly GCF_015586225.1. NCBI lineage: Eukaryota > Metazoa > Arthropoda > Insecta > Diptera > Calliphoridae > Lucilia > Lucilia sericata. The sequence continues at coordinate 88,846 of NW_023994277.1, forward strand.
CTATAGAATAGACCAGACTGTGATCTATAGACCACATTAGGCTGTGACATAGAGAATAGACCAGACTGTGGTCTATAGAATAGACCAGACTGTGATCTATAGAATAGACCAGACAATGATACATAGAATAGACCAGATTGTGTTCTATAGAATAGACCAGACTGTGATCTATAGACTACACTAAACTGTGATCTATAGAACAGACCAGACTGTGGTCTATAGAATAGACCAGACTGTGGTCTATAGAATAGATCAGTCTGTGGTCTATAGAATAGACCAGACTGTGGTCTACAGACTAAACCAGACTGTGGTCTATAGAATAGACTAGACTGTGGTCTATAGAATAGACTAGACTGTGGTCTATAGAATAACCAGACTGTAGTCTATAGAATAGACCAGAGTGTGGTCTATAGAATAGACCAGAGTGTGGTCTATAGAATAGACCAGAGTGTGGTCTATAGAATAGACCAGAGTGTGGTCTATAGAATAGACCAGAGTGTGGTCTATAGAATAGACCAGAGTGTGGTCTATAGAATAGACTAGACAATGGTCCATAGAATAGATCAGACTGTTGCCTTTAGAATAGAACAGAGTGTAATCTATAGAATAGACCAGAGTGTGGTCTATAGAATAGAGTAGAATGTGGTCTATAGAATAGAGCAGACTGTGGTCTTTAGAATAGACCAGAGTGTAGTCTATAGAATAGACCAGATTGTGGTCTATAGAATAGTCCAGAGTGTGGTCTACAAAATAGACCGGAAACTAGTCTATAGAATAGACCAGAAACTTATCTGTAGAATAGACCGTAAACTGGTCTATAGAATAGACCAGAAACTGGTCTATAGAATAGATCAGAAACTGGTCTATAGACTAGACCAGAAACTGGTCTATAGACTAGACCAGAGTGTGGTCTATAGAATAGACCAGACTGTGGTCTTTAGAATAGACCAGACTGTGGTCTTTAGAATAGACCAGACTGTGGTCTTTAGAATAGACCAGACTGTGGTCTATAGAATAGGCCAGACTGTGGTCTATAGAATAGACCAGACTGTGGTCTATAGAATAGACCAGGTTGTGGTCTGTAGAATAGACCAAAAACTAGTGTACAGAATTGTAATACTTTTGGAAGTTGTACAAAATTTTTAACTTTTTTGTTTCAAAATGTTTGAAATTTTTTATATTTTTGATAAATTTTAAAATTTTTTTTCTCTTGTAATATTTTTGCAAAATTTTTTTTATTTAAACTTCTTTATTAACTGTATTATGCCTCTAACTACGGTCTTTTAATAACTATTTAAAAATTCCCAAAAACTTTTTTCGTTTAGTAGTTATAGCGTATTAAAGCAATTATTTCAACAGTATGTATGATTGATATTAATTAGGGACTCTTTGGAGAAAATTGTTAAAATTCTTAAGAAATTTTATAAAATTTTTAATTTTTTTAGTGGTAAGCTAAAGACAACACTTGAAGCTAATAAAATCATGTAAAATATTTTTAAATTTTTGGAAATTTTTTAACAAAAATGTTAAGCAATTTTTTTTTTTTGAAATTTGTTTTTAAATAAGAAAAAAATTTATTTTGCTGATGTAACTTGTTTTACTTAGCAACCCTATTAAAATAAAGCTTGTAGCAGTAAGCCCAGAGTAAACAAATTCAGTTGAAATACTTAAAACGATAATAATGATGATGATGTTGTTGCTGTTGATAATGCTGAGCATGATGACTGCTTATTTTAATTTTCAGCAACTTTATGTAAACTTGTACTTGTATTTTAACGTATTTACAATATAAACGTTGATTTTTTTCTTACCCCACACTAACTACCCTCTACTGGCTTATTTATTTACCTACTCATTTGCCGCCCCTTTAAAAAAAGAAGTACGTTAAACAAGCTTTAAGCATATACATATAAAGAGAACATAATGTAAAAAACTTGGTCAATATTTGTTCATTTCTTTCTTTAACATTAAGCTGTGTGTGTCTATGTATTGCTGTATATGTTTTTCCAGCTAAACAAGAACATAAAATAAAAGATAAGAAACAGTGAAGAAAGAAGAAAAAAAAAAAACACAAAATCCCTTCAAATAAAGATTACCATTTATTTAAAACACAGCGAAAATTCTTAAGAAATTTGTTGTTGTATATATGTATGTAATTTCATTACAGCAGCATTTTAATGCAATCAACTTTAATTGGTAGTTAACAAAAATGACTATACTCTAACAAGAAAAATTAAAATAAAAATTCTTTAGAAATAACCCCAAAACTTCAATTCTATACGAAATTTCTAAGGGTTTAGTTGAGAAAACATACACATATTCAAATTTCAATACAAATAAAATAAAATTTATTTTTGTAAATTTACTCCCTTTTCCATATCTGTCTTGTAAACTCATATGTTGTATGTTGTGAGTTTGAAGTAAAAAACTTTTTGGGTCTTTTGTAAACCTAAAAACTTATTTAATAAGTTTTTGCTTTTTTTATAACTGTGGCTTGCTAAAAACTCTTTAATTGAAATGAATAACTACCATCTATCAAAATGTTAGGAAGAAAAAAAACTAGAACAAAGTTTTGAAATATTTTCCATTTATAATAAATTTTTAGGTTTTTGGTAGTAAAAACATCAACTATTTATTAGCAATTACTCTAAATAAATAGTTCAATAAACTAAATAAAAGGATTAAAGAAAACTAAACAAATGTAGTCAATTAAATGGGTTTTTAAAGAAAATATAACCTACTTTGGGATTTGGAGAAAGGAAAAAAAACTTTAAAATAATAAAATATTTAAGAGAAAAGGACTAAAATTCAATAAAAATAAACATTTTGAATAAAAACTAATTTTTATTTTTTTTCTTAACCAGAACTAGTATACAACTGGAACAGAAATACATCAAAACTAGAACAGAACTAGAACAGATCTAGAACAGAACTAGAACAGATCTAGAACAGAACTAGAACAGAAGTAAACAGAACTAGAACAGAACTAGAACAGAACTAGAACAGAACTAGAACAGAACTAGAACAGAACTAGAACAGAACTAGAACAGAACTAGAACAGAACTAGAACAGAACTAGAACAGAACTAGAACAGAACTAGAACAGAACTAGAACAGAACTAGAACAGAACTAGAACAGAACTAGAACAGAACTAGAACAGAATAGAACAGAACTAGAACAGAACTAGAACAGAACTAGAACAGAACTAGAACAGAACTAGAACAGAACTAGAACAACAGACAGACTAGAACAGAACTAGAAACAGAACTAGAACAGAACTAGAACAGAACTAGAACAGAACTAGAACAGAACTAGAACAGAACTAGAACAGAACTAGAACAGAACTAGAACAGAACTAGAACAGAACTAGAACAGAACTAGAACAGAACTAGAACAGAACTAGAACAGAACTAGAACAGAACTAGAACAGAACTAGAACAGAACTAGAAACAGAACTAGAACAGAACAGAACTAGAACAGAACTAGAACAGAACTAGAACAGAACTAGAACAGAACTAGAACAGAACTAGAACAGAACTAGAACAGAACTAGAACAGAACTAGAACAGAACTAGAACAGAACTAGAACAGAACTAGAACAGAACTAGAACAGAACTAGAACAGAACTAGAAACAGAACTAGAACAGAATTAGAACAGAACTAGAACAGAACAGAACAGAACTAGAACTGTACAGAACTAGAACTGAACAGAACTAGAACTGAACAGAACTAGAACTGAACAGAACTAGAACTGAACAGAACTAGAACTGAACAGAACTAGAACAGAACTAGAACAGAACTAGAACAGAACTAGAACAGAACTAGAACAGAACTAGAACAGAACTAGAACAGAACTAGAACAGAACTAGAACAGAACTAGAACAGAACTAGAACAGAACTAGAACAGAACTAGAACAGAACTAGAACAGAACTAGAACAGAACTAGAACAGAACTAGAACAGAACTAGAACAGAACTAGAACAGAACTAGAACAGAACTAGAACAGAACTAGAACAGAACTAGAACAGAACTAGAACAGAACTAGAACAGAACTAGAACAGAACTAGAACAGAACTAGAACAGAACTAGAACAGAACTAGAACAGAACTAGAACAGAACTAGAACAGAACTAGAACAGAACTAGAACAGAACTAGAACAGAACTAGAACAGAACTAAACTAGAACAGAAAGAACTAGAACAGAACTAGAACAGAACTAGAACAGAACTAGAACAGAACTAGAACAGAACTAGAACAGAACTAGAACAGAACTAGAACAGACTAGAACAGAACTAGAACAGAACTAGAACAGAACTAGAACAGAACTAGAACAGAACTAGAACAGAACTAGAACAGAACTAGAACAGAACAGAACAGAACAGACAGAACTAGAACAGAACAGAACAGAACAGAACAGAACAGAAACAGAACAGAACAGAACAGAACAGAAACAGAACAGAACAGAACTAGAACAGAACAGAACTAGAACAGAACAGAACTAGAACAGAACAGAACTAGACAGAACAGAACAGAAACAGAACAGAACAGAACAGAAACTAGAACAGAACAGAACAGAACAGAACAGAACTAGAACAGAACAGAACTAGAACAGAACTAGAACAGAACTAGAACAGAACTAGAACAGAACTAGAACAGAACTAGAACAGAACTAGAACAGAACTAGAACAGAACTAGAACAGAACTAGAACAGAACTAGAACAGAACTAGAACAGAACTAGAACAGAACTAGAACAGAACTAGAACAGAACTAGAACAGAACTAGAACAGAACTAGAACAGAACTAGAACAGAACTAGAACAGAACTAGAACAGAACTAGAACACAACTAGAACACAAATAGAACACAACTAGAACACAATTAGAACACAACTAGAACACAACTAGAACACAACTAGAACACAACTAGAACTCAACTAGAATAGAACTAGAAGAGAACTAGTTTGAAATTTAAATTGATTTTGCAAGAAAAACTTTAAATTTATTTAAATAATTTCCTGTAACTCCTCTAACTATAATAAATCCTTTATAAACCCCTTTTAATTTAACTTATTTTTAACTCTTCTATACAAAATTCATCTTCATTTAAAACTTCCTTTAAGTTTTATTACTTCTTGTTTTAAGTTAATCTAATCTATTATTCTTTTTATAGACCTTTTTTTAAGTAGGTTTTTCTTTATAAAGCTTTTGCTATAACATTAGTTTAGCCATTAGCTCACAAAACAAAAACCTTCAAATTTTTCATTTGTCATTTCAAAAACAGCAGTTCTTTTTTTTTTTGAAACAAACTTTTTTCGATTTCCAAATTCTTTTTCCGTTTCCTTTAAACAACAATCAAACTCTTATGGCAAATAAAACAAAACTTTTTCTTTTTTTCGCTTTAGTTTATTTACTATTTTGCCAATCAATTTAACCTAGAAAGAAACGAACAAAAACTTAATACCCCAATGAATATAATATTTTGTGGTCAAGCCTGTGGTAAATACACACACACACATACCGCGTATAAAAGTTGAAAAAACACCATCATTTATCAGGGACAAATGCTTTAGAAAAAGTGGTATAAAGTCAAAAATTGTGGAAAAAAATACAAGCAAAACCTAATAATGATCATGATGTTGTTTTTTATATTTGTTTTTCTACACGAAATTTAAATTTATGTTGACAAAACAATAAAATCTATTCCCCTGACATTTGCCAAATAGCAAACTGAGAAATAAACATTTTATTTCTTTTCATTTTTGCTCTATAAATATGGAGGTTGAAATATTCGAACACAAGAAGTCTTTTTAGAAATATTTTATTTTTATTTCCAAACCATAACGAAATACAACAACTAAAGTTAGTGGATGGATAAAACACTCTAAAAGAAAAGTAAATCCTTTTAAAATTTTCATATATCTAGTTTAGTTTTCAAGTTATAGCTTTTTAAGTAAAATAGTTCTAGGGTGCGTATGATTGATATTAATTCGGGACTTATTTTACGAAAATGCTTACAAATCCCTTAATTTTTAAAAAAATTTAAAATTTTTTGTTACTTTACTAAAGTTAACACTTAAAGCTATCAAACTCTTTTAATATTTTTCTAAAATTTTAAAATTTTTTTAACAAAAATTTGTCTCAAAAAAGAATTTTTAAATTTTTTTCAAAAAATTATTTTCAAAATTTTTTATTTTCTTTCTAAATTCTTCACAAAACTTTTAACCTTTTAACAAAAACTCCTTTCTACCTTAAAATACAAACTTTTATCACCCACTATAGCACGTTTTCTTTTCTTCCATTTATAAGTGGCCCATACAAAGAGACCAATAACAAAAACAAAAATCAAGTATTGATTTTATTTTATCGTTATTAAAGATGACTTGGCATACACAACAACACCAACACAATACTACAAAAAGCTAAAAAAAGAAGAATCTACCATAAAACGTGGAAATTTTTCCATTTCCACCCTTAAATAAAACAGAACCTTAGTCAAACTTGTGTACTTTTTTTCACATTATATCTTTTTGTACTTTTAGCCACGTCTTTAATTTTACGTGGCATATAAAAAAAAGTAATACCACGACTACACAGCAATAGACGTCTATAAAAGACGTCGTTGTAATATTTTTTTAAATGACAAAATGATAAAAAGTGTGTATGTGTGTGTGCAAGCAAGCGACATTTGAAAATGAACATTTTACAAATAATTTGTAGGAATTTTTGCAGATAACAAAACGAAATAAAAAAGAAATTAAAAGGGCACGTTATTGTACAAAAGAAGTAAATTCATTAAAGCTTTCAAAGCTGCAAAAAGCTTTTTTGTTCACAAAAGCTTTCAAGATTCTTTAAAATAGAGAAATTTTTTTAAAAATATCTTTAAAATTGAACTTTTTTAATGAATTTTTGTTAAAGCTTTTAAAGTTTTCGATCATAAAAGCTTTTTACTGATGTAGTGCATTAATTGTGAAATTCTTTTCAAAATCTATTGAAAACTTTAAAATTTTAGGTTTTTTTTTTGGAAAAAAGCTTTTAAAGCTTTCAGAAATAAAAGCTTTTAAAAGTTTCAGTTTAAGAAGCTTTTAAAGCTTTTCGTATTTTCCTTCTTAAATAACTCTTATTTAAAATTTTTTATTAAAACTGATTAAACTTAAAGCTAGTAGAATCAGAAGCCTTTAAAGCTTTCACAAATTAAAGTTATTAAAACTTTCAGGAATAGAAGCTTTCAAAGCTGTCAGAAATAAAAGCTTTTAAAGCTTTCAGAAATAGAAGTTTTTAAAGCTTTTAGAAATAACAGCTTTTAAAGTTTTCAGGAATAAAAAGCTTTTAAAGCTTTCTCTTTTAAAATCTTTTAAAGCTTTGAAAATTGTCACTAATAAACGCTTTTAAAAGCGGCCAAACTAAGTTTTGCTTTTAGTTTTTACTAAAACGCATTAAACTTAAAGCTTTGTTTAGCAAAACTTTTAAATTTCTTAAAGAAAAGCTTTAATTTGTAAAGTCTTATACATGAAGAATAATTCATAACTAAAGAAAAGTATTAAGTTTTTGGAAAAGCTTTAGAAAATGAATACGTTTAAACTAGTCTATTCAGAATTAAAGCTACAAATTAAAATAAAATAAAAAGTTTCAAAAACTTTTTCTGCTTATTTAGGAAATTTAAATGTTATACGTTTTTTGAAAAAGCTCCTAACTATAAAGTTTTCTAAAGGGGTCTTTAAGTGAAAAAGCCGAATGAAATTAAACTTTTGCAAAAAGTGAACCAAATTAAGTTAATTGCAAAAGCTTTTAATTAATAACTAAAAAGAACTTTTAATTCATAACTAAAAACAACTTTTATTTATTCCTGAAAGCTTAAAAAGCTTTAATTTCTAAAGCTTAGAAAACTTTTATTTCTGGAAACTTTAAAAGCTTTTATTCCTAAATTGTTTCATTAGTGAAAGCTTTTATTTCTGAAATTTGTAAAAGCTTTTATTTCTGCAAGCTGTAGAAGCTTTAAGTCTTAAAATTCTGAAAAAAAATTCTAAAACTCTTTTATTTGAAAAGCTTTATTCATAAAATTCATTCATAAAAGCTGAATACTTTAAAGCTTCTTTAAAACTTAAAAAGCTGTTATTCCTGCACACTTAGACAGTTTGTATTGCTAAAAGTTTTAAAAGCTTTTATTCCTCAAACCTTAAACTAAATTTTTTACTGAAAATTTTAAAAAAGTTTATTGCTGTAAGCTTTAAAAGCTTTCATTAACAAAATCCTCTTCAAGTTGTAAATGTTTTGTCTTCTGCTTAAATTAATTATGAATATAATTGAAATAATGTTATTATAAAGCTTTTAAAAGCTTTTTGTTGAATAAAAGTTGATTTCTTAAGATATTTTAAGCTTTTTCATTTAAAAATAAAACAAGTAATTTATTTTGGCCTTGATAAACCAAAAAAGAATTTAATTATTTTCATGCCTTTTACATTTAATCCTGCAATGTCTGCTAAATATGGAAAGAAAGGAAAAAAACATGTTTTATCCTGTAGTTTATTAAAATTTTGTTGGTGTTTTTTTTGTTCAATAAAACCGTAAAAAGAATACAAAATGAAGAAAATAAAGAGGAATTAATCCTTTTAAATCACTTAAAACAAATACTGTAATGTTGCTGCTGCTGTGAGGATTGGTCCCCTCCCTCTAACCATGTGTAGGGGTGTCTGTCTGTGTGAATACAAAGTTATTTTCATTTTCTTATTGTGGCAACAATGTTGGTAACAATTTTGTTGCTTTTTTTTTTGTTACTTTCCAGGGTTTTGTGTTGGTTCATTTGGAGTTAGATGGATGTTTGTAATGACAGTTTAAGGTATTTGGTTGGAAGGTAGGAAAGAGAGTTACAAAATTGTTATTATTGTGCTGAGCTGTCTGTCTGTCCTGCCCAGGTTCGAAAAACATATTACATATATAGTTATCCTTTTTTTCTGTATTTTGGCATTTTGGCTAAAGGATATTTTGTTATTTTTACAGTAGCTTACGAAAGAGTCCTGTTTGTTTTAAGGTTAAACTTAAAGAATGTGTGTGACAGAGACAGAGTAAGGTTTCGGTATTTTGTAAAATTATATTTGAGTTTTTTACGGTTACTTTTGTATTTGGGTGTTTATGTTGTTGTTATAACAACATTAAAACCAAAACACAATAAAAACAACAGCAACCAACCAACCAAATAACCAACAACAAATAAACTTTTGGTTAAAATATTGTTAAAATTTTCTAATTCATGCTTTTGTTGCTTTTTTGTTGTTGTTTTTGGTCTCTCCCTTGGAAATCTTTTAACTTTTGAGGTGTAACTTAACAACAATAAAAATTTAAATTAAAAAGTATACACAATAAATTTTATGACAAATAACAAATCCCCTTTTTATTTCAGTTTGTTGTTGTTGTTGTTTTTGTGGTCCTTTCACGCTCTGAACAATCATATCAATTGGTTAAAGATTATTAAGATACTAAAACAACCAAAACAAGAACTAACTAAGCAAAAGCTGTGTGTCAATGACAACGGGACAAAAGTGTTAGTGATTCAACAAAGAAGTGTTTTTTTTTTTTAAGGATAAATTTTCTACATCAAAAGTATTTCAAAACCATAAAGAACACTTTCAAGTTAAAAGGTTATAAAGAAAATACAACAAAATGTTGAAAAATGTTTCAAGTACAGTTTTGTTATTATTTTTTATTGCTGTTGTTGCTATTCAAATGTCCTTTAAAATAAAAATTAATAACCCTACAACAACAAAAAAGGTGCAAAAAAAGGTTTGGTTTTGTTTTTTATTGTAATTACAAAATTTATAGTTGTCAGCTTAATAAAAAATAATTAAATTCTAGGAAAAAGAAAACGTACAAAAGTCCAAAATGAAAACAATTTTGGGATTTCAATAGCATTTTATGTAAACTTAACAACTGTAAAAGACATTTCGTTCAAAATCGTCTAGTTACTAAAATTTAAGTTTCGTTAAGTTTTTTAAATTATCCAAATTAAAAAATTTCACTAGATTTGTGTAAAACTATATCTCTACCTTTGAAACATACAAAAACATTCGTTCAAACTCATCTAGTTTCTAAAATAAAGTTTCGTTAAGTTTTTTAAATTAACGATATTGAAAAATTGCACTTGATTCATGTAAAACTATACCTCTAATTTCGAAATATACAAAAAGTTTCGTTCAAAATCGTTTAGTTTTAAAAATATAGTTTCGTTAAGTTTTTTAAATTAACGAAATTCAAAACTTTCACTTGATTCATATAAAACTATATCTCTACTTTCGAAATATACAAAAAATTTAATTCAAAATCGTCTAGTTTCTAAAATAAAGTTTCGTTAAGTTTTTTAAATTATCCAAATTAAAAAAAAAATCTCTAGATTTGTCTAAAACTATATCTCTACTTTCGAAATGTACAAAAAGTTTCGTTCAAAATCTTTTAGTTTCGAAAATAAAGTTTCGTTAAGTTTTTTAAATTAACGAAATTCAAAACTTTTACCAGATTTGTGTAAAACTATATCTCTACTTTCGAAATATACAAAAAGTTTCGTTTAAAATCTTTTAGTTTCTAAAATAAAGTTTCGTTAAGTTTTTTATATTAACAAAATTCACAAATTTCACTTGATACATATAAGACTATATCTCTACTTTCGAAATATACAAAAGGTTTCGTTCAAAATCATTTAGTTTCAAAAATAAAGTTTCGTTAAGTTTTTTAAATTCTCCAAAATGCAAAAATTTTCATGATTTGTATATAATTCTAACTAAACTTAACGACTGTAAAAAAACTTTTTCTGAAACTCATTCACTTTTAAAAATAAAGTTTCGTTAAGTTTTTTAAATTTAGAAAATTGAAAAATTTCACAAAGTTTGTGTAAACCTATATCTCTAATTTCGAAATATACAAAATGTTTCGTTCAAAACTGCTCAGTTTCTAAAATAAAGTTTCGTTAAGTTTTTTAAATTATCTAAATTAAAAAGTTTTACTAGATCTGTGTAAAACTATATCACTGCACTCGAAATATACAAAAATTTTCATTCAAGATCAATTAGTTTAGAAAATAAAGTTTCGTTAAGTTTTTTAAGTTCTTTAAAATTCAAAATTTTACCTGATTTATATATAATTTTAACTAAACTTAACGACCATAAAATAATTTTTGTTCAAAATTAGTTCAGTTTAAAAAATAAAGTTTCGTTAAGTTTTCAAAATGTCCAAAAATTAAAATGTTGTCTTTAATCACGATCATAATTATCTGTTTTAAACGAAAATATAAACATTTTCTTTCAAATCTTTTTACTAACGAAAATATTGTTTCGTTAAGTTTTTAAAATGTCTAAAAATTTTATATCTTGATAGATTTTCTTTTCAATTTTTCATTAAGTTCCTAGAACGCCTAAAAGTATGTAATTTTTTTGCAAACTAAATTTTCGTTAAGATTTCCTAAAACGAAATCTCAAAATTTTCTCTTCTTCACTTTCGTCCACTAAGTTTTATAAATTTTTCTTTAAAATTATAAAAATTTATTTACAAATTTTAAAAGATCATTTTGTTCTCTTTAAAACGAGATTCCTTTCATTAAAATCGCTTTAAAATTACATAACTTATTAAACTTTTTCTAAAACTGCTCATGCTGGTAACTTGCAAAGCAATATTTGCTAAACTGTTAAAGTTCATTGCATACTTTTAGGCTTTGATAAAAAATTGTTGGGGAAGAGTAGATCAAAAAAGTTGTTTCAGTAAAAGTTCTACAAAATCCACAATTTTCAACCGATTTACACAAATGAATACTTGTTGAACTCAGAACAAAATTCAGAATAAAATCCTTTACCTAGAAATATATGATTCGGTAGAAAATTTTTCTTATAAATGAAGTCAAATTCAAAAAATAAAAAAATTCTAAGTTTTATATTTTAATAAAGTTAAAACTCTAATAAGTCTCTATTACTCTTTAAAATAAAAAGAGCAGAAAGCTATCACCTTTTATCTGCTCTAATATACAACCAAATGAGCAAACAAATTATGCATGAATTTTTATAATTTTATTTTTAAAAATTGTTTAAATCAGCTTCATTTTTTACATAAACACTTTCAACTTAACCTAAGAAACTTGACAAAACACATGCATAATTGGCCTAAAAAAACACAGAGACACATAGAGCAAACGAAGTAGTAGTAGAATAGCAAACTACTATAACAAAAATAAGAAAACTGCTACTTTATTAGCATATTTACGAGTGTTGAAGAGACAGCGTAAACGTAAGAATACGGAAAAAACCAACATAAATTTACGTCTTAGAAAAAAAAACGAAACATTTAAAAACTTTTAAAAAAATTTTATGCTTATAACTTGTTATCAACGAGAACAACTACAAAAACTCTAAAGTCTACCAAGAGCCGTACTAGAAGTAGGACCAGTCTAAAAATTGTTCTAATGTTAGGAGTAGGTAGTAGCGGCGACGGCGTTTGGAATAATAAGAAATTATGCAGACATAAAGAAGAAGATTTAAATTAAAATAAACATTTTTCAGAGTGAAGCTCACACTCAACAGCAAACAACAACAGCAACAAAAACAAAATTAAATAAAACAGCAAGAAACGTTAATATAACAACAACAAAATTAGAAAACCAGCATAAATTTAACAACAAATAAATGTTAAAAAGAGAAAAATGTAAATGGCTGCTATACAAACGCACAGTGGATAAGTGAAAAGCAAAATTTTCTTTCTCTTTTAGTTCTCTTCTGTTCTAGTTCTGTTCTAGTTCTGTTATAGTTCTGTTCTAGTTCTGTTCTAGTTCTGTTCTAGTTCTGTTCTAGTTCTGTTCTAGTTCTGTTCTAGTTCTGTTCTAGTTCTGTTCTAGTTCTGTTCTAGTTCTGTTCTAGTTCTGTTCTAGTTCTGTTCTAGTTCTGTTCTAGTTCTGTTCTAGTTCTGTTCTAGTTTTGTTCTAGTTCTGTTCTAGTTCTGTTCTAGTTGTTCTGTTCTGTTCTAGTCTGTTCTAGTTCTGTTCTAGTTCTGTTCTAGTTCTGTTCTAGTTCTGTTCTAGTTCTGTTCTAGTTCTGTTCTAGTTTCTGTTCTAGTTCTGTTCTAGTTCTGATCTGTTCTGTTCTAGTTCTGTTCTAGTTCTGTTCTAGTTCTGTTCTAGTTCTGTTCTAGTTCTGTTCTAGTTCTGTTCTAGTTCTGTTCTAGTTCTGTTCTAGTTCTGTTCTAGTTCTGTTCTAGTTCTGTTCTAGTTCTGTTCTAGTCTGTTCTAGTTCTGTTCTAGTTCTGTTCTAGTTCTGTTCTAGTTCTGTTCTAGTAGTTCTGTTCTAGTTCTGTTCTAGTTCGTGTTCTAGTTCTGTTCTAGTTCTGTTCTAGTTCTGTTCTAGTTCTGTTCTAGTTCTGTTCTAGTTCTGTTCTAGTTCTGTTCTAGTTCTGTTCTAGTTCTGTTCTAGTTCTGTTCTAGTTCTGTTCTAGTTCTGTTCTAGTTCTGTTCTAGTTCTGTTCTAGTTCTGTTCTAGTTCTGTTCTAGTTCTGTTCTAGTTCTTCTATGTTCTAGTTCTGTTCTAGTTCTGTTCTAGTTCTGTTCTAGTTCTGTTCTAGTTCTGTTCTAGTTCTGTTCTAGTTCTGTTTCTAGTTCTGTTCATAGTTCTGTTCTAGTTCTGTTCTAGTTATGTTCTAGTTATGTTCTAGTTCTGTTCTAGTTCTGTTCTAGTTCTGTTCTAGTTCTGTTCTAGTTCTGTTCTAGTTTCTGTTCTAGTTCTGTTCTAGTTCCTGTTCTAGTTCTGTTCTAGTTCTGTTCTAGTTCTGTTCTAGTTCTGTTCTAGTTCTGTTCTAGTTTCTGTTCTAGTTCTGTTCTAGTTATGTTCTAGCTCTGTTCTAGTTATGTCTAGCTTGTTCTAGTTCTAGTCTTTCAATTTAATTTTTTAACCCACTGTTATCCTTTTTATACCGGGACTACAAATTTGCTGTGTAACAGAAAAAATTTAATACAGCCTTTGCCTGCACATAGTATTTGTGAGTAAAATTTATTATTTCTTTCCAGCTATTTGCTGTTTTTAAAAAGAAAATTATAACCCTACACAAAGTTAAACATACACACGTGTGAGGTTTTTTTTTGGTACAAATAAGAATGTGTTAAATACACCTACAAATAAGCACACACATGTCGGAAAGAATGAGATTCATGTTGTAACTACAACCCACAAAGGATATGTGAATGTACATACATATATATGTAGAAATGTGTGTACATATGTGTATTGTACCTGTAACTGTAAACTAATATGTTAGTTTAACTATACATACACAGCCAGCCAGTCAGCCCTATACAACAATAAGAAAACAGTAGAATAAAAAAATAAAGCTTTAAAGCTTTTTTTGTTGTTAGTTGAAGCTAAAGTTTTATTGAGTCTTAAAAACTGGAAAAAAGAAAAACATGAAATATTCCAACAGCCTTGTGGTAGGTTTTATTTCTTTCGCACATACAAACTCTTACAAACAGACAGACATACATAAACAATCATCATTAGTTTCCGTTTCCTCTTTTTTCAGTTTTCACAAGCAGTATAAAGGTAGTGTATGTGTGTTTTGTATGTTAGTATGCTTTTAATTTATTACCTTGTTTATTAAACACACACATATACAGTCGTTGCAAAGGCTGAAAAGCACCCGTAGAAGGATATTTTCCCATTGAATGTATTTTCTATGTTTTGTTTTTGTCGTCCTGTGCTACCAGTTTTTGGCTTCATTTGTTTTTATTTTCTAGGTTTTTATTTTGTGTGGCTGTTAAATACCAATTAAAAAAAAAATATCTAAATATTTTTTTGTCAGTTGCTGACAGTTTCTATGGCATGGCTGGTTTTTTTTAAATAAAAAAACTCTCTACAGAAAAAAATAGGATGCTTAAGGCCTTAAACACAATACAGCGCCACATTGACGGTTAAATGCTTTGGTTGGCTCGTTGGTTCATTTACTATAAAATGTTAATTTTCCATAAAGTCTAATGTTTATTTTTATATTTTCAACAATGTCCTTTGTAACGCAGAACAATATATTTAGCACCTGTTTTTGAATATTAAAACAAAACAACACCAAATGAGCCAAAAATATGTTATGCAGCAAGAAATTAAAAGTATTTAAAGAAAATTTAAAACTTTTTTCAACAACTGTAAAAAGTTTTCTAAAATTCTGTAGTATTAATTATTTTTAGAATTTTCAAGTTTTTTTTTTATTTTTTGTATAATTAAAGAATTGACGTCATAAAAATTTACCATAAACCAACATGAAGAAGATCAAAATCATGGACAAAGTTGTACATACCTGCAAAGAAAAATATAGAAAAGTTTTGTTAGAATTAAATTTAAAAGGATGTAATTAGAAGATTAAAACAAAAATAAATTAGAACTGAGCTACAAATAAAACTGAATCAGAACGAACTCTGAACAGTGCCAGAACTAGAAAAGATTTACAAAAGAAGGAGAACTTAACTAGAACAGTACTAGAACAGAACTAGAACAGAACTAGAACAGAACTAGAACACAACTAGAACAGAACTAGAACAGAACTAGAACAAAACTAGAACAAAACTAGAACAGAACTAGAACAGAACTAGAACAGAACTAGAACAGAACTAGAACAGAACTAGAACAGAACTAGAACAGAACTAGAACAGAACTAGAACAGAACTAGAACAGAACTAGAACAGAACTAGAACAGAACTAGAACAGAACTAGAACAGAACTAGAACAGAACTAGAACAGAACTAGAACAGAACTAGAACAGAACTAGAACAGAACTAGAACAGACTAGAACAGAACTAGAACAGAACTAGAACTAGAACAGAACTAGAACTAGAACAGAACTAGAACAGAACTAGAACAGAACTAGAACAGAACTAGAACAGAACTAGAACAGAACTAGAACAGAACTAGAACAGAACTAGGACAGAACTAGAACAGAACTAGAACAGAACTAGAACAGAACTAGAACAGAACTAGAACAGAACTAGAACAGAACTAGAACAGAAACTAGAACAGAACTAGAACAGAACAGAACTAGAACAGAACTAGAACAGAACTAGAACAGAACTAGAACAGAACTAGAACAGAACTAGAACAGAACTAGAACTAGAACTAGAACAGAACTAGAACAGAACTAGAACAGAACTAGAACAGAACTAGAACAGAACTAGAACAGAACTAGAACAGAACTAGAACAGAACTAGAACAGAACTAGAACAGAACTAGAACAGAAACTAGAACAGAACTAGAACAGAACTAAAACTGAACTAGAACTGAACTAGAACAAAACTGGAATAAAACTGAACTAGAACAAAACTGAACCAGACTGAACTAGAACTGAACTCAATTATAAGTAAACTAGAATTGAAATATGTCCATAGACCTGATTTTTTCTATGTGGATTAATATTTTTGAACTTTGATATTAAACATAAATCATTTCTTCCTATCTATTCTTCCTGTCATCCCCTTTTTTCAAAGAATTAAAATTTTAGCTATTGATTTGCTCAAAGATAAGTTGACTTTTTTATGTGTTTTTGATGTTTTTCTATTATGTTTATGCAAAAATCTAAAATTTATGTATATTAAGTGCTGATCCTTTTCTTGTTTTTTTTTTTTTTGGCAAAAGCTAAAGATTTCCTTTGAAATCATATTAAATATAATCTTGTTATTTGAATAAAGCAAGACCCCTCTTAAAAAAATTGTTTTATTCAGATTTGTATTTTTGCAAATAATAATATATTATTCTTATCTAAATATTCAATATGTATTTCATAATGTATTTATGTGTGCGTTTGAATTTGTATTTGAATGTGTAGTAGTGAACTTTTCATTATAATTTATGCTATTTGTTATCTAGACATGTGTGTTGTATATTGGTTGGTTTTTATATACTACATACATACGAATATTTATATGAGTGAGTAAGCTTCAGTGTGTGTTATCAAGCACACACTTACATTTTGACCCCATTTCAATTTTTATTCAATTGTTTTTTTTTATTCAACATTCATACATTTAAACTCACACTCTTACACTCGCACAAACATACATGTGCTCACATTTAAACATTTACTAATGATTCATTGAAACCTTCAACAATTTTTCTATATATTTTTAAAAGAAGCTTCTGTAATACTGCTGTAGAGGCAGGAGACGTTTTAAGTCAAAGAAGGGGTATATGAACTCAAATTCAGTCAAGCATGCAAACCTCCCAACTACCAACACCCTGTTCTATTGGGTACAACATAAAATTCAACAATAAAAAAGCAAACTGGTAGAAAAATAGAAAAAAGAAAAAAACAGAAAAAATAAGAATAAAATCAGGCAGAATAAACTGTTCTAACAAAACTCAACTAGGCTGAAAAGTATTTCGTTTTTAAAACGAGGTTAGATGAAAAAGTATTTCAATAAGTTAAGAAAGTTATGGAACTAAATGAACCAAAACAAAATCAGAAACCAAGGAGAACAGAACTAGAAGCGAACTAAAACAAAACTAGAATAGAAACAAAACAGAACCAGAATCCCAACAGAAACAGAACTGCACCAGAACCAAAACATAACAGACCAGATCCAATACATAACAGAACTAGAACAGAACAGAACTAGAACAGAACTAGAACAGAACTAGAACACAACTAGAACACAACTAGAACAGAACTAGAACATAACTAGAACACAACTAGAACACAACTAGAACAGAACTATAACAGAACTATAACAGAACTATAACAGAACTAGAACTGGAACAGAACTAGAACAGAACTAGAACAGAACTAGAACAGAACTAGAACAGAACTAGAACAGAACTAGAACAGAACTAGAACAGAACTAGAACAGAACTAGAACAGAACTAGAACAGAACTAGAACAGAAACTAGAACAGAACTAGAACAGAACTAGAACAGAACTAGAACAGAACTAGAACAGAACTAGAACAGAACTAGAACAGAACTAGAACAGAACTAGAACAGACTAGAACAGAACTAGAACAGAACTAGAACAGAACTAGAACAGAACTAGAACAGAACTAGAACAGAACTAGAACAGAACTAGAACAGAACTAGAACAGAACTAGAACAGAACTAGAACAGAACTAGAACAGAACTAGAACAGAACTAGAACAGAACTAGAACAGAACTAGAACAGAACTAGAACAGAACTAGAACAGAACTAGAACAGAACTAGAACAGAACTAGAACAGAACTAGAACAGAACTAGAACAGAACTAGAACAGAACTAGAACTAGAACTGGAACAGAACTAGAACAGAACTAGAACTAGAACAGAACTATAACAGAACTAGAACTAGAACAGAACTAGAACAGAACTAGAAACAGAACTAGAACAGAACTAGAACAGAACTAGAACAGAACTAGAACAGAAACTAGAACAGAACTAGAACAGAACTAGAACAGAACTAGAACAGAACTAGAACAGAACTAGAACAGAACTAGAACAGAACTAGAACAGAACTAGAACAGAACTAGAACAGAACTAGAACAGAACTAGAACAGAACTAGAACAGAACTAGAACAGAACTAGAACAGAACTAGAACAGAACTAGAACAGAACTAGAACAGAACTAGAACAGAACTAGAACAGAACTAGAACAGAACTAGAACAGAACTAGAACTAGAACAGAACTAGAACAGAACTAGAACAGAACTGGAACAGAACTAGAACAGAACTAGAACAACTAGAACTAGAACAGAACTAGAACAGAACTAGAACAGAACTAGAACAGAACTAGAACAGAACTAGAACAGAACTAGAACAGAACTAGAACAGAACTAGAACAGAACTAGAACAGAACTAGAACAGAACTAGAACAGAACTAGAACAGAACTAGAACAGAACTAGAACAGAACTAGAACAGAACTAGAACAGAACTAGAACAGAACTAGAACAGAACTAGAACAGAACTAGAACAGAACTAGAACAGAACTAGAACAGAACTAGAACAGAACTAGAACAGAACTAGAACAGAACTAGAACAGAACTAGAACAGAACTAGAACAGAACTAGAACAGAACTAGAACAGAACTAGAACAGAACTAGAACAGAACTAGAACAGAACTAGAACAGAACTAGAACAGAACTAGAACAGAACTAGAACAGAACTAGAACAGAACTAGAACAGAACTAGAACAGAACTAGAACAGAACTAGAACAGAACTAGAACAGAACTAGAACAGAACTAGAACAGAACTAGAACAGAACTAGAACAGAACTAGAACAGAACTAGAACAGAACTAGAACAGAACTAGAAAGAACTAGAACAGAACTAGAACAGAACTAGAACAGAACTAGAACAGAACTAGAACAGAACTAGAACAGAACTAGAACAGAAACTAGAAAGAACTAGAACTAGAACAGAACTAGAACAGAACTAGAACAGAACTAGAACAGAACTAGAACAGAACTAGAACAGAACTAGAACAGAACTAGAACAGAACTAGAACAGAACTAGAACAGAACTAGAACAGAACTAGAACAGAACTAGAACAGAACTAGAACAGAACTAGAACAGAACTAGAACAGAACTAGAACAGAACTAGAACAGAACTAGAACAGAACAGAACAGAACTAGAACAGAACTAGAACAGAACTAGAACAGAACTAGAACAGAACTAGAACAGAACTAGAACAGACTAGAACAGAACTAGAACAGAACTAGAACAGAACTAGAACAGAACTAGAACAGAACTAGAACAGAACAGAACTAGAACAGAACAGAACTAGAACAGAACAGAACAGAACTAGAACAGAACTAGAACAGAACTAGAACAGAACTAGAACAGAACTAGAACAGAACTAGAACAGAACTAGAACAGAACTAGAACAGAACTAGAACAGAACTAGAACAGAACTAGAACAGAACTAGAACAGAACTAGAACAGAACTAGAACAAAACTAGAACAGAACTACAATTGAGCCAGAATCACTATTGATCTGATTTTTATCAATTTTTTATTTTAATTTAAACGACTCTCAAGTCTGTTCTCTGAATTTGTAAGTATAAGTTTGGCACATTCTGTGATGAATATGTATTTTCCCCCTTCGTTATGAATAGCTGCTATAAGTGAGTGTTAGTGACAAAAGAGTGTGTAAGAGAAAGAGTAAGGACCAGAGTAAATGTAGTCATAGTTATAGCGAGAATAATATACAATATAATTTTTTCTATACAAAAAAAAAAACTCAGCCACTTATCTGCATTGTTATATTCATACGCTAGTATAGAGTTTATTATAACAATTTTATAAGGATTGTTGGTTATTGCTGTAGTTGGTGTTTGCAGTTGATTATAAATGTATTGGTGTAAGTATGAGAGTGTCAGAGTTGTAAATAGAAAGGGGAGGGAGGTTAAAAATGGGATTTTTGAATGAATAACGTAAACATGGCTATGACTAGTTTCAATACAAAACAATTGATTGAACAATTTTTTCTATTGGATTTTCTTTTTTCTTTGTCTTTTTTAACAAATTAAACTTTAGCAGCTTTATTTGATTTAAAATTTTTTCATTTAAAAATATTTAAATAAATTTCATGGCAACATACGTTATTAAAGTAAATATTTCCTTTTTAATTTTTTTTCCATATTTTTGTTTAAATGTTTTATTGAATTAAAATCTATTTTATTTATTTGCTATTGTTGTTGTAGCAAAAAAAAAGGAAGTATATGTGTTAAAGGGTTTTTTGTTTATTTAATTTTTTATTATTTTTTTCTGGTATTTCCGTTGAAAGTTTTTCTTTTTTTAATATTTTAAGGCAAATATTGATTGGTGTTGTTTGTTTAGTGAAGAGTACTTAAATTGTGATTTTGTGTTTGACATGTGAATACATTTTATATTGAAATAAAGCTAAAGTAGAATTAAACTAGATCAGGAGTAGAACAGAACTAGAAAAGAACTAAAACAGAACTGGGACAGAACTAGAACAGAACTAAAACACAACTAGAACAGAACTAGAACAGAACTAGAACAGAACTAGAACAGAACTAGAACAGAACTAGAACAGAACTAGAAAAGAACTAGAACAGAACTAGAACAGAACTAGAACAGAACTAGAACAGAACTAGAACAGAACTAGAACAGAACTAAACTAGAACAGAACTAGAAGACTAGAACAGAACTAGAACAGAACTAGAACAGAACTAGAACAGAACTAGAACAGAACTAGAACAGAACTAGAACAGAACTAGAACAGAACTAGAACAGAACTGGAACAGAATTAGAACAGAACTAGAACAGAATTAGAACAGAATTAGAACAGAACTAGAAAAGAACTAGAACAGAATTAGAACAGAATTAGAACAGAACTAGAACAGAACTAGAACAGGATTAGAACAGAACTAGAACAGAACTAGAATAGAACTAGAACAGAACTAGATCAGAACTAGAACAGAACTAGAACAGAATTAGAACAGAACTAGAAAAGAACTAGAACAGAACTAGAACAGAACTAGAACAGAACTAGAACAGAACTAGAACAGAACTAGAACAGAACTAGAACAGAACTAGAACAGAACTAGAACAGAACTAGAACAGAACTAGAACAGAACTAGAACAGAACTAGAACAGAACTAGAACAGAACTAGAACAGAACTAGAACAGAACTAGAACAGAACTAGAACAGAACTAGAACAGAACTAGAACAGAACTAGAACAGAACTAGAACAGAACTAGAACAGAACTAGAACAGAACTAGAACAGAACTAGAACAGAACTAGAACAGAACTAGAACAGAACTAGAACAGAACTAGAACAGAACTAGAACAGAACTAGAACAGAACTAGAACAGAACTAGAACAGAACTAGAACAGAACTAGAACAGAACTAGAACAGAAATAGAACAGAACTAGAACAGAACTAGAACAGAACTAGAACAGAACTAGAACAGAACTAGAACAGAACTAGAACAGAACTAGAACAGAACTAGAACAGAACTGGAACAGAATTAGAACAGAACTAGAACAGAATTAGAACAGAACTAGAAAAGAACTAGAACAGAATTAGAACAGAACTAGAATAGAACTAGAAAAGAACTAGAACAGAATTAGAACAGAACTAGAACAGAACTAGAATAGAACTAGAACAGAACTAGAACAGAACTAGAACAGAACTAGAACAGAACTAGAACATAACTAGAACAGAACTAGAACAGAACTAGAACAGAACTAGAACAGAACTAGAAAAGAACTAGAAAAGAACTAGAAATGAACTAGAACAGAACTAGAACAGAACAGAACAGAACTAGAACAGAACTAGAACAGAACTAGAACAGAACTAGAACAGAACTAGAACAGAACTAGAACAGAACTAGAACAGAACTAGAACAGAACTAGAACAGAACTAGAACAGAACTAGAACAGAACTAGAACAGAACTAGAACAGAACTAGAACAGAACTAGAACAGAACTAGAACAGAACTAGAACAGAACTAGAACAGAACTAGAACAGAACTAGAACAGAACTAGAACAGAACTAGAACAGAACTAGAACAGAACTAGAACAGAACTAGAACAGAACTAGAACTGAGCTAGAACAGAAGTAGAACTAGATCCGAACTAGAACAGAATTAGAACAGAACAAGGATTGAAATAAAACTGAAATAGAACTGATGTAGTATTGAACTAGAACTGATGTTGAACTGTTGATGACAGGGGAACATTTTAAATTTATCCACTTTTTAACATTTCCCAACTTTGTCTTATTTTTTTTAAATTTTTTTAAAATTTGATAGCAGAACATTAAACTTATTTATGACCATTATAAAAAACTGGTGTCAAACTGAAAAAAGATTAAAAAAATTGCATAATTTTAGGCATAAAAAACACACACAAAAATATGTTATTTTTTATGATACAAAAAAATAAACAACACCGCAGCAAAAGCAACAAAAAAATTTTATTTGAATATTGTATGCGTTATGTTGTGATACTATTTATTACAAAAGTATTATGGTTTGTGTATATAAATAAAAATTACTGGAAACATATTATACCCCATACTAAGCAAACACTTGGTTACACAAACACACACAGACATAAATTTAATGCACATTTAGTTATTTATTTATTTGGTTGGTCCTTCATTTTTTTTCATCGTTTGGTAAGAACAAGAAGCCTGGGTCATAAAATATTGTGTGACGCCATAAAAAATGAAATGAAAAATTAAAAAAAAGAATCAACAACAGCAGTAGAAGTTATTCCAACACCCATTTTATTTTGGTACATCCTGCTTTAAGTCCTCTTAACGCTTAGTACTCGCTTTTTTGCCTGTTATATGTATTATTATGCATTTATTTAATTTATAGCCGGGGTATAATAAAAACCGTTAAATTTTAACTTCAACTTAAACAACATGTTATTAAAAATAAATTGCATCAAAGTAAGTTTTGTTACATTTAACTTTGATTACAATTCTAGATTTAGATTGTAAGCAGCAATTTTTGAAGTAATTAACAGTGAAAAGGAGATAAAATTACAAAAATTATTGAAAAATTTAACTTTCAATCAAGTTTTTTTTTACCCAAAAATTCCCCAAATTACATTCTTTACATCATGTAAACAATGTGTAAAATACAGGAAATCTCTTAAATTAACAATAATTTAAGAGATTTTTAGTAAATTTATTGAAATTTTAAAGTTTTCGAAAAATTTACATTCTTTACATCATGTAAACAATGAGTAAACAATACCCAAATTCAGTATTTATAAATTTTTTTCACGAAAGTTTAAATAAAAAACCTTCAAATTACATTCTTTACATCATGTAAACAATGTGTAAAGTATAGAAAATCTTTTAAATTAATAATAAGTTTTTAAGTAAGAATTTTAAATAATTTTAATGAAATTTTGAAGTTTTTTGTACCATTTACATTCTTTACGTCATGTAAACACTATGTAAACAATACCCAAATTCAGTATTTATTAATTTTTTTCAATTGTGAATCGAAAGTTTAAATAAAACCCCTTCAAATTACATTCTTTACGTAATGTAAACTATGTGTAAAGTATAGAAAATCTCTATATCAACAATAAGTTAAACCATTTTTAGTATTTTTAATGAAATTTTAAAGTTTTCTTAATATTTGCATTCTTTACATCATGTAAACAATGTGTAAACAATACCCAAATTCAGTATTTATTCATTTTTTTTTTCAATGTGAAACGAAATTTTAAATAAAAATCCTTCAAATTACGTTCTTTACATCATGTAAACAATGTGTAAAGTAGAAAATCTTCTAAATAACCAATAGGTTTAAGATTTTTTATAATTTTAATGAAATTTTAAGTTTTTGTAAAGAAAATCTTTAAATTACATTCTTTACATCATGTAAACAATGTGTAAAGTATAGAAAATCTCCTAAATCAACAATAAGTTTAAGATTTTTTATAATTTTATTGAAATTTCAAAGTTTTCTGAAAATTTACATTCTTTACATTATGTAAACAATATCTAATTTCAGAATTTTAACTTATATTTCAATTTATTACGAAAGCTTACATAAAAATCTTTCAAAATACATTCTTTACACCATGTAAACAATATGTAAAGAATGTAAATTAAGGGAAATTAAATATGGGAAAACAAACTTTTAGTAGTTTGTAGTAAATATAAAGATTTTTTACAATTTACATATTTTACATAGTGTAAAGAATGAGTATTGATTAGGCAGGATAAAAATTTAGTAAATTACATATTGTAGACCAGGTAAACAGTGGGTAAATAGTGTAAATATATGAAAAAATTTGACAATTTGTTTGAAAAACTTTTATTATTAATAAATTTTTCTTGCTCTTTTGAGTAAAAATATTCCAAATTACATTATTTACTCGGGGTAAACAAGGTGTAAATAATGTTAAATTTAGATATTTAAATATAAAGAAGTATAAATTTCATTATTTAGCTTGTATTGAAAGCTTTTTGTAAATTTTACAATTTTTACCCCATGTAAACAATGTGTAAACATTAACGTATTGTTTAATATTAACATTATTTCAAGTAATTATGAAAGCTTAATGAAAAATGTTCTTAATTACCTTATTTACATGGGGTAAATAATATGTAAATAATGTAAAATTAAGGAAATTAAGTATTGAGTAATGGAAAACTTTGTAATCTGGGGTGAACTTAAAGTTTTTTTATAATTTACATATTTTACCTCATGTAAACAATGTGTAAACATTAACAGAATCAAGTATTTTATTATCTATTTGAAATGATTATGAAAGCTGGATGAAAATTTGTGTAAATTACATACTTTACATTAGGTAAACTATGTGTAAACAATGTAAATTATGACAAAATTAATATGGGAGAATAAAAATGTTAATAGTTTAGTTTTTATATGAAGATTTTTTATAATTTATCTATTTTACCTCATGTAAACAATGTGTAAACATTAACAGAATCAAGTATTTTAATATTTATTTGAAGTTATTATGAAAGCTTGAGAAAAAATTGGTTATATAGCATTATTTACATTAGGTAAACTATGTGTAAACAATGTAAATTATGACAAAATTAATATGGGAGAATAAAAATGTTAATAGTTTAGTTTTTATAAGAATTTTTTAATAATTTACATATTTTACCTCATGTAAACAATGTGTAAACATTAACAGAATCAAGTGTTTTCATATGTATTTGAAGTAATTATGAATGCTGGAAGAAAACTTGTTAAAATTATATTATTTACATTGGGTAAACTATGTGTAAAATCAGCATTTTTTAAAGCACTTTAGAAATTTTAGAAGTTTGTTTTTAATTTCATGTAATTTTATTTGTTTTTTGCTTTACCTTTGTTAACTTTATCATAATATTAAATGTTTTGTAAAGGAAATGTAACATTTTTTTTATAATGTTATATGATAAATGTAATATTTTTTTCTATATAATTTTCTATGATTTTAAATTGTAGTCGTTTGAGATTTTTTATTATTATAATTTTTTTATTTTAAGTTTAAAAAGTCATCTTGATATGACAAATTATATTGGCATTGATGTATAATTTAAAGTATGTATGAGTGTGTGTGTGTGTATTTTATGACATTTGTATAAATGTATTATATTATTATTTCCATATAACTCAGAGTTGAAATAGAAGTGATATTTGTCAATTTATATTTTGCAGCCGGGTTGGTTGGTTGGTATACATTTACGTCCTTTTTATGACATGTGAGGTCGTTGAAAAAACACACAATTTTTTTTCATTTCCTATGAGTATTTATGTTTGTGTGTGTTTGTTTTTTTCAACGTTGATAATAGAACCCAAGAGTATTTATTTGTCAAATGTTGTTTTGTTACTTACATTCATACATGAAATTTTGTATGATTTTTAACAAACACCACTTCATAATCTCATTGTATACAATACTCGTTTATGAATGTATAGAGAGTCATCTTACAAATACACAGACAAACAAAAAAAATATCCACAATCATTGTGGAAATCTCTAAGGTACTTTCAAAATGTTGAAAGATTAGGGTGTGAATAGAGTAGATAAGGTTGTATGGGGGTGGCAGGGGTGTAGAGACAAGTCAAGGGTGTTTCTGTTGCTATTTAGTGACAATGTTGTTATCACTGTGGTTTCTATATTTATTATTAACTTACAAATGTTGTCTCTATTTACAGCTGCTAGCTGACTGCTGTTACTTTATAATAATGTCCTTCCTTCCACCTTATAAACACATGCAAAGTTAGCATAATTTTATTAAATCCTAAACAAAACACAAAAGTAAAACCAGGAAGAATCCGAATAAAATAAACTCAACCAAGTATATAAATTTGCTAGAATCACACCTTTCCCAGCTACTTGTAGTTAAAATTTACTAGTTTAGTAGTTTTTTTCTACAATTGCTGAACTACAACAGGGTTTTGTGTTTTTCGTGTTGAAGAGGCCAAGTGTAGGACAAAAGATCAGCAGCTAGAATATTAAGTCCTTTAGTTCAGAGTTTTTTTATACATATATATTTTATTTTCTTGTTATTTAAAGGTTACTTTTGCGGTATAAGTTTTATTTGTTTAATTTTTTTTTCTTGCGTTTTACCACCATATATTGTTAGTTTGTTTGTTGTTATTTTTATAACGTTACGGTCACTCAAGTGTATTACGTTATAAATAAACATTAAGCAGGAAACGACAGGCAAGCTTCAA
Organism: Lucilia sericata; assembly: GCF_015586225.1. Lineage (NCBI taxonomy): Eukaryota > Metazoa > Arthropoda > Insecta > Diptera > Calliphoridae > Lucilia > Lucilia sericata. The sequence goes on from NW_023994277.1 coordinate 116,004, forward strand.
CTTACCCCATCTTGACCAGGCTTGCTTCAACAAACTACCAAACAGGAAACACATTTAAAACTCAAAAGAAAAATGTATTTAAAGTTTGTTTTTAATAAAAAAAAAGCAAGCACATATCCCTCAAAAAAAAAACTATATAACACAAAATGTCATTTTATATTTTTACATATTCTTTCTTTTTTTCTTGTCCATAAGTCCATAAGTGGGAATTCATTTGGCTACCAAAATGTATATACAATTTTTCTTTTCAAAATCCCTTAAGGTTTAAATGAGTGACTGACTGACTATCATGTCAGTATTTTATTTTCTCTACTCTTTATCTTTCTTTACATTTTTGCAAATACTTTATTATTATTGTACAATCTACAATTTGTGCAAAAATTTTATTATAAAAATAAGAGTTTTTAATTTAATATTTATATTTTTTAATAGGCTTAAGTTTGTTAAAATAAAACAAATAAACAAATGGGAATTGCAGTTTTCAATAAATTGCTAAATTTGCAAAAGAAAAAAGCAAGAAAAATTTTGAATTTCTACTTAATTTTATGTACATTACCTCATATAAATAATGTTATTTAAACAATTTTTCTTCCAACTTTCATAATTATTTCAAATAATTGTTAAAATACTTGATTCTGTTAATGTTTACTCATTGTTTACATGAGGTAAAATAGATAAATTATAAAAAATCGTCATATAAAAAATAAACTATTCAAATTTTTACTACCCCATATAAATTTTGCCATATTTTATATTGTTTACACATTGTTTACTCAATGTAAATAATGTTATATAAACAATTTTTCTTCAAGCTTTCATAATTATTTCAAATAAATATTAAAATACTTGATTTTGTTATGGTTTACACATTGTTTACATGAGGTAAAATATGTAAATTTTTAAAAATTGTCATATAAAACTAAACTATTAAAATTTTTACTCCCCCTTATTCATTGTGTTAGATTTTACATAGTTTACACATAGTTTACCCAATGTAAATAATATAATTAAAAAAATTGTTCTTCAAACTTTCATAATCACTTCAAATAAATGTTAAAAAGCTCGATTCTGGTAATGTTTACACATAGTTTACATGAGGTAAAATATAAAAATTATAAAAATATATAAAATTATAAAAACTTAACTATTAAAATTTTTATTCCTCCATTGTTTACACATAGTTTACCTACTGTAAATAATGTAATTAAAAAAATTTTTCTTCAAGCTTTCAAAATAACATCAAATAAATATGAAAATACTTGAATTATAAAAAATCTTTAAGTTCGCCCCAGATTACTAAATTTTCCATGACTCAATACTTAATTTTCTTAATTTTACATTATTTAAATATTATTTACCCAGTGTAAATAATTACTTGAAATAATGTTAAAAATACAACAATAGGTTAATGCTTACACATTGTTTACATGGGGTAAAAAATGTAAATTTTTCCAAAAGCTTTAATTCAAACTAAATTAGTTAAATTCCTACTTCCCAATATCAAACATTCTAGATTTACACCTTGTTTACCCCGAGTAAATAATGTAATTTAGAATACTTTTACTTAAAAGAGCAAGAAAAATGTATTAATAATAAAAGTTTTCAAACAAATTGTCTAATTTTTTCATATATTTACATTATTTACCTGGTGTACAAAATGTAATTTACTAAATTTTTATCCTGCCTAATCAATACTCATTCTTTACACGATGTAAAATATGTAAATTGTAAAAAATCTTTATATTTACTACAAACTAGGTTGTTTTCCCATATTTAATTTCCCTTATTTTACATTCTTTACATATTGTTTACATGGTGTAAAGAATGTATTTTGAAAGATTTTTATGTAAGCTTTCGTAATAAATTGAAATATAAGTTAAAATTCTAAATTTAGATATTATTTACACATTGTTTACATCATGTAAAGAATGTAAATTTTACAAAAACTTAAAAATTTCATTAAAATTATAGAAACATCTGAAAATTGTTTTTGATTTAGGAGATTTTCTATACTTTACACATTGTTTTTTAAGTGATGTAAAGAATGTAATTTAAAGATTTTCTTTACAAAAACTGCAAATTTCATGAAAATTATAAATTATCTTTAACATATTGATTATTTAGAAGATTTTCTACTTTACACTTTGTTTACATGGTGTAAAGAATGTAATTTGAAGGATTTTTATTTAAACTTTAGATTCACATTGAAGAAATTAAGAAATACTGAATTTGGCTATTGTTTAGAGATTTGTTAAGAGATTTGCTATACTTTACACATTGTTTATATGATGTAAAGAATGTAATTTAAAGGATTTTGATTTAAAGTTTCGATTCACATTGAAAAAAATGGATAAAAACTGAATTAGGATATTGTTTACACATTGTTTACATGATGGAAATAATGTAATTTTGAAGGATTTTTAGAAGTTTTTAGCTTCTAGTTTCAGTATAAATTTTCTCCCTAAAATTTCAGTTTAGTTAACAACAAAGAAAGTTTAACCCTTAAAACCTCATGGTACCTATTGGTGAAAGGTGTCTTTTTTTGTATCCATTTAAACCAAAATCATTTACCTATAAAAACAACAAAGTTGTTTTTAGAGAAAGAGAAAATTTAAAACTAATTAATTACTTATGCTTACTTGACTAACCAATTTATATTCATTTATAGTGAAAAAAAAACAAAAGAAAACTTTACATTTTCTATAGAAAAGATGGCAACCCTTACACCCATTTAGTTAAATGTACTCAACCTTAATAAAAATGTAGAAAAAAATAACCCCCCCCCTCCAACCACCTTCATGTTAATAATGGCGACGAAGACTATAGTACTCTGACTGACTCTACTCTGTCGATGATTCAGACAATCAAGCAAATGAAGTGAAATGAATAGAGAATGAAACAAATACCAGCAACGAACCAACAACAATAATAACAAAGGACTTTTTAACAGAGAGCAAACAATAATAACAAAAACAAAACTGAAAGGAAAATACAGCAACAAAATGTCTACATATAGAAAATGAAAAAAGGGAATAAAAAATAACTACATACAAAAGCCAGAAACCGTGAAAAATTTTAGTAAAACAAGGGGCGAGAGGGAAGGTCTAAGGCAAGAGAGTATATATACCAAGTAACTTAAACTGAATGATAGGAAAAAAAAGAGAAACGAGTAAAAGGACTCTAAGGAGTAAGAAATAAACAAACAAACCTAACACTTCAATATAAAACAACAGTGTTAAAGTGAATGTGTGAGTAATTCCAGGAGTAAGAGAGCAAAGTGGGTAAGAAAGGGAGTAAAGTAAATGATAAGTGTAAGTATGAATATGTTACGATATGTGTGAGAGTTAACATCAAAGCACCTTTTTTTTAAAGCTAACGGAACTGGAAGTGTCAGATAAGAAATATACAGCAAAAAACAACAACAAGTTATACTAAGAATTGTTGTATTCGTGCTATATGTGTTCTTGCTTAAGAAACAAATAAGAAAAAAAATTCGCTACAAAAACAAAACGTAACAGGAAATAACGGTTAAACAAATATACTTACAAACTCATCTATAGTCATACAAACAAGCATGCATAGACAAGCACATCAATGTAATATTTTAAAGCTAATACATGTATTCTCTTATTTTCTACTTACTCATTCTACTCTCAGGGTATCTATAGAAAAACAACAAGTCTACATTATGCTTGAACAGAGTAAAACAGTAATTTTTACTCGAGGGAGCTTTTCTTTTTTGTTTTTTTATATACTGACACATACAGATAGAAAAATGAATATGGGTAAAACGAGGGTTGATAGAAAAACGCTAGAACTCAGCTAGAGCTGAACTAGAACAGAACTAGACCAGAACTAGAACAGAACTAGACCAGAACTAGAACAGAACTAGACCAGAACTAGAACAGAACTAGAACAGAACTAGAACAGAACTAGAACATAACGAGAACATAACGAGAACATAACTAGAACAGAACTAGAACAGAACTAGAACAGAACTAGAACAGAACTAGAACAGAACTAGAACAGAACTAGAACAGAACTAGAACAGAACTAGAACAGAACTAGAACAGAACTAGAACAGAACTAGAACAGAACTAGAACAGAACTAGAACAGAACTAGAACAGAACTAGAACAGAACTAGAACAGAACTAGAACAGAACTAGAACAGAACTAGAACAGAACTAGAACAGAACTAGAACAGAACTAGAACAGAACTAGAACAGAACTAGAACAGAACTAGAACAGAACTAGAACAGAACTAGAACAGAACTAGTACAGAACTAGAACAGAACAGAACTAGAACAGAACTAGACAGAACTAGAACAGAACTAGAACAGAACAAGAACAGAACTAGAACAGAACTACTTAGAACAGAACTAGAACAGAACTAGAACAGAACTAGAACAGAACTAGAACAGAACTAGACTAGAACAGAACTAGAACAGAACTAGAACAGAACTAGAACAGAACTAGAACAGAACTAGACAGAACTAGAACAGAACTAGAACAGAACTAGAACAGAACTAGAAACAGAAACTAGACAGAACCTAGAACAGAACTAGAACAAACTAGAACCAGAACTAGAACAGAACTAGAACAGAAACTAGAACAGAACTAGAACAGAACTAGACAGAACTAGAAACGAACTAGAACTGAACTAGAACATAACTAGAACATGAACTAGAACGAAACTAGAACATGAACTAGAACTGAACTAGAACTGAACTAGAATGAAACTAGAACTGAACTAGAACTGAACTAGAACTGAACTAGAACTGAACTAGAACTGAACTAGAACTGAACTAGAACTGAACTAGAACTGAACTAGAAACTGAACTAGAACTGAACTAGAACTGAACTAGAACTGAACTAGAACTGAACTAGAACTGAACTAGAACTGAACTAGAACTGAACTAGAACTGAACTAGAACTGAACTAGAACTGAACTAGAAACTGAACTAGACTGAACTAGAACTGAACTAGAACTGAACTGAACTACTGAACTAGACTGAACTAGAACTGACTAGAACTGAACTAGAACTGAACTAGAACTGACTAGAACTGACTAGAACTGACTAGAACTACTAGAACTGAGAACTGAGCTAGAACAGAGCTAAAACAACTGGAACAGAACTAGAACAGAATCAAAAACTTTTGCAGCCATACCTCCTATAAAAGATACATATATTACCGATGTTTTTGTTTTTAAAAGGTAGCTCTGGTTTAAAGAACAACAGAAGCAACAACATCAGCCAGCAGCTACAGCAGCAAACGTAAAAAAAATATAGCACAAAAGGAAGTACAAATTTGAAAAATATAAAAAGCAAGAAAAATTGGGAATACAACGAGTTTTTAAAGAAAATAAGAAAATAAATGCACAAAAAAAAAATCGAAAAACACAAGTTTGAAAACTAAATTTAAAAAGAATATTAAAACGAAGAAAAAAACTTAAAAAACCTAAGTAATACAGAGAATGTGTGACATGCACGCAGATACACGAACACACAACAACCAACAATTTAAAAACATCCTTACAAATACTGCAGAATATATAACAACAAAAAATTTCAATAAAATGTTAGAGCAAAAAAAACAACAAAAACATGAACATGACTTGTATATAATTTGAAGCAAATACCAACAATCTATAGCAGCACATGATCTTTTTTTACTGTACTTTATAAAATATTTGCCAATATTGATTGCAAATTTAGACACACACGCTCGTTACAAATACTAAATAAATTGAAAAATTTAGAAAAATGTTGGAAAAAAGAAAAATCCCCAACAAAATTGGTTTTGTTTAATTTGGACACGTTTAACGCTAAACGTAAAGCCAAAGGGGGACACAGTGCACATGTGAAAGCAATAACAATTTAAAAAAGAACTAATTTAAACAAGAAAATAAGGGAAAAGTTACTTGAATGCTATATTTTTTTTAAGAAGACACCTACTAGAGAACTATAAAAGAATTAGAAAGGAACTAGGACAGAGTTGGGACAGAACTAGAACAGAACTAGAATAGAAATAGAACAGAACTTGTAACAGAACTAGAACAGACGACTAGAACACAGAACTAGAACAGAACTAGAACAGAACTAGAACAGAAATAGTAGCAGAACTAGAACGAACTAGAAACGAACTAGAACAGAACTAGAACAGAACTAGAACAGAACTAGAACAGAACTAGAACAGAACTAGAACAGAACTAGAACAGAAACTAGAACAGAACTAGAACAGAACTAGAACAGAACTAGAAACAGAACTAGAAACAGAACTAGAACAGAACTAGAACAGAACTAGAACAGAAACTAGCACAGAACTTAGAACAGAACTAGAACAGAACTAGAACAGAACTAGAACAGAACTAGAGAGAAACTAGAACAGAACTAGAACAGAACTAGAACAGAATTAGAACAGAACTAGAACAGAACTAGAACAGAACTCGAAACAGAACTAGAACAGAAACTAGAACAGAACTAGAACAAACTAGAACAGAACTAGAACAGAACTAGACAGAACTAGAACAGAACAGAACTAGAACAGAACTAGAACAGAACTAGAACAGAACTAGAACAGAACAGAACTAGAACTAGAACAGAACTAGAACAGAACTAGAACAGAACTAGAACAGAACTAGAACAGAACTAGAACAGAACTAGAACAGAACTAGAACAGTACTATAACAGAACTAGAACAGAACTAGAACAGAACTAGAACAGAACAGAACTAGAACAGAACTAGAACTAGAACAGAACAGAACTAGAACAGAACTAGAACAGAACTAGAACAGAACTAGAACAGAACTAGAACAGAACTAGAACAGAACTAGAACAGAACTAGAACAGAACTAGAACAGAACTAGAACAGAACTAGAACAGAACTAGAACAGAACTAGAACAGAACTAGAACTAGAACAGAACTAGAACAGAACAGAACAGAACAGAACTAGAAGAGAACTAGAACAGAACTAGAACAGAACTAGAACAGAACTAGAACAGAACTAGAACAGAACTAGATCAGAACAGAACTAGAACAGAACTAGACAACTAGAACAGAACAGAACTAGAACAGAACTAGAACAGAACTAAACAGAACTAGAACAGAACTAGAACAGAACTAGAACAGAACTAGAACAGAACTAGAACAGAACTAGAACAGAACTAGAACAGAACTAGAACAGAACTGAACAGAACTAGAACAGAACTAGAACAGAACTAGAACAGAACTAGAACAGAACTAGAACAGAACTAGAACAGAACTAGAACAGAACTAGAACAGAACTAGAACAGAACTAGACAGAACTAGAACAGAACTAGAACAGAACTAGAACAGAACTAGAACAGAACTAGAACAGAACTAGAACAGAACTAGAACAGAACTAGAACAGAACTAGAACAGAACTAGAACAGAACTAGAACAGAACTAGAACAGAACTAGAACAGAACTAGAACAGAACTAGAACAGAACTAGAACAGAACTAGAACAGAACTAGAACAGAACTAGAACAGAACCTAGAACAGAACTAGAACAGAACTAGAACAAACTAGAACAGAACTAGAACAGAACTAGAACAGAACTAGAACAGAACTAGAAGACTAGAACAGAACTAGAACAGAACTAGAACAGAACTAGAACAGAACTAGAACAGAACTAGAACAGAACTAGAACAGAACTAGAACAGAACTAGAACAGAACTAGAACAGAACTAGAACAGAACTAGAACAGAACTAGAACAGAACTAGAACAGAACTAGAACAGAACTAGAACAGAACTAGAACAGAACTAGAACAGAACTAGAACAGAACTAGAACAGAACTAGAACAGTACTAGAACAGAACTAGAACAGAACTAGAACAGAACTAGAACAGAACTAGAACAGAACAGAACTAGAACAGAACTAGAACTAGAACAGAACAGAACTAGAACAGAACTAGAACAGAACTAGAACAGAACTAGAACAGAACTAGAACAGAACTAGAACAGAACTAGAACAGAACTAGAACAGAACTAGAACAGAACTAGAAAGAACTAGAACAGAACTAGAACAGAACTAGAACAGAACTAGAACAGAACTAGAACAGAACTAGAACAGAACTAGAACAGAACTAGAACAGAACTAGAACAGAACTAGAACAGAACTAGAACAGAACTAGACAGAACTAGAACAGAACTAGAACAGAACTAGAACAGAACTAGAACAGAACTAGAACAGAACTAGAACAGAACTAGAACAGAACTAGAACAGAACTAGAACAGAACTAGAACAGAACTAGAACAGAACTAGAACAGAACTAGAACAGAACTAGAACAGAACTAGAACAGAACTAGAACAGAACTAGAACAGAACTAGAACAGAACTAGAACAAGAACTAGAACAGAACTAGAACAGAACTAGAACAGAACTAGAACAGAACTAGAACAGAACTAGAACAGAACTAGAACAGAACTAGAACAGAACTAGAACAGAACTAGAACAGAACTAGAACAGAACTAGAACAGAACTAGAACAGAACTAGAACAGAACTAGAACAGAACTAGAACAGAACTAGAACAGAACTAGAACAGAACTAGAACAGAACTAGAACAGAACTAGAACAGAACTAGAACAGAACTAGAACAGAAACTAGAACAGAACTAGAACAGAACTAGAACAGAACTAGAACAGAACTAGAACAGAACTAGAACAGAACTAGAACAGAACTAGAACAGAACTAGAACAGAACTAGAACAGAACTAGAACAGAACAGAATTTAACTGGAACTAAACTAGAACTAGAACTAAACAAGAACTAAACTAGAACTAAACTAAAAGTAAACAGAACTAAACTAAAACTAAACTTGAACTAAATTAGAACTGAACTAGTACAAAACTAGAACAGTACTAGTTCTGAATTCGATTTTTTTTATTTTGATTTAAAATTTTTTGTTTGTCCCGGCTCTTTTTTAAAGTTTCCCCCAAATTTCTCACAAAAAACACATTTTACGTTTTTGTTGCTTTTGTGTTTATTGCCACAAAATAAATAGATTTTAGCTGAAGGGTATTTCAAAGATTGTACAGCTTATCAACGGCAATAAAAACAACAGCAACAACACTTAAAGCAACTAAGTAATTTGAGATGCTGCTGTTTGGCCGGCTCTAGATGCTATTTGTTTTATAGTTTAGCGTGAGAATGAATGTTGAGCAACGAGAGGGAGAGAATAAGAGAGGGTGAGTGTTTGAGAACAATTTAAAATAGATGATAGTAAAGTTACAAACCCATTAAAATAATTGTAAAAACCATCAACAACGTCATCATCATCAGCAGCAGAATCATCATTTTTGTAGTGTTATTTTTATGGGAGATTGTTTAAGAAAAGAACAATTTATTGGTAAAAACCGAGTAGCATTTGAGAGCGTGCTAGCGAGAAAAGAAGTTATCAAATAGATAAACGGGGTTAAGTAGAGAATTTATATAGAAATAAGGCTTCTTTTCTGTGGGTATTTTATAAACAGTGGAAGATGGGGAATTTCCGTTACTAAAGAGATTTTGTTTTGTTGACTAAGAGGCTGAGGAGAAGAGAATCTCGTTTAATTTTATTTATTTCTTTAGGTTGGTTTTCTATTTAAAAAGATGTTAACCAGTTAAAGTGAGGGATAAATTTTAATTATGACCCAATTTTTTGTATTCTTATTCTATTAATATTAGTTAAATGTTGCAAATAAAATGGCCAACATTAAGAAAATATATATACAAATTAAATGTTTTCTTTCCAGAGCAGAAATTATAACAAGAGATTAGCACAAGTATCATTAATTTGTTATAAAAATTATTAAATTAAAAAGGAAGAAAAGGAAAATTAAAGAAAACGGATTAAAAGAAAATCAAAGAAGTGTTATTGTAAAGTTGAGGCAAAATTAGATTAAATTAAAATTTATTAAATAAATGTCAAAAAAGCATAAGAAAATTGGATAATAAAAAGTACTTTACAAAACAGTACTTTTTCTAAAGCAAATTGTCAAATTTATTATGAAAATTTTATTTCAAAAAGGCACATTTTCCACCTTTTTTTAATTCCCCCACCAAAATTTTAACACTTGTTTACGTTCGCACATAATTATTTAACTTTCTCTACCCTCTCTCCATCAAAAACCTTGTTTTTATTTGTTAATTTTTCTATCAAATATTTACTTGAAAACAACAACAATAATAAAACAACATACTAAAACTTTCAGTGTTAAAACAATATAAATAAATAAAATGCAACAAAAACAGAGAAAAAAATCCCAATAAACTTATTTACCAAAACAAATGTTCTACAAAAATGAAAATTGTAGAAACAACAACAATAATAGCAAAATTTTTAAATAATAATATTATTTGTAGTAATATAAATGCATAATTTTCTGTCAGTCCCTCTCGCTCTCACACTGTGTTGAACAAACCCTAGGATGTTTACTTTTAATACAAAAACCTACACAGAGACACAAATTTCAATACATATATGTACATATTAATGTTGTAGTGTTAGTTATAGGGCAAAAGACACAGGGTGGAAGAAGAAATCAACAACTACAACAACATCAAGAGAAAATGCATTAAAATTAAATGCAAATTGAAATTATTTCGAACAAATCGAAATAATACGATTTCAACAGTAAAATGGAAAAAACAACACACATGAAAATGCAAAATGATTGCCGCCATCATCAGCTAGAGGGAAAAACAAGAGTTGTCCTTACATCACTCATACAACACCAGGCGAAAACAATACTGCAACAGAACTAGAACAGAACTAGAACAGAACTGGAATAGAACTAGAACAAAACTAGAACTAAAATAGAACTAGAACAGAACTAGAACAGAACTAGAACAGAACTAGAACAGAACTAGAACAGAACTAGAACAGAACTAGAACAGAACTAGAACAGAACTAGAACAGAACTAGAACAGAACTAGGACAGAACTAGAACAGAACTAGAACAGAACTAGAACAGAACTAGAACAGAACTAGAACAGAACTAGAACAGAACTAGAACAGAACTAGAACAGAACTAGAACAGAACTAGAACAGAACTAGAACAGAACTAGAACAGAACTAGAACAGAACTAGAACAGAACTAGAACAGAACTACAGAACTAGAACTAGAACAGAACTAGAACAGAACTAGAACAGAACTAGAACAGAACTAGAACAGAACTAGAACAGAACTAGAACAGAACTAGAACAGAACTAGAACAGAACTAGAACAGAACTAGAACAGAACTAGAACAGAACTAGAACAGAACTAGAACAGAACTAGAACAGAACTAGAACAGAACTAGAACAGAACTAGAACAGAACTAGAACAGAACTAGAACAGAACTAGAACAGAACTAGAACAGAACTAGAACAGAACTAGAACAGAACTAGAACAGAACTAGAACAGAACTAGAACAGAACTAGAACAGAACTAGAACAGAACTTGAAAACAACTAGAACAGAACTAGAACAGAACTACAACAGAACTATACCAGAACAACAACAGAACTACAACAGAACTACAACAGAACAACAACAGAACTACAGCAGAGCTAGAACAGAACTAGAACTAGAACAGAACTACAACAGAACTACAACAGAACTACAACAGAACTAGAACAGAACTACAACAGAACTACAACAGAACTACAACAGAACTACAACAGAACTACAACATAACTACAACAGAACTAGAACAGAACAACAACATAACTACAGCAGAACTACAGCAGAACTACAACAGCACTACAACAAAACTAGAACAGAACTAGAACAGAACTAGAACAGAACTAGAACAGAACTAGAACAGAACTAGAACAGAACTAGAACAGAACTAGAACAGAACTAGAACAGAACTAGAACACAACTAGAACACAACTAGAACACAACTAGAACACAACTAGAACTCAACTAGAACTCAACTAGAACACAACTAGAACACAACTAGAGCACAACTAGAACACAACTTGAACGCAACTAGAACACAACTAGAACAGAACTAGCACAAAACTATAATAGAACTAGACCTGAACTTGGAAAAATTGTTGGTCCCTGGCAACTCTGTTTACATTCAAATATTGTTGAAATTAAAATGTTTCCATTGAAATAAAAGCGAACGCCAAAATTTTTGAATAGACACATGCAATGTATGCCCCCCAAATATAAAAACTGCTGTAGTAATCATCATATAAATTTGTTCGTTCGTTGTATTGAATAGTAAGTCAGGATTTATACAGTTTTTTTTTCCAATATACATTTTTTTCCAGTAAAGTTTTCCTACAATCACATGGAGTTGTGGAGCAAAAAAAATCAACTTTTTAATTTGCATTTTCTGTTTTTCTCGCTGTTTTCGTATTTATGTTTGGCTGTTATTTTTTCATTATTATTATTTTTTTTCTGGAGTCCGCATTTTATCTGCAAAAATAAAAATGAACACACACATACACAGCGATTCTTTTCAGACGATATTTTCATTACAAATACTAAAGTTAAGCATGTATGTATATGTATGAGAGTATACATTTGGTTTTGCCAATAAAATTGCAATTTTATCATAAAAATATTTTACAATTAATTGGCTTGACACTCATTGAAAATCAGCAGCCAAACACCCAAAATCCAATCAACCAATTCCCTGCAATAGCCAGCCAATCAACCCCAACTGAACTGTACAGAACTTTAGCATTGTATGGGATTGCTGAGTCAGCAAAAAGTTTATTTTTTTTTTTGTATATTGTCGTTTAATTTTTTTCTTTACCTCCTTAAACCTCTGTCTCCATTTCTATAACCCCACTCCCTTGTTCAGACATTTATTTACTGAGTGCGTACGTTTTACTTATAAAACTGGTCATCATCATTATATTTTTATATTCATAATGAAAATCGATTGTATGGAATATTTTTCCATTTTTTTTTTTTTTTGCGAAAAAAAGTAATAGTGATGTGTATATTAATAGATTCATTTGTAGGAAAAAGGAATATGAAATAATTATTGTTTAATTTACGCAGAACAATATAAAGGGAAAGAAGAATTAAGATTTCAGAACGTTTTACTTTCAATTTATTATTACAGAGAGAATTGTAATTAAAATAACTATAAAAAAATGAAATGAGGTAGAAATTGTTGCTATAAGCAACCCAGCAAAAACTGGGTAATGGCTTTCAATTGTAATTACTTACCTAACAACATACTTTTCAATGACTACAATATATGGTCTGGATTACATAGAAGTAGTCTAATAAGGTCTTACTAATAATGTGTTATATAAATACTTTCTAATTCATTAGTCATCTTGCCAGTGAAGATACATATGCTGTATATGTTTATTCATGTGATTTACAATGACTCCTTTTTCTAATTACTTGTAATAATTTGTGGTAAGTACTTGCCTCCAATGACATCACCGTGTTAAAATAATGACTTAAAATGCTATTGTGTAAGTAAATTTTAACATTTTAACTTCTTACATAGTAATGGAAGTTTTTACTGGGAAATTATAAAAGTGTTAATAATGCCTAGCATTTCGATACAAAAAGTTATTTCCACATGAACAACTTTTCTATAGAAAAAGTTTGTTCCTCAGGAACAAATTCTCTATACAAAAAGTTTGTGCCATATGAACAAATTTTCTATAGAACAGAACTAGAACAGAACTAGAACAGAACTAGAAGAGAACTAGAACAGAACTAGAACAGAACTAGAACAGAACTAGAACAGAACTAGAACAGAACTAGAACAGAACTAGAACAGAACTAGAACAGAACTTGAACAGAACTAGAACAGAACTAGAACAGAACTAGAACAGAACTAGAACAGAACTAGAACAAAACTAGAACAGAACTAAAACAGAACTAGAACAGAACTAAAACAGAACTAAAACAGAACTAGAACAGAACTAGAACAGAACTAGAACAGAACAGAACAGAACAGAACAGAATAGAATAGAATAGAATAGAATAGAATAGAATAGAATAGAATAGAATAGAATAGAATAGAATAGAACAGAACAGAACAGAACAGAACAGAACAGAACAGAACAGAACAGAACAGAACAGAACAGAACAGAACAGAACAGAACAGAACAGAACAGAACTAGAACAGAACTAGAACAGAACTAGAACAGAACTAGAACAGAACTAGAACAGAACTAGAACAGAACTAGAACAGAACTAGAACAGAACTAGAACAGAACTAGAACAGAACTAGAACAGAACTAGAACAGAACTAGAACAGAACTAGAACAGAACTAGAACAGAACTAGAACAGAACTAGAACAGAACTAGAACAGAACTAGAACAGAACTAGAACAGAACTAGAACAGAACTAGAACAGAACTAGAACAGAACTAGAACAGAACTAGAACAGAACTAGAACAGAACTAGAACAGAATTAGAACAGAACTAGAACAGAACTAGAACAGAACTAGAACAGAACTAGAACAGAACTAGAACAGAACTAGAACAGAACTAGAACAGAACTAGAACAGAACTAGAACAGAACTAGAACAGAACTAGAACAGAATTAGAACAGAACTAGAACAGAACTAGAACAGAACTAGAACAGAACTAAAACAGAACTAGAACAGAACTAAAACAGAACTAGAACAGAACTAGAACAGAACTAGAACAGAACTAGAACAGAAATAGAACAGAACTAGAACAGAACTAGAACAGAACTAGAACAGAACTAGAACAGAACTAGAACAGAACTAGAACAGAACTAGAACAGAACTAGAACAGAACTAGAACAGAACTAGAACAGAACTAGAACAGAACTAGAACAGAACTAGAACAGAACTAGAACAGAACTAGAACAGAACTAGAACAGAACTAGAACAGAACTAGAACAGAACTAGAACAGAACTAGAACAGAACTAGAATAGAACTAGAACAGTTTGTCCAATTTGATAAATTTTCTGTAGAAAAAGTTTGCTCAATTTTAACAAATTTTCTATAGAAAAAGTCTGTTAAATTTTTCTTTAGACAAATGTATGATTTTTGTTGTACTCGTTTGTTTTTAAAAGTTTTCCTTTCAAATTTACTTCAGTTAACTTTCACATTTTACTAATTTTTTTGCTCGAGCTTAAAGCTAAATGAATACTATTGACGTTTTTGTCTGTCTCTAGAGGAGTCTTTCACTATTTTCAACCAACAACCTTCCTTCCTTCCATTTCAGAGGTCTTGTCTGATTTTTCTTACTTTTTCATTTTCTCTATAAATGTTCGACTTAAATGAAGACAGACAAATGTTAAATGAATACAACACAAACTGTATAGAAAGAATAAACGTTGAAAAAATATAAATAAATGAATAAAGAAATATAAAAAAAAAAGCAGATAAAAACAAGAAAATACTCTAAAGAAATGACACAATAGCCAGTAAAAAACATGAAAAATGGAAAAAAAGAACTGAATACTAATAGAAGGAACAGAAAATACACAACTGAGAAAAAAGCTCGTAAAGCTTTAAATAAAACAACAAGAAACGAAATGTAATGAATGGAGAAAGAAGAGGGAAGGGGGGTCAGTTTGTTGGTAGGTTTGTCTATTTCTCGAATTGTCTAAATGAATGGAAATGAAAAAGAAAGAAATCCTAAGGCTTTAACAAACATTGATTGTGTATAGCACAGGCATATTTAGAATTACAAACAACAAAAGACCCTCCAATACACTCAGTAATATTTATATAGGAACACCTTTAACAAACAGTTTAACTGGTTTCTAATCTATTAGTTTTCAAAATATAAGCAACTTTATTCAATTACAGCCGAGTGTTAAAGGGAAAAGTCATGTCATGGTTTTTGGTTTATTGAATGAAAGAACTATTTTCCTAAACAAAACACAATTCTAGAGAAGATAACAAAATATTCTATTCTATACTTTCAGATGCCATAAAATCATCATCATCATCTATTTCATCTGTTCATGTATTTATTATTCGTTAGCAGAGAGAAAGATAAAATATCGAGAAACAAAATATTTTTCTATAGATTTATTTTTATGATTTTGCAATTTTAGTAGCTGTAGTATGAAACCCTTACCAGCCATAGATCAAAGTTTGTTTTATTATTAATTAAACTATAAAAAATATATATAAAAAACATACATAGAAAATATAGCACAAGTATAAATTGTATTCAGGGACGAGACAACAAAAACATTTTACAAAAATAAAAAAAAATCTATTACTTTTTTAAAAGTACTTCAAAAGCTAATGAAAAGGGGGATTTTTTGTAGAAAAAAATTAAATTTACTTTCATACAAAATTTTTAAATAAATTTATAAAATGCAAAAAAAATGTGAATTTAATTTATTTTTTTTATAAAAAATTTCTATCAATAAAAAAGTAAATTGGAAAAATTTAACAACTGTTAAATTTAAGTAACTTTTTTAAACAAAAATTTGTTACAATTTCAACAGCATTTTAAACTTTTTTTATGGACAATTTTTGCAAAATTGAGCAAACTTTTTTTAGAAAATTTTATCAAATTGGACAAACTGTTCTAGTTGTGTTCTAGTTGTGTTCTAGTTGTGTTCTAGTTCTGTTCTAGTTCTGTTCTAGTTCTGTTCTAGTTCTGTTCTAGTTCTGTTCTAGTTCTGTTCTAGTTCTGTTCTAGTTCTGTTCTAGTTCTGTTCTAGTTCTGTTCTAGTTCTGTTCTAGTTCTGTTCTAGTTCTGTTCTAGTTCTGTTCTAGTTCTGTTCTAGTTCTGTTCTATGTTCTAGTTTCTGTTCTAGTTCTAGTTCTAGTTCTGTTCTAGTTCTGTTCTAGTTCTGTTCTAGTTCTGTTCTAGTTCTGTTCTAGTTCTGTTCTAGTTCTGTTCTAGTTCTGTTCTAGTTCTGTTCTAGTTCTGTTCTAGTTCTGTTCTAGTTCTGTTCTAGTTCTGTTCTAGTTCTGTTCTAGTTCTGTTCTAGTTCTGTTCTAGTTCTGTTCTAGTTCTGTTTAGTTCTATTCTAGTTCTGTTCTAGTTCTGTTCTAGGTCTGTTCTAGTTCTGTTCTAGTTCTGTTCTAGTTCTGTTCTAGTTCTGTTCTAGTTCTGTCTAGTTCCATTCTAGTTCTGTTCTAGTTCTGTTCTAGTACTGTTCTAGTTCTGTTCTAGTTCTGTTCTAGTTCTGTTCTAGTTCTGTTTAGTTCTGTTTTAGTTCTGTTCTAGTTCTGTTCTAGTTCTGTTCTAGTGTTCTAGTTCTGTTCTAGTTCTGTTCTAGTTCTGTTCTAGTTCTGTTCTAGTTCTGTTCTAGTTCTGTTCTAGTTCTGTTCTAGTTCTGTTCTGTTCTGTTCTAGTTCTGTTTTAGTTCTATTCTAGTTCTGTTCTAGTTCTGTTCTAGTGTTCTAGTTCTGTTCTAGTTCTGTTCTAGTTCTGTTCTAGTTCTGTTCTAGTTCTGTTTTAGTTCTATTCTAGTTCTGTTCTAGTTCTGTTCTAGTTCTGTTCTAGTTCTGTTCTAGTTCTGTTCTAGTTCTGTTCTAGTTCTGTTCTAGTTCTGTTCTAGTTCTGTTCTAGTTCTGTTCTAGTTATGTTCTAGTTCTGTTCTAGTTCTGTTCTAGTTCTGTTCTTGTTCTGTTCTAGTTCTGTTCTAGTTCTGTTCTAGTTCTTGTAGTTCTGTTCTAGTTCTAGTTAGTTCTGTTCTAGTTCTAGTTCTGTTCTAGTTCTGTTCTAGTTCTGTTCTAGTTCTGTTCTAGTTCTGTTCTAGTTCTGTTCTAGTTCTGTTCTAGTTCTGTTCTAGTTCTGTTCTAGTTCTGTTCTAGTTCTGTTCTAGTTCTGTTCTAGTTCTGTTCTAGTTCTGTTCTAGTTCTGTTCTAGTTCTGTTCTAGTTCTGTTCTAGTTCTGTTCTAGTTCTGTTCTAGTTCTGTTCTGTTCTAGTTCTGTTCTAGTTCTGTTCTAGTTCTGTTTTACTTTTGTTCTGTTATAGAAAATTTGTTCAAATTGATCAAGCTTTCTCTCAAAAAAGTTGTTCAAATTGAAAATTTTTAAAAATATTGAACTTTTTTGAAAGTTTTTTTTAGTAGATTTCTAATTTTTTTTATAAATTTTAGCTCTGGAAATAATAAACTAAAGGGTTTTCTATGGAAAATTATCAAAAAAGTTTAATGTTGTATAAGAAAATATATATTTCTCAATTTTGTAAAATTTGTCATGAATTAATATCAATCATACGCTGTGTGGGAAAATTTTATAAAAATTCGTATAACTTAAAAACTAAAAAAGATTTTAAAGAAATTTAAACGAGTTATGAAAATTAACAATTAGGGGAATATTTTGGAATGAAATGGAATGAAATTTCTTAGTAATATTTTGGTATTTTTTCTTGTCAATTTATTTTAAGTTTCCTTTTTTTTCCTTATTTTCGGTATCTGTTCTTTTTAAGCTTTTTTTAAGGCATTTCTTTTACTGTATTGCCTTAGACAACATGTGCCATGACTTGTTTATGTTGTTAAGGAAGTTGCATTAATAAGCTTACTTCCTGCTACCCTGGTTTTTAAGTTGTTAAATGTGCATGAAATAAATATGCAGTTTTTTTTAAGGGGAGTTTTAGTTACAATTAGGAGTACATTTTTTTATAAATGCTTAAAGAACATTATAATGCTTTTGTTTCTGTTTTTTACATTTAAATTATTTTTAAAAGGAATTTTAACCTTTAACTAATTATTTATGCAGTTTTAGAGCTAAATGTCTTCTGTTATCAATTACACCCTTAAAAACATAAATTAAAAATTTTTGGGGTATTAAATGGTAAGAGAAATGTTAAAGGAATATATAGTTTTAAAGAAATATATAATTTTTTATATAAAAACTTTAGAATATTTTCATTTTCTGGGCTTAATAATGTTTACTAAAGGGTTTTTGTTGGTTTTGTTATATATTCCTTTATCCTTTTAAGTTGGCTTTAAGGGAGTGGGTTTTGTTAGTTTATAGGACTTCATAATGTATTATTAAAGTTGTATAAACTAGAAAGCAGTGATAGGCTTCTAAAGATAACAGGGCATGTAAGCAAGTAGCCCTAATAAAGCTTTGAAACTAATCGAGAGTCTTGTCTGCTTTTTTGTTGAAACTTGTTCTCCCTTAGCTGAGCAATTGTAATAGCTTTCTATATGTATGTTTAAGCAATCCGTCTGGTTGTGTTTTCTCTTCCTTTCTATTTCCTTTAAAACATTTATTTTGTAATATTGAATATAGTCTTGTGTATTATGTTGGTTAAACTAAAAGTAATATATTTCATTACAAAATACATATTGACCAAGTATTATTATTTTATACAATATTTTCAGTTTACTGTCTGCTTTTTTGTATATAATTTTAAAGTCCTTAGGTAATATATACTTTATTTAAAGTTAATTTCCATAAAATGTTTTTTCTTACATTTGTGTTTAGACTGGTTTTTGCAAACAAACAAATTCTTAGAAAAACTATAGTTTTAATTTAAATTTTAAAATAAACAATTGCAACAACAACAATTTGAAAATAAAATTATATTTTGTGGCTAAAAGTAAATATTTATGGAAATAATTTAATTAACATGTTAAAGAAATTTGTACAAGAAGTAAATATTTACACTTAGGAAAAAAACTTTAAACAAAATCCTTTAACTTTAGAGCGGGAAATAATAAGGAAAAACTAAAGATTTTTACAGCCTTTCTTAAGTGAAAGTAGTACTTTTAGTTATCTTTCATAATCATCAAAAATTTCTTTAAAATCTTTAATAGTTTTCGAAATATAAAGATTTTTGCTCTATGGTACCACAGAGCGTATGATTGTTATTAATTAGGTAATAATTTTGCTAAAATGTTAATAACTAAAACAATTTTCAAAATTAAGCAAAAGTTTTGATAGTTTTACCCAGCCAACACTTTTATAGTTATAAAACAACAACAAAATATTAAGTGACAACTTAGGTTCTTTTAAAAATCCTTTTAAAAAGAAAGTTTTTTGAAAAAAAATTTCAAAAAATTTAGAAAAATCTACTTAAATTCGAAAATAAACAACAGCAACTATAAAAATAGTTTAGTTCTATTTCTTGATTATCAAAAACCTTTAAAATTTCTTTAAAATCTTTAATAGTTTTCGAAATATAAAGATTTTTGTAAAATTGCCCCACAGAGCGTATGATTGTTATTAATTAAGCAGTAATTTTATAAAAACCTTAATAACTAAAACAATTTTCAAAATTAAGCAAAAGTTTTGATAGTTTTACTCAGCCAACACTTTTATAGTTATAAAACAACAACAAAATATTAAATGACAACTTAGGTTCTTTTAAAAATCTTTTTAAAAAGAAAGTTTATTAAAAAATTTTCAAAAAATTTAGAAAAATCTATTTGGATTCGAAAATAAACAACAACAACTATAAAAATAGTTTAGTTCTATTTCTTGATTATCAAAACCCTTTAAAATTTCTTTAAAATCTTTAATAGTTTTCGAAATATAAAGATTTTTGTTAAATGGTACCACACAGCGTATTATTGTTATTAATTAAGCAATAATTTTAGTCAAATGTTAATAAATTTAGCAGTTTTCAACTTATGACCAAAAATGTTATAAATTTTTAAAGCCAACGCTTTAATAGTTATAAAATAGCAGCAAATTATTACACAATAAGTTCGAATTTTTCGAAAAAACCTTTTTAAAAGAAAATTTTTCGAAAAATCCAAAAAAAAAACTCCACCAAAGAAAGAAAACTTTCACATTTTAACACAAAAACTAGGCCAATGATTATAAATTTGTTATAAAATTTTCAAAATTTAAAAAGCTTTCCTCAAAAAAGCTAAAAATATGAGTTTTACTTCAATAAAACTAAATTTTTAATAAAAAAAACTGCATAAAAATAAAAATTTCTTTAAATTTATATAAACACAATTTAGTTTACTTCATTGTCTTTTAAAATCAATTTAAATTTCTTTAAAATCTTTTCTAGTTTTTGAGTTATAAAGATTTGTTTAAAATTGTACCACAGAGCGTATGATTAATATTAATTAAGGAGTAATTTTACTAAAAAATTAATAACTTTAAGAGTTTTTAAGTTATTGTGGAAAATTTTACAGTTTTCTACAGAAAACTGTTTGAGGTATATTAATAAGTCTAGATATTATCTAAAACATTGATTATGTTAGAATTTTTAACAGCTGAAAACAAGAAAGAACTATTCTTTAGTTTCAATAAAAACTTATAAATTTTAGTATGTTTTTTCTCTTACGTATTTTATAATTATAAAAGTTATTATATAATCTTATTATTACATAAAATTGTGAAATTCTGTTGTTATTTTTCTCATTTAGAAAACTTTTTTGGAGTTGAACCAAAAAATAAGGAAGTTATCTGATATAGAAAACTAAAGGACATTTCAAATTGACCTTTTTCTAAAGGAATGTTAACAAATATTGTGAAATTTATTAAGAAACGGTTCAAAATATCTGTAGAGAGCAAAGTTAACTTATAACCCAGTCATGCAATGGCCATGGAGATGATATGTTGTTGCCCGGTATCTCCGCAATTTTGCTAGAAGTCATTTTCATTTAGAGATAAGTGGGAGATGTTTGAAGGTCGAAGGGGAATTGTCTACACAAACGTAATGTAAAAGTCTGGTGGAGGGATAATCGCTATAAAGAGAAGGAAGCTTGAGAAAGTTATACTGATGTATTTGGTACTTTTTTCAAATGGTACTTTTTGAATGAGAATCTTTAAGAAGAATCGTTTTAGATACTTTTTGTTTTTCAAATGATACTTTTTCAATTTTCTGTTAAAGCTAGAATCTTAAGTAAATAAAACCTAAGTAAATAGGAATCTATTAAGGGAAGATTTTGGTGCCTTTTAAAATGGTACTTTTTAAATGAGAATCTTTAAGAAGAGACTTTTTCGTTCTTCAAATGATACTTTTTGATTTTTTTTATAATAAGTAATCCTAAGTAAATGGAAAACTATTACGGGGAGTTTTTGGTACTTTTTTCATAAAGTACTTTTTGAATGAGAATCTTTAAGAAGAAACTCTTTAGGTATTTCTTCGTTCTTCAAAAGATACTTTTTCAATTTTCTGTACAATTGAAGCTAGAATTTTAAGTAAATAAAACCTAAGTAATCCTAAGTAAATGCTAATCTCTTGGGGGGAGTTTTGGTACTTTTTCAAATAATCCTTTTTATATGAGAATCTTTAAGAAGGAACTGTTTAGGTACTTTTTCAATACACAAATAGTGCGTTTTGAATTGTCTATAATATGAAACCAAATTTAACATAAACAGTACTGGGTGAATGAGAATCTATAGAAGCAAAATTTTTTAGTACTTTTTCGTCGTATAAAATGAAACTTTTCGGTACTTTTTCGTTCTTCTAATTTTACTTATTGAGTTTTCTATATTATGGAACCAAAACTCATAAACTGACATTTCCCTCTAGTCAATGAATGATAATCTAAAAGAGGGAAATTTTTTGATACTTTTTCTTTCTATAAAGGGGTACTTTTTCATGCTTCAAATGGTACTTTTTGGAGTTTCTATAATATGGAACCAAAACTTATGAAATGCAATAAAGCCTCTAGTGAGCGAATGATAATCTAAAAGCGGGAACTTTTTTTGTACTTTTTCGTTCTATGAAAGGGAAGTTTTTGGTACTTTTTCGTTCTTCAAATGTTACTTATTGAATCTTCTATAATATGAAACCAAAACACATGAAATGAAAATACACAGTCCAAAGTAAATGAGAATCGAAATAAAGGAACTTTTTAGGTACTTTTTCTTTCTATAAAAGGGAATTTTATTGGTACTTTTTCGATTTTAAAGTGGTACTTTTTGAATTTTCTATAATATGGAACCAAAACACACGAAATGAAATATACATTGTCATGAATGAATGATAATCTGAAAGAGGGAACTTTTTTGGTTCTTTTTTTGTTCTATAAATGGGAACCTTTTGAGACTTTTTCGTTCTTCTAATGATACTTTTTGAATCTTCTATAATATGAAACCAAACTCGTGAAATGAAACATACACTGTCCAAAGTAAATGAGAATCTAAAAAGGGAACTTTTATGGTACTTTTTCTTTATATAAAAGAAAACTTTATTGGTACTTTTTCGATTTTAAAGTTATACTTTTTGAATTTTCTACAATATGGTTCCAAAACTTATGAAATTGAACATACACAGTCCTGAGTGAATGAGAATCTATAAAAGGGAACTTGGTTAATACTTTTTCGTTCAATTAAGGGGGACTTTTTGATAGCTCTTTGGTACTATTTTCGTTCTTCTAAAGGTACTTTTTGAGTTTTCTTAAATATGACTCCAAAACTTTTTCGTTCTATAAAAAGGGAACTTTTTGTTACTTTTTCGTTCTTTAAATGTTACTTTTTAGGTATTTTTGATTTGTATTGTATATTATTGAATAATATTGAACATAGAAACCTAAAATTAAACTTACAGGGTCTAGAGTGTATTGGAATATTAAAGAAGACTGTTTGGTACTTTTTTTAAATGGTACTTTAAAAAGTACTTTTTATAAGTTTTATAATATTAAACTAAAACACATAAAATTAAGCATAGACAAAACTTGATTTACAGAGAATTAAGAAGAAATAAGTATTTGGTACTTTTTCGTTATGCAAAAGGTACTTTTTGTATATTTTTTAATATTGAATATAAAAACCTGAAACCTGACCTAAAGTACCTAATAGGTACTTTTAAGTTCTTTAAACTTTACTATTAGAATAGTTGATAAAAATAAGAATATTTACAATTTCTTTGCTAGAAACTGCTGTTTACCGTGCTGTGACTTAAACTTATCACTCTAACCTTAAGGCTTTTAAAGTTTTTTATTTAAATTTTTAAAAATTTTCCCTCTCCCCTGTTTTCAGAGTTTTAAACATTGCTATAAGCAACCCTTGAAGAAGAAAAAAAAAATCAATAATAATTTCATAATAAAACATAATTACAGAGCAATTAAAGAAGCAACAAAAACTAATTTCTTGGCTCCAACATGTTTTTATAATATAATTTTTTTGTTAGTTCCAACACCCCCTCCCTCCCTCTGATGTACAAAAACACAACATAAATTTCAACACCCCTTCTTAAACAAAAAAATTTAAGACATACATACCCAACGCAAAAAAATAAAAAGAGAGTCATTTGTAATATTTTCATTTGGTTAATTTTGTGGTAAAACTGTAAAATAACAATAACAAAAAAAAATGGAAAGAAAAATTATGACTCACTCACCTGAACTTGTGTCGCACTAATGGCCATTAAAACCATTAAGCCTAAAGATAAAATCCTCAACATTTTTGGGGTTTTGACTAGTGTTGTTTTAATGGCGTAGTTGTTGTAAAAGATCCAATAAGAATATAGAGCTACGTTGGGGTTTTTTCTGTTTTTTTACTTATTTGAGCAACAATAAGCAAAAGAATTTTCTTTTTCTAGCAAACAGCAGCAGAGAGAAGTGACGTAAATTCGAGATTTTTTTTTTTTTTTGATGCGTTAATCCTTAAACACTTTGGTTTTATTTGTTGGTTTTAACTAATAATTATAAATATTTTTGGGGGTTTTTTAAAACTTTTAAATTTTTTATTTTGTTTTTTTTTAATATTTTTCTTTTTTGTTTCGTTTTAGCTAAAAAGTATTAAAAAAAAACTTTTTTTTTTGGCGTGGCACACCCCGAAAAAAAATTACTATTACTTTCCAACAACAGCACGACGACGCTTGCTCCCCTTAAACTCACTGCTTTAAGACGACTACTATATGATGGTATGGCAGCCTAGGGAGACCGCTTAAGCCAACAACAAAATAATGTATTTTTATATATATATACGTTTTCCACTAAATATTATAAACACGCAATGTTTTTGTTCAAAATTTAGAATTTTCTTTTAATTAAAGAAACATTTTGTCTGAATTTTTAAATAAATTTTTAAATGAATTTTTTTCTAACAAAATTTTTTTTTGTTAAAACAATATTCTTTTAACAATTTTTTACTTAATTAAAGAATTTCTTTTTACTTATTATTTTTTTTTTTTGGTTCGCTTATTAGTCACCGTCTTTATGTATGCTTTAAGATGCGTCTACAAAATCCGAGTGTTGTATGAAAAAATTTTGCACTCATCATTAACCTTTACGAGCCTTACAATTTTCAACACTCTCTAATAGGAATTTCGAATACCAATATTAAGTTCGAAAATTGAAGACTAAAAGGAAAAACCAAAAAAAAAAAAACAACAACAACCATCAGGGTTGCTTTGAAAAAGGACTAAAAACAGGGTTGCATTTTGTTGCCTCAAGTCAAAAAAAACTCTCTTCATATAAATATATTCCAAAAATTTAATCAACATTAAAAATAAACTTCCAAAATTTTCTTAAAATTTAAACAAATTTTAATATTTATCAATTTAATTTTCCAAAAATTTAAAACCGTTTTCGTTTCCTACTCTCTCTGTCTGTTTTACTCTCTTATCTCTTTTTTCGAACTTAGTCTTTTTATTCCCTCTCTCTTTCCTTTACCAAACACTTGTTATTGTCTTATTTTTTGTTGTTTTATTTTACTTTTTAACTTGGCAATCATTTCTACATATATTGGCTCTTTGTTTTAACCATAGAAAAACCCTTCGAAAAAATATATGTTCAAAACATCCCCTAATATTCTACAGCGGCGCACTAAAGTTACGTTATAATGCTAAAGGAATTTCATTACAAAAAACCCTCACCCTCTACACACAAACAACAACAGACACACTCTATTCTCTCACACTCACTTTAGGCTAGAATAAAAATAAAACAAAATCGAAAATTCCTAATAAAAAAACACAACTCAATCAGTTGTAACAAATAGTAATATAATATTAACCGCTACTTCTAAGTATTGAAAAATCAACCCTGAAAAAAAACAGTATTAAAACAGCATTAAGGTTGACGTCTCGGCTAAATAGCAACATAGAGGTGGTGTTATTAGCTAAAGGGGCAGAAAACAATGTTTCCAAACATTACAAAATTACAAAATTAGTCTATAGTCTAGTCTATAGTCTAGTCTATAGTCTAGTCTATAGTCTAGTCTATAGTCTAGTCTATAGTCTAGTCTATAGTCTAGTCTATACTATATATTATATACTATAGCCTAGTCTAAGGTCTGGACTATAATCTATTCTATAATCTGGGACTTCAGTATAGTCTGTATTCTGGACTATATACTGTATTATAGCCTAGTATAGTTTATAAGCTTCCTTATATTCCAGATTTTAGTCTGGAAAGTTTCTTATTTAATTGTAAAAAAAACTTCATTATATCTTTTTTTTATTTATTTTTAACTTCAATTTACACAATCAGTCTAAAATTATAATTTAATAATACTTATGAGTAGTTCTTCAGTTTTCCTAAAAACGGAAATACTTATCTACGCTAAATTACTCAGTGTAGCAGACTCCTCCTCTTCTACGAGTTTAGCCATTTGTAAATCTTCTGCTAAATTCAAACCTTCATTCGCCCCAGCTGATGTAACATCAATATTTAAAGGCATATTCGATTGTAAGGGTAAATCTAAAGAAGCTTCTGCTTCGACATTAGTTCGACCTTGAGCTAAAAATATCGAGTTTGAGGGATTGCCAGTAAAAGGTGCACCTGGTTGATAGGGTGAGGGGAAGCCGGTATTTTGTATATTAACAGGACACATGCAGGGTACAAATTCAACATTGGGAGGTAATTGGTTTTCCTCACTGCCTGGTCCAGAATTGGGTTTGTAGACTGAGTATTCGGGATAAGGATAAACAGGACGATTGTAGTTTATGTTGAAATGATTGGTGAAGACTTTGCGATTGAAAGCGGGATAGGTGGCTTCTATATTAACCAAGGCATCGGTTTGTATTAAGGGGGCCACGGTGGCTGGAGGATCTACTTGTACTGTAGTGGGAGCTTCGGTAGTGGTAGTTGTTGTAGTGGTGGGTTCAGGTGTGGTAGTCGTTGTGGTGGTAGTGGTTGTTGTAGTAGGCTCCGGTGTTGTGGTTGTGGTTATGGGCAAAGGTGCCGGTATTACTCCTCCCAGAGATCTTACCAAGTTAATACCTGCATATGTTTTCTCTGGTTTTATATCCACTAAAATTTCATTATTTGTAGGCATTCCTAAAGGCACTACCGGCAACATGGGATTTATATAGGGTGAATTACCCAAGGCTCCAAAATTTGTGATATAATCGGTGGAACTTAAAAGAGGAAACTGATTGGCGGGTAATGGCTGTTGATAGGTGTAAGTGCGAAAATAGGTTAAAGGTATTTGTTTCATTAAAGGAGGCGGTGGAGGTGGTGCTTCACTAAAACAGGAAAGAGAAGGATTAAGTCGAAGAGAGTATGGATTAAGAAACTGATTTTTAAACACTTACGTCGAGGTGGTGCGCCACCAAAAAGCTTGTGAAGGTAAGAAAATGGGTAATAAAAGCTGTAAGTTAAAGTAGAGTTATTTATTATAACAGATTTACAACTTTTCTCAAAAAGGAAGTAGCATTTAAAGGATCCTTAAAAAGTTTCCTTTCTATAACATTTTTCCTTTTGAAACCTTATGATTTCTTTTACAAAAAGGTGTCAAAATTTATCACAATTTTATTTAAATTTCTTTTGTTCTTTTTTTATTTTTCACACATACCACTAAAATTCTTAACACTTTGCTGCACATGTTTATTTAATTTTTCCAATATTTATTCCAAGTTGAAAATCCTTTTGTTAAAAAAAATTACAAAATTTAACTTGTTTTTCCCACACAACAAAATTTGTCTTATTTGTTCTTGACTCTTTCACAGTTATTGTAATTCTAAAATCGTTTCGTAACAATAACCAACATTTATACACACGCAACGCTAAAGAAAAAAAAGAATACTTTTCTTATTTTCCCAATAAAAAAAAATCCTAAAATTAATTTACCATTTAACAGCCACAACAAAAAAAAGTTACCAAAAAAGAAAAGAAAAATAAACAATACTATAAGATCAATATACAAGTTGTTTAAGAAAAACAACAACAACAGCAATTTCAAAAATTAACAAATAATAGAACTAATAAACAAACACATGCCACAAATCAATGATCCATAGAAGAATGTTAAAGTCCAATAGGAAAATGTTAAGAGCACAAAAAAAACCAACAAAACCAAATAAACAGAACAAAGTAAATAAAGAAAAGACAAATTTGATTACAAAAGGGGGAACCGAAAAGAGAAAAATTTGTTTTAAGTGATCTATAGTTAAAGTCTAGTTTGAACTCTAGACTACCTAGTAGTCCACTCCGGAAACTAAGTTATAATCAAAAACAGACTGGTCTATAGTCTGGCATACAGTGCGGCCTATAGTTTGGTATATAGTCTGGTTAATAGACAGGTATACGGCCTAGACTATAGTCTGGTCTATTGTCAAGTCTAAAGGCTAATCTATAGTTAGGTCTATATTTTGGTCTATAGTCTAGACAATAGTTTGCTGATCTGATAGTCTATAGTCTAGAATTCAGACTGTACTATAGTCTAGTCTATAGTATTGCCTATAGTCTTAAATATAGTCTGGTCTATTGGATGAACCATCTATTGTATTGTCTATAATATGTATATTTTATGGTCTCGTCTATAGTTTCGTCAATAGTTTGGTTTATAGTCTAGTCTATAGTCTGGTCTATAGTATAGGCTCTAGTCTGGTCTATAACTTGATCTATAGCCTAATCTATAGTCACATCTATAGTATGATCTATACTCTGTCCTATAATCTGATTTATAACTTGGTCTATAGTCTGGTATATAGTTTGGTCTACAGAATGTCCTTTAGTCTGGTCTATGGAATGATCTATCTATATACTTGTCTATAGTCTATTATATAGTATGGTCCATAGTTTCGTCAATAGTCTGGTCTATAGTCTAGACTTTAATCTAGTCTATGAGATGAACCATCTATAGTCTTGTCTATAGTGTATTTTATGGTCTGGTCCACAGTTTCGTCAATAGTCTTGTTTATAGCCTGGTCTATAATATAATGTATAGTATGATCTATAGTCTGACTATAATCTAGTCTATAGTCAGCTCTATAACTTGATCTTGATCTCTAGTCTGATCGATAGTCTAGAATATAGACTATACATAGTTTAGACTATAGCAATATTTATACTGTTAACTATAATATAGTGTTTTACAGTTATTACTTTGTCTCCATCTACTAAATATACAATTTATGATCAGTTAGTATACAGCTGCTAAAACCTAAAGAAAATTAATGGAAATTGACACATTTTGAAACTTAAAACAATATAAACAAAGTCTTGCAGAACATTTTTTATTAATTTGTTAAAAGATCAAACAAATTTCTTATGTTAAACAGTAAAAGAGAAAATTTTCTTTGAAGTAAAACTCCAAAAAGAAAGACAAATTTAACAGAAAAGCTATTTAATTTGTATTGGAATTTTTTGTATTTACTTTTTGTAATCCTACAAGTTCTTTGTAGGAGCAAAGGGAACTTAAGTATAAGAGAAACACTTAGATGTTTTCCTTAGATTTGTAATTTATTTTCTTAGTTAAAGTAAATTTTATATACAATTAATTTTGTACTTAAAGTAATTGTTTAGATAACTAGAATCTAGAAATTATATAAAATTAATATGTTCCCCATATAACGATCTTCCTTGTGGCTGTAAGGTGGGTTTAGTGGTTTCCTTGGGTTGAATTTCTCTTTTAAGTAAATCTTGTATCTTGCCCGGAGAACTTTGTATGTATTTGGAGGAGTGCAGATTATTGGCATTTGTCTTGAGAGGGCCTTTGTATCTGAAAGAATAATTAAATCTTTAGTTGGTTCTCGAGCTAGGGTATCACTTTCTTACCTTGAATTTAATATAAACCAAGTATCCTCATTTGATTTGTTTAGCAAACTATCATTCTCTTCCTTAATAGCGGAATCTATATACTTGTCAATCCTCTGCTGTTCTATGGTGACATCAGCTTCTTCCTTTCTAGTCTCCTGTAGGCTTGGAGTGTTATCCTCCTTTTCCATTAGCTTAGACATGGTGTAAAGCGGGAAAGCATAATAATTTTGGTCAATATTATAGCTCTCATAGGGCAGAGGAGCCTGTGTCGTGGTAAATTGTGTAGTTTGTATATTAAGAGGACGCTCCAGGTGAGGGGTATCATCCTCATAGGTAATTTGAAACTTATCCTCACCATCATTGTAGGTGACTTCAAATTTCTTGTGAGGTAAAGGTGTGGTCATGGGAGTAGTTATGGGAGGAGCATTATTTAGTCTATGGTTGTTATAAGGTTTCTCTAAAGTTAAGGGAGAATTGGTGGTGTATTCTATTTGAAAGTTATACTGAGAAAGCTCGGTTATGGGTTGCGATAGCACTTCTTGGGGAGAAAAGAAGGCCGAGTATTTTTTAGGCTTTTTCAGTTTTTTCGACGCTTTAAAAGGGCTGGAGGGGGAGGAGGAGTAGTAGGGAGAGCTGGAGGTTGAAGTCATGTCTAGATTGTGTTGTCTAGGATCTATGGCCTCATAAGCATAGAAAGGTATCATGGTGACATTAATCTTCTGCTGGAAATTTTCCACTAAAGGTTGAGGTTTAAACACTAAAGTCTGAGGTGGATAGAGTACTTGGCCCGGTACCGGTTCCTGCATGGGATATTTACGTTTACTTAACATGGTATTAAGCAACATGCGTCCCTTATTGCCGGTATAAATAAATATGGGTCGTGAGGGGGTATAGGCCTCTTCCCCCGGCACAGCATCAAATACCGGAAGATTTTGTATAAATTTCGAATTTTGATATCTTCTAGAGGAAACACGTAAATTGGAATCACTGGATTTTCTTAAAGGAATATAATTACGTGGTAATTGTAATCCTTGATAATTGTTAATATAACTTATACGTTTTTGGGCCTTAGTTTTAAAATTCTTATAATTCCTTTTTTGTATTTCATGATTATTTATTTCTTGTAATTTTTTCGTCATTCTATTATTATAATATAAATGCTTTATATTTTCATAAATAGGTTTTTCTTTCATTTCACTTTGTTTTAACACTTTATCACTTTTCTCATCTTGTAATATCCACAAAGGACGTTCACTGTTTAAATAATAGGTCCCGGTTTGTAAAGTTTTATAATTTCCTTTATTTTTATTTAAAACAGCTGTTGTTGTTAAAATTTGTATTAAATAAAATATAATAAATTTATTAAACCACATTATTCTGTTCTTTAAGTTCTTGTTAATTCGTTGGCTTTTGTTTAATTGAAAGTAAATTTTGTTTTGTTTTTAGTTTATATTAAGAAAATTTGTTAAATTTCTTTTTTTTATTGCCAAAATTTTAACTATATTTTAGCCGGTTTTTGGCTATAAAATTGTTCTGAAAACACTTTCATTTGTGGGAACTTTTATTAAATGTTTTGTTTCTCTAGTTCTTGTTTTGCTTAACAAGCTCTACTAACATGGTTTTATAAACCATTTAATAAACGTTGTAAAAAAATCATTAAAGTAAGCTTCATAAAAATTCATAAACAAAATAAAAAATCTTGGTCAAAAAACTAAAGGCACCCGTTAAGGCAAAACATTATAAAAAATTTAAAAACAACAGAACTTGTTTTAAATTATGTTTAATAAAAAGAAAAATTTTTAAAACTTAATTAAACTGCAAAAATTGGTTTATACATTTTTTTAAAAAAGTAAAATAGTATAAAGCAAAAACTTGCCGTGTTCAAAGGTTCAGTAACTTTAAAATCTATTAATATCACTTAAAATTTGAAAATATCAAAAAAATATACAAAACAAAAGACTTAAGACACATGCTAAACTAGGACAAATAGCCTGTAATGATAGACTATGTACTAGACTTTAAGCAAGACTATTGACAGGACTATAGACTAGACTATAGACTAGACTATAGACTAGACTATAGACTAGACTATAGACTAGACTATAGACTAGACTATAGACTAGACTATAGACTAGACTATAGACTAGACTATAGACTAAACTATAGACTAGACTATAGACTAGACTATAGACTAGACTATATACTAGACTATAGACTAGACTATAGACTGGACTATAGACTAGACTATAGACTAGACTATAGACTAGACTATAGACTAGACTATAGACTAGACTATAGACTAGACTATAGACTAGACTATAGACTAGACTATAGACTAGACTATAGACTAGACTATAGACTAGACTATAGACTAGACTATAGACTAACTATAGACTAGACTATAGACTAGACTATAGACTAGACTATAGACTAGACTATAGACTAGACTATAGACTAGACTATAGACTAGACTATAGACTAGACTATAGACTAGACTATAGACTAGACTATAGACTAGACTATAGACTAGACTATAGACTAGACTATAGACTAGACTATAGACTAGACTATAGACTAGACTATAGAACTAGACTATAGACTAGACTATAGACTAGACTATAGACTAGACTATAGACTAGACTATAGACTAGACTATAGACTAGACTATAGACTAGGACTATAGACTAGACTATAGACTAGACTATAGACTAGACTATAGACTAGACTATAGACTAGACTATAGACTAGACTATAGACTAGACTATAGACTAGACTATAGACTAGACTATAGACTAGACTATAGACTAGACTATAGACTAGACTATAGACTAGACTATAGACTAGACTATAGACTAGACTATAGACTAGACTATAGACTAGACTATAGACTAGACTATAGACTAGACTATAGACTAGACTATAGACTAGACTATAGACTAGACTATAGACTAGACTATAGACTAGACTATAGACTAGACTATAGACTAGACTATAGACTAGACTATAGACTAGACTATAGGCTAGACTATAGACTAGACTATTGACTAGACTATAGACTAGACTATAGACTAGACTATACACTAGACTATAGACTAGACTATACACTAGACTATAGACTAGACTAGATCAGACAATATATTATAAATAGACCAGACTTTAGTATAACAATTATACCAGATTATACACCAGAAAATAGACCAAACTATAGTCCAAACTATAGTCCAAACTATAGACACAAACTTTTTTCAAAAAAATCGAAAATTTCGTTGTAATCCTTATTTTTTATACATTAATTATAAAACCATAAATTTCTACTTAATTAAGGGTTCGAGTAATTTCTTTTACTAAAGCGTGAAAATTTCCTAAAGATTAACAAAAAAAACTAAATTCTTTTTTATAAAACTTTAATAAAACACATTAAAATTCGATTAAAAATCAATTTTCATGCTCCAGATTTAAAATTATTAAATAAAATAAGGAAAAATTTTCAATTTCCTGCTTGTCTTAGAACAAAAAAGAAACATGTTAAAGATTAACAAATATATTTTCTAATTACCAAGACAAACCTAAACAGGCGAGACAACAAAAACCCTTCTTAAGCAATAGCTTATAGATCAATCAAATATGAATGTTTAAGAAAAAGCCGATTTTTTTTTTGTTTAAACACACGCACTTAAGTTTAAATTTAACAACAAATTGTTATATGTAACATTTATATTGTTGTTGTAGATATTTGAGGTTTTACAAGACATTAAGAATGAAAGAAAAAAACATAAAACAACAACAAGTGATTCATAAAAATAATGTAGTTACAAGTATAAAGACTTGTTGCACTTGATATGTTGTCTGATTAGGGTTTTGTAGGTTTTTCTGTGTGATTTGTTTAAGGCTGTTAACCTTTTCTAGCTTAATAAGTTTTTGTGTAAACATTTGACCCTTATTTTAAGTATTATTTTCTTTAAGCTTTTTATATAGGTTTTAAAAACTTTTAAAAACAAGAATTTTTTTAAAAAGCTTCAATATTATGCCACACAAGTGAAATTAAAGAATTTTTTCTTATTCTTAAACAAATCAAAAATTTTTCCCATAGATTAGGTTTCGTATAAGGGAATAGATTTTTATGTCAGAACATTATTTAAGATATGTAGTTTAAACCCACAATATCTTTTTGATTAATAACAGTTTTGACAGCTGGTATAAGGTACACAATTGCTTTTGAAACAAACAGACAACAACAACAAAAAGTATGTTAAACATGTTCGCTTAGACCTAAACAAAAACCATATGAAATCAGTCATTGTTTCCAAAAACAAAATATGAATGATATTTATAACAGGAGTTGGCTACAGTAGCTTTTATTATGGGGGGAATTTTTCTTTGGATATTTATTAGGTTTTACTTTGTTGTTTTTATTAAGACACTTTAAAAGGTTTGTTTTTTACTTTGTTTTATTTTCTATACTTTAAGATTGCGTGTTTGTGTTTTGCTTTTGGTTTTTAGGAAAACTAAATTAATAAAAGAAAACCAGGTAAATATAAGATTTGTTATGCATTTTTAATTGACGCTGCACATGCATTTTCATTTCATTTCAGCTTTTTTTTATTTAATTGAAACTACTAAACAGTTAGTGTTGTATGCAACATAAAATTGTAAAACAAAAAAAAATTGTAGCCAAAAAGTACATATTTGTTTTATAATTTAAATATTTTTCTTTTATTTTTATCTTTATGTTTCTAGGAATCGTTGTAATTTAACTTTTAAATTAAGTTTTTAGTACCAATAAATTTACACATACTATGTTTATAACTATCATTAAGTGTGATATAATATTACCAAGAAATTAGTTGTTTTTAATTAAATGTTAAGTAACACATTGAATAATATTAATGGGTTTTGTTTGAAACATAAATAACGAAATGTTACTCAAAGAGAATTTTAATTCTATTTTAAAAATGTTCGAAATAAGCAAATAAATCAAGTTTTCAAATAAATGAGAGGTTTATTGAAGAAATTTAAATATGTTTCATGGAAAAAATTACATAATTGTAGGGAACTAAATGCAGTCTACATAATTGTAGGGAACTAAAATGCAGTCTAGTCTATAGTCTAGTCTATAGTCTAGTCTATAGTCTAGTCTATAGTCTAGTCTATAGTCTAGTCTAGTCTATAGTCTAGTCTAGTCTATAGTCTAGTCTATAGTCTAGTCTATAGTCTAGTCTATAGTCTAGTCTATAGTCTAGTCTATAGTCTAGTCTATAGTCTAGTCTATAGTCTAGTCTATAGTCTAGTCTATAGTCTAGTCTATAGTCTAGTCTATAGTCTAGTCTATAGTCTAGTCTATAGTCTAGTCTATAGTCTAGTCTATAGTCTAGTCTATAGTCTAGTCTATAGTCTAGTCTATAGTCTAGTCTATAGTCTAGTCTATAGTCTAGTCTATAGTCTAGTCTATAGTCTAGTCTATAGTCTAGTCTATAGTCTAGTCTATAGTCTAGTCTATAGTCTAGTCTATAGTCTAGTCTATAGTCTAGTCTATAGTCTAGTCTATAGTCTAGTCTATAGTCTAGTCTATAGTCTAGTCTATAGTCTAGTCTATAGTCTAGTCTATAGTCTAGTCTATAGTCTAGTCTATAGTCTAGTCTATAGTCTAGTCTATAGTCTAGTCTATAGTCTAGTCTATAGTCTAGTCTATAGTCTAGTCTATAGTCTAGTCTATAGTCTAGTCTATAGTCTAGTCTATAGTCTAGTCTATAGTCTAGTCTATAGTCTAGTCTATAGTCTAGTCTATAGTCTAGTCTATAGTCTAGTCTATAGTCTAGTCTATAGTCTAGTCTATAGTCTAGTCTATAGTCTAGTCTATAGTCTAGTCTATAGTCTAGTCTATAGTCTAGTCTATAGTCTAGTCTATAGTCTAGTCTATAGTCTAGTCTATAGTCTAGTCTATAGTCTAGTCTATGGTCTAGTCTATAGTCAAGTCTATAGTCTAGTCTATAGTCTAGTCTATAGTCTAGTCTATAGTCTAGTCTATAGTCTAGTCTATAGTCTAGTCTATAGTCTAGTCTATAGTCTAGTCTATAGTCTAGTCTATAGTCTAGTCTATAGTCTAGTCTATAGTCTAGTCTATAGTCTAGTCTATAGTCTAGTCTATAGTCTAGTCTATAGTCTAGTCTATAGTCTAGTCTATAGTCTAGTCTATAGTCTAGTCTATAGTCTAGTCTAGTCTATAGTCTAGTCTATAGTCTAGTCTATAGTCTAGTCTCTAGTCTAGTCTCTAGTCTAGTCTCTAGTCTAGTCTCTAGTCTAGTCTCTAGTCTAGTCTCTAGTCTAGTCTCTAGTCTAGTCACTAGCCTAGTCTCTTGTCTAGTCTCTAGTCTAGTCTCTAGTCTAGTCTCTAGTCTAGTCTTTAGTCTAGTCTCTAGTCTAATCTCTAGATAGATTAGACAGTCTAGTGTCTAATCTATAAATTCATTGATTTTTTGTATACCGACTTTCCTCTTTCAATCTCTTTACAAAGTTCTTCGCTTAAATCTTTTGATTAAGTATTTACAACAAGTTCTTAAACTTTAGTTTATTAATCAAATCTTTTGTTTAGTAATTTGTTTAACCAAAACTAAAGGTGTTAAGAAAATCAGTCAGAAAATTAATAGTTTATTTTTTTTTTTTTAACTAGAGAAAATCCTACAAACTTTCACTTATTAAGTTACAAAAATTAATCAGTTAAAGTATATTTTCGATTAAAGACATTTTTCAGTTGTAGTAACTGATTAAAGTTGTTTGTTTGTTACGACTTTAACAAATTACTTTAACAATGTTCTAAAACTGATAAAAACCAAACGATTAAAGAAATTTTGTGACAAAACTTATTCATTTAAAGAATTTAAAATAAATATGGGTCTTGGGTCTTGGTTTTATATTAATGACAAATTGTTGAAAAATATAAATAAAATACCTTAACGGTTTTTTAATTTTAAAAATAAACAAATAAAAAATGTTCAAACTTTTTTTAAAAACTTAATTTTGCTCCTTTTGTTTTCCCCACAAAATAGAGTTAATTTTCTATATAAAATTTAAATAAATAACAAATTTATTTTATAAAGAAACTACTAATAATTCCTGTAACAGTAAATACTCTTTCCTTTAACTTAATTATATTATAAATAGAAAATTGAATAGCGAAAATAGCAAGAAAATTGTTTAAAAATTTATTAAAACAATGCGTGTGTGTTGCTTTGTTGTTTTACGCATATAAAACATTTAAAATTGTTTATGGAATGACTTGTGATAATAATTGAAAGCATTTCCGTTTGGCTGAGTTTCTTTAAAAGAAAATAAGGCTTCCGTTATGGTTTTGCCACAAACAAATTAAACAAACATTTTAAATTAAAATATTAAGTTTTAAAATGAATATAATTATTAAATAAAATTTTAAAAATAAATAAAACACCCACCAAGTTTTTGGCAAACAAAAACGAAAAAAAAGAAGAGACTCTTTAAAACCTAATAAAACTGAATGAAACCTAAAAGCAAATAATAAAAAATACAAAAAAGTAAAGCCTGAAAAACTCGGTTGCAACTCACTGATCATGCCTCACTGCTATTTTGTTTTTTTACACATTATTTTTACCTGCCACTAAAACTCACACAAAACATAACTAAGGAAGTAAGTTTTTGTTCGAAAGAAATATTGGCCAAATTGTTTAGTATTTCAAACCTCCTCCCTCCCCCTTTTAAAGTGTTAAAAATTTTCTCACTTCAAGTTATAAAAACTCTTGTTTAAGCCAATTTATTAATCATTTTTTGTGTTACAGTTGTTGTGTGAAGTTTAACATTTTTTTGTTTTCTAATTACTTTTCTTTTTTCCCTTTTTGAAAAATTATAAAGAAAAAATAACAAGTTTTTAAAAAAAGTTAAACTAGATAAAGTTTTTTTCCTCATCCTCTTTTTGGAAAAATCAGTAAAATGAACAGTCGAGTGATGGTAAGGACTCGATGGAGAAAAAGTATTTTGTTAAAAAAAAGAAAGAAAAAAATATATGTATTTTTATAATTCATTCATAGTTGTGGAAAATTTTCGTTGTTATTGGCATGGCGTTATTAATGTATGCAAATTATGCGGAAGCTGGGTGAGTAAAACTCAAAAGAAACGGAAGTGACAAAGAAATTACCCAGAGAAATTATTAAAAAAGAGAAAAGTGTGTTGTTTAAATAAAAACTAGTTTATTAATTCTCTGAAACTGTAAAAATGTTTAACATAAACAAAAGACTTAAACAACA
Source organism: Lucilia sericata (assembly GCF_015586225.1). Classification (NCBI taxonomy): domain Eukaryota; kingdom Metazoa; phylum Arthropoda; class Insecta; order Diptera; family Calliphoridae; genus Lucilia; species Lucilia sericata. Next base: position 154,055 of record NW_023994277.1, read on the forward strand.
AACCTAGTTTGCTAACAAGCATTTTCCCTAGAATGTAAACATTAAGCGGCAGGCTTAAAGCGTAAAAAATCAACAAAATAACATCAATAACAAATTAGTTAGAGTCCAGACTATAGACCAGTCAGACTAGGTCAGACTATAGACTAGACTATACACTTAACTATAGACTTGACTATAGACTAGACAATAGACTAGACTATAGACTAGACTATAGACTAGACTATAGACTAGACTATAGACTAGACTATAGACTAGACTATAGACTAGACTATAGACTAGACTATAGACTAGACTATAGACTAGACTATAGACTAGACTATAGACTAGACTATAGACTAGACGATAGACTAGACTATAGACTAGACTATAGACTAGACTATAGACTAGACTATAGACTAGACTATAGACTAGGCTATAGACTAGACTATAGACTAGACTATAGACTAGACTATAGACTAGACTATAGACTAGACTATAGACTAGACTATAGACTAGACTATAGACTAGACTATAGACTAGACTATAGACTAGACTATAGACTAGACTATAGACTAGACTATAGACTAGACTATAGACTAGACTATAGACTAGACTATAGACTAGACTATAGACTAGACTATAGACTAGACTATAGACTAGACTATAGACTAGACTATAGACTAGACTATAGACTAGACTATAGACTAGACTATAGACTAGACTATAGACTAGACTATGGGCCAGGCTAAACTATAGACTAGACTAGACTATAGACTATAGGCTAGACTATAGACTATAGGCTAGACTATAGACTATAGACTAGACTATAGACTAGACTATAGACTAGACTATAGACTAGACTATAGACTAGACTATAGACTAGACTATAGACTAGACTATAGACTAGACTATAGACTAGACTATAGACTAGACTATAGACTAGACTATATACTAGACTATAGACTAGACTATAGACTAGACTATAGACTAGACTATAGACTAGACTATAGACTAGACTATATACTAGACTATAGACTAGACTATAGACTAGACTATAGACTAGACTATAGACTAGACTATAGACTAGACTATAGACTAGACTATAGACTAGACTATAGACTAGACTATAGACTAGACTATAGACTAGACTATAGTCTAGACTATAGACTAGACTATAGACTAGACTATAGACTAGACTATAGTTTAGACTATAGTTTAGACTATAGACTAGACTATAGACTAGACTATAGACTAGACTGTAGACTATAGACTAGACTATAGACTATAGACTAGACTATAGACTAGACTATAGACTAGACTATAGACTAGACTATAGACTAGACTATAGACTAGACTATAGACCAGACTATAGACTAGACCATAGACTATACTGTAGACTAGACTATAGTCTGTAGACAAAACTATAAACCAGATTAAAGACTAAACTATATTCCAGACTATAGACTAAACTATAGTCCAGAATATAGACTAAGCTTTAGTCTAGATTATAGACTAAACTTTAGTCCAGACTAAAGACTAAACTATAGTTCAGACTTTAAACTATAGTCCAGACTATAAACTAAGCTATTGTGCAGACTATAGACTAAACTATATTCCAAACTATAGACTAAATTATAGTCCAGACTATAGACTAAACTACTACTGTAGATTAAACTATAGTCCAAACTATAGTCCATACTGTAGACTAAACTATAGTCTAGACTATAGTCTAAACTAAAGTCCAGACTATAGTATTAACTAACTATATACTATAAACTTGACTCCTCTTGACTTCAGACTCCTCACTAGACTGGGGCATAGTCTTTCTTTTACTAACCTAAAACAAAACACTTTAAAATCTCATTAAAATGAAGTTAAAAACCACTAACAACTTCAAATTACTTCTTCATCTTTCCCTACCAGCAAACATCAAAAGAAGAAAAAAATCGTCATACACGTACCCATCCATAAAAAGATCGAAAAACATACACACACCGTCATCAAACACATCCATCATCATCACAAACCGATTGTTCTCAAAGAGGAAAAGAAAATCATCGAGGAGCATCATCATCCGGTTATAAAAAAGGAACAAGTCTCACATGAACATCATCATCATCATGAGGCAAAACATGAACATCAACACAAACATAAGCATGTAGAACCGGTTAAGGAATATGAGGAGGATCATGAAGAGGAACATGTACATCATCATCATAATTATGAGCATAAGTCACATGATGAGGAAGTCGATGATGATTTTATAGAAACAAGGCATTAGTTTTTTATAAAGTTATAAAGGACATTAGTTTAATAGTGAAAATAAATAATAAGTTATATTTAATTGAAAGTAATGTAAAATAATATTTAAAATTAGTAAAAAGTTAAAAATTAGTTATTTGTTACAAAATAAACAGAATGCTAAAAAATATTTTATGATAAAACGGGTTGTTTACTTTTTGTATAAGTTTATGTGTTATTATGCTACACCCTGTTGATAAAACAGTGCCAACAGCTGTTATGTGTCGTTTAGGCAGTTTTGACAACAACAACATGTGTTTATGTTTATTGTACAAACAGAGAGCAAAAAGAAAAAACGTGCGTTTGCTGCTGCAGAGAATTTGTGTGATTTTTACATTTTTATAAATTTATGTAAAATTTTATAGAAAAAATGGGTAAAAAAGTGTATAATGCTAAGGCTAGACAAAATCCGCAAACTATAGTGGATAATTCTGGTTTAAAAGATGTAAGTAATTTTATTTTTCCCTGAATTTCTGAGAATTAATTTTTTGTTGGGCAACAGGTAAAATTGGAATTATCAGAATTGGCTGAGGGCTCCGGAGCTGGTTATGATGAATCGAATGCTTTGATATTGCCCTCCCAAAAACGGGCCACTAAAATTAAAGTGGAGCACCGACAAAATGTGAAAATCTTGACCAAAAAGCAAAGAAAACATTTGCAGGCCATAGTGGATAAGAAAAAGAAGAAGGAAGGGGTGAGTTTTTATTACATTTGTAAAAAATTGTTAATTAAAATATTTCTTTATAAAGCGCGCCGGTTTATTGGAAGCCTTGGCCAAGGTGCAAGTTTCTGAGACAGAATTGAAACAGTATACTTCCATCAGTCAGGTGCAAACAGTGGGTGTTAAAAAATTAGATTCTTTAGAAGAATTAATGGCCAAAAAACAACAAAGACAACAAAATGTAAAAGTGGCTGTAGGTGGCAAAATAAGTTCCATTAAAGGGGCAGCCAAACGGAAGCTTTTACTAGAAGAAGAGGCTGAGTTAAATGCCAAACGTAAAAATCCCAATATAGTGGGTATGGAAGAGGATGATGATGATGAAACCACAGATGAGGAAGACGAGGAGGAGGAAGAAGAGGAGGAGCCTAAGGCAGAAATTAAAGAAATAACAGAAAAAATCGATGCAAAAGAACAGCAAATAATCCAGGAAGAAAAGCCCACAAAATCTAAAAAACTTGAGGAAACTCCTAAGAAGGAAACTCCCAAATCATTAGCCCCTGCCAGACCCACTGTTTATGTGCCCGTAGTACGTGATCCCGAAATTCAGGCGGCCCGTTTAAAATTGCCCATATTGGCAGAAGAACAACAAGTAATGGAGGTCATTAATGAAAACAATATTATAATAGTTGCTGGTGAAACAGGTTCTGGTAAAACTACCCAAATACCTCAATTCCTCTATGAAGCAGGTTACTGTGAAAATGGTAAATTAATAGGCATAACAGAGCCAAGACGTGTGGCCGCCATAGCCATGTCTAAACGTGTGGGTCAGGAAATGAATCTGAGCGAAAAGGAGGTATCCTATCTTATACGTTTTGAGGGTAATGTTACACCGGAAACTAAAATCAAATTCATGACCGATGGTGTCTTACTCAAGGAAATTGAATCGGACTTTTTACTCAAAAACTATTCGGTTATTATATTGGATGAGGCTCACGAAAGAAGTTCTTATACTGACATTTTGGTGGGTCTTCTATCCAGAATAGTACCGCTAAGACTTAAGAGAGGAGGCAATCCTTTGAAATTGATTATTATGTCGGCCACTTTGCGGGTAGAAGATTTCACCTCCAACTCGAGATTATTTAAAATTCCTCCTCCTTTAATAAAAGTGGAAGCCAGGCAGTTTCCAGTGACCATACATTTCCAAAAACGTACTCCGGATAATTATGTAGAAGAGGCCTATAGGAAAACAGTGAAGATCCATTCCAAACTACCAGAAGGTGGTATCTTAATCTTTGTCACCGGCCAGCAGGAAGTTAACCAATTGGTGCGCAAGTTAAGAAGGACTTTCCCCTACAAAAAGCTGGATGACAATAAAAAAGAACAGAACGAGGATAAAGCTACCAAAAAAGAAGAGGAAGAAGTTGGGGCCCAAGACAAACCTGATACCGATGATGAATTTGATATGAAGCGTGCCATACGCAATGTACGCAAATCGAAAAAGAAGTTTTTGTCCCAATTGGCTTTACCCAAAATCAATTTAGATGATTACAAACTACCTGGTGATGATACTGAGGCCGATTTATTGGAGAATCAAGATTCTGATGCAGAAAATGCTGATCCAGAAGTAGATGATTTAGATGATGAAGAGGATGATGAAAATCCTAATGTTATGGATGAGGATGTGGCTGCCTCTACTACCAAACAACCTTTATGGGTTTTACCTTTGTACTCCTTGCTGTCCTCAGAAAAACAGAATCGCATTTTCCAGCCTGCACCCGAGGGTACACGTGTTTGTGTGGTTAGCACCAATGTGGCCGAAACTTCTTTGACTATACCCAACATCAAGTATGTGGTGGATTGTGGCAAACAAAAGACCCGTCTGTATGACAAAATTACCGGTGTTAGTGCTTTTGTGGTAACTTATACTTCTAAAGCTTCAGCAGATCAAAGAGCCGGCCGTGCTGGTAGAGTTAGTGCTGGCCACTGTTATAGACTTTATTCCAGTGCTGTGTACAATGATGAATTTGAGGATTTCTCAGTGCCTGATATACAAAAGAAACCGGTTGATGATTTAATGCTGCAAATGCGTTGCATGGGCATAGACCGTGTTATAAACTTCCCTTTTCCTTCACCACCCGATACAGTACAACTGCAGGCTGCAGAAAAACGTTTAGTTATCTTAGGGGCCTTGGAAAAAGTTACTGAGCCCTCGTCTTCACTTAAAGATATACCACCTAAAGTTTCCCGTTTGGGTCACATCATTTCCAGATTTCCTGTAGCTCCTCGTTTTGGCAAAATGTTGGCTTTGTCTCATCAACAAAATCTTTTATCCTACACCGTGTGTTTGGTGGCTGCTTTATCGGTGCAGGAGGTTTTAATGGAAGTTAATTTTGATCGTGAAAAAGATGAGGCCGCTCTTACATTGGGCAAATGGCAAAAGAAAAGACAGTCATGGGCTTCTACTGGCAATTACCAATTACTGGGTGATCCCATGGTTTTGTTAAGGGCAGTGGGTGCTGCTGAATATGCCGGCTCGAAGGGGGAACTGGTAAAATTCTGTGCTGAAAATGGCTTAAGACATAAAGCCATTACCGAAGTGCGTAAGCTGAGAGTACAATTGACTAATGAAATTAATTTAAGCATTAATAATGTTGACCTCAGTGTGGACCCCTCTATGGCACCTCCCTCTGATGCTCAAGCTAGATTTTTAAGACAAATTCTTTTGGCCGGCATGGGTGACAAAGTAGCACGCAAAGTTTCTTTAGCGGATATAAGTGATAAAGAGGAAAAGCGTAGACTTAAATATGCTTACAACTGCTTGGATATGGAAGAACCGGTATTTATGCACTCCTCCTCCGTGCTCAAACAAAAACTACCCGAATGGGTTATATACCAAGAAGCCTATGAAATACAAAATGGTGATTCTACAAAAATGTTTATAAGAGGCATTACCGCCATAGAACCAGAATGGTTGTTGCTGTATGCTCCCTTATTGTGCAATATTAGAAGCATTAAAGAGGAGCCTTTACCCCGCTACAAAGCCGAAGAGGGTAAGGTTTATTGTTTTGTGGATGCCACCTTTGGCAAGGCCGGCTGGGAGTTGCCGTTAACAGAAATTGAAATGCCTATGGAGGAAAAGGCTTTTTGGTGAGTATTTTTTTTTTAGTTTAAAAAGTTAGAAGAAAAATTAAAACTGTTTTTATTTATTTTCCAGTTATTTTGCCATGTTTGTGTTGGATGGTCAGGTGTGTCCTCAACTTTTACCTTTTAAATCGAAATTGAAATCTACACCCTCTTCCTTAACCAAAAGTTGGTCTAATTTGAATGAAAATATTATGAAATTCAAAAGATGCTTTATGTCTAAACGTATAAATACCAGGGAGAAGCTATTGGAAGCCTGGAAAAATAATCCTAATTGTAAGTTATAATTTTTGAAAGAAATTTAAAGTAATGTTTCTTGAATTTGTTTAATTTATAAAAATTTTCTTTTTTTCCTTTCAGTCCTTTTGGAAGAATACCACAATATGTTGTATGATGTTTCCCTGTCAGAATTGACGCCCATATGGCCACCCACCAAATTAGATTAGTTGATTTTTAAGAGAATTTGAAAAATACTTTTAATTTTATAAAAATGTTGAATAAGAAATGAAATAAAATTAACAAAATATTAAAATTAATTATAATCTTTTATGTGTTAAAGCAAAAATCCTAAGTTCCAAAGAGTAACATTAACAGAGTTTTTATAAAAAAGAAAGATACAAAGGTAGAAGTAGCTTTCCGGACTAAAAAAGCCCTTTGTGGAGCTAAAATAACTAATAATACTTGGTCTCTTCCATAATAAATTGAGGAATCTGCTGGAGTATGTTGTATACCTTCATAAGGACAAGGATGTATGTTTTTATAATAGAATATGATAGTATCTTTTCTCTTATTGATTCCCCACAAACAGTTTGTAAAGGGATACATCGTGACTTTCTCTTGTCTCACTCTTAACAGCTGACAACCTATTGTACCCAACCAGACACCTTCTTTCTTAAATTATTTCAACATTTGTATTCCTACAAGACTTCTGACTAGTGTACTAATTGACTAGAGATATAAGTTACTAATTTTTTGAAAAATATCTTCTTCCGAGAGAATTTTTCTAGCAAGCCAAGTTCCAAAGTACATGGGAATCTCAAGTCAACAAAAACCTTAAAATATATTTAAAAAGACACTTACCTTAACTGCTGTCACGTATTTGCAAGTGGAAATAGATTTGTAAAGCTGCAGCTCACTTATAGCAGATGATTTTGTGTTTAAACCGGGCCAAAAGGACATTCACCATTGTCTCGGCTTGATAGAATCTACCACAATTGTAATTTTTAGCTTTGCTTTTAAAAACCCTTATATTTTTTTCTTCTATTTTATTTTTTCTTCTATTATTGATTGGAGAACTACTAGTGACCATTCACCACTGACCCGGACACATGGGGGCTCCCACACACATGATTTTTTGCTTTACTTTAAAAACCTTTGAATTTTTATTTAATTGATATTTTCATCACGCATATTCTTTATATTTTCAATTTACTTTATTAAAACACCTGTGGCTTTCATTATTTAGCTTATTTTTTAATTTTTTTTTTCTTTTGCTAATTTACCTTTGCAAACTTTGACTACCACACCAAGCCACTTTTTACATGATATTTTTACCATTAAAAAACACTTTACTTTCTACACAAACACTTTCACTTAATACTAAATATTTTATTTAATACATTTTTTATAATTTTATTAAATTATTTCAGCTTTAACTTTATTTTTTGAAATTTAACAAATTTACTGACAAATTTTACACTACCGAACGCAAGCGTCACCATTTTTTTGTGATATTTTCTTTCTCACTCTTTCGTAAAACTAAAAACTGTTTTGCCTACTCATATAAGAGAACTGTTTTACCAAAGTTATCACTCTCTCATTGCAGCAGAAAAAAGGTACCGTTATTTCAACTGCAGCATATGAACTGTTTTACCAAATTATTTTAAGAACCGTTTTAACGATTCTGTTTGTACTGCTTTACCTATAGATTTAAGGGAACTGTTTAAACGCTGTTTAGTAATGTACACACTATTCCTTTTGTTGTACACTGCCTTACCTTTGATTTATATGAACTATGGTGACTATACTATAAATGTAAACAAAGCAATTTATTTCCGGTATAACATTTTAAGGAGGTAAAACAGTTAACAGTTAACAAGCAGTGAAAAATAATATGTAAATTACTAATGATAAAAACATTCTTTAAACGAGTTAGATAAAAATTGAAGGAAATTAATTGGAAAATATTAGGTTTTTTCTTATGCAAAGCAAAAAATTATGTATGCATGTGGAAGGCCCTCATCTAGAAGTCGCATCTTTAACAACTACTTCCACTTGCAAATGTGTAACAAAAGTTGGGATAAGGCCATTTTTTAAGTTTCTTTAACCAAAGTCTATAGTCTAAGTCTATAGCCAAGTCTATAGTCAAGTCTATAGTCTAGTCTATAGTCTAGTCTACAGTCTAGTCTATAGTCTAGTCTATAGTCTAATCTATAGTCTAGTCTAGTCTAGTCTTCATAGTCTATAGTATAGTCTATAGTCTAGTCTATAGTCTAGTCTATAGTCTAGTCTATAGTCTAGTCTATAGTCTAGTCTATAGTCTAGGTCTATAGTCTAGTCTAGTCTAGTCTATAGTCTAGTCTATAGTCTAGTCTATAGTCTAGTCTATAGTCTAGTCTATAGTCTAGTCTATAGTCTAGTCTATAGTCTAATCTATAGTCTAGTCTATAGTCTAGTCTATAGTCTAGTCTATAGTCTAGTCTATAGTCTAGTCTATAGTCTAGTCTAGTCTAGTCTATAGTCTAGTCTAGTCTATAGTCTAGTCTATAGTCTAGTCTATAGTCTAGTCTATAGTCTAGTCTATAGTCTAGTCTATAGTCTAGTCTATAGTCTAGTCTATAGTCTAGTCTATAGTCTAGTCTAGTCTAGTCTATAGTCTAGTCTAGTCTATAGTCTAGTCTATAGTCTAGTCTATAGTCTAGTCTATAGTCTAGTCTATAGTCTAGTCTATAGTCTAGTCTATAGTCTAGTCTATAGTCTAGTCTATAGTCTAGTCTATAGTCTAGTCTATAGTCTAGTCTATAGTCTAGTCTATAGTCTAGTTTATAGTCTAGTAAATTTCTATTTTTAATATAAAAAATTAATTAAAATTTATCAATTTAAAGTAAATTTCTCTATAGAACAGAATATTAATGGTAAATTTCTTTATATAATAGAACATTTTTGCAAATTTAATTTTTCCAGAAGATTTTTGTAAATTTTTATTAAATGTAAGTTTTTTTATAAATTTATAATAGAAAATTTCAGTTTTTATATATAAAACAGCTAAACTTACCTAGATTCTGCTGCTTCAAGTGTTGGTTGATAAGATTTTATGATCAGATTCCTATTAATTTCCGACAAATTTACTTTTACTTTTATTTTTAATTTTCTTTATTTTTTACACACATTTTTTATTAATATTGCCCATTAGAAATTACATTTATATTTTTTCTCTAAGGTTGATTACTCGTTACCGAACTTAACGATTAATAAAACGATTTCAAGTCGCGTTACATTACTAAACTATTCATTTGTGTCAACATTCCGTAACCGAACTAAACATGATTTAAAGTCGCGTTAACATTTTACAGAATTATTAATTATTGCTACTACACAAAAACGATTTAAAGTCGCGTTACTTTTCTTAATGACATACTTTACATTTTTGAAAATTTTAAACCAATCTCCGAAATTACACAAAAAACAACACAAAAATAGGAACCGTTTCGAAAACCAACCTTAATTAAACACTTTTTAAACACTTTATCACATTTTTTAAAAAGGCCATATTTTTATTTTAGGGCAATAAACATTTTTACACATTTTTCTCTAATTAAAACACTTTTATCACTCACTTTTCTAGCTTCACTTCTTTTAACTATTATCACAAGAGCTTGTAAACCATCTATATAAAACCTAAAGGAAACCTGGAATGAGAAGAGAAAAAGATAAAATTAGTTTGCAATCACTTCCAACAATAATTGTAAATAAGTAATATGTGCCTTAGCTAAAGAAAATAAATAAAACAAAGTCAACAAAAAGTTGAAGAATTTGCATGCAATGTTTGTGCTTGCTTTGTCCATGACGTCACAATACAAATAAAATAAATAACTCTATTGACAGAAGAGCAACAAGTGAAAAAGGTAAACAGAACAATTGCAAGAGAATAACAAAAACAACAACAGCAAATAATAAATTTTGCATGTAATGTTTGTGCATGCTTTGTCCATGACGTCACAATAACAAAATAAACAACTCTGTAAATGACCTAAGAAACAATAACGATGATTCTCACAAACAACAACAAACACACATACACTTCATACACAATGCAAAAAAAAAAACAGAACAATGACGTAGTACCAACAAATTACATTTAAGGAAAAATATAATTTGTTCTACTAAATATTAACAAATTAACCACAATTGTTTTATATTTATTAAACTAACTGTTCCAATAAGATTTTTTGTTCAATATATCTTGTTCCGGACCACTTTTTATAGCAAAACCAGTAGGAGGTACTTACCCGGCTACGGCCGGTGGCTGCGGCTTCTTGCATTTGAAAAAAAACTTTTATTTCAAAAATTTTCTTTAATCACTATAAAATTACACTTTACACTATTAATTTAATATTACTTTAATAATTAATAACTTTTAACAAGTTTTTTAACAATTTAATTAATGCCGTCTTAAAATTAACGCGTGATCTGTTTGATTGCTTTCTTTAAACTAAATTGACAGAAGAGCAAGAAGTGAAAAAGGTAAACAAAGCAATTGCAAAAAAAGAACAACAACAGCAAGTAAAAGAATTTGCATGTAATGTTTGTGCATGCTTTGTCCATGACGTCACAATAACAATAACAGAAAACTATAAATGCAGAAACAATAACAATTATTCTCACAAACAACAACAAACACACACATACACTTCATACTCAATGCAAAAAAAAGCAGAACGAACAATGCCGTAGCAAGTACCAACAAATTGCATTTAGAGAAAAATATAAAATTTTCTACCAAATATTAAGAAATTAACCAAAATTGTTTTATATTTCTTAAATGAACTATTCAAATAACATTTTTTGTCTAAAATATCCTGTTCCGGAACACTTTTATAGCAAAACCAATAGGAGGTACTTACCCGGCTACGGCCGGCGGCTGCAACTTCTTGCAATGAAAAAAACTTTTATTTTATAAAATTTCCTTTAATAACTATAAAATTACACTTTACACTAGTAATTCAATATTATTTTAATAATCAATAACTTTTTTTATTAGTTTTTTAACAATTTAATTAAATGCCGTCTTAAAATTAACGCGTGATCTGATTGATTGCTTTATTTCAACTAAATTGGCAGAATATCAACAAGTGAAAAAGGTAAACAAAGCTATTGCAAGAAGAGAACAACAACATCAAGTGCATGAATTTGCATGCAATGTTTGTGCTTGGTTTGTCCATGACGTCATAATAACAAAACACTCTATAAATGCCCCAAGAAAGAAAAACAATTATTCTCACAAACAACAACAAACACACACATACACTTCATACTCAATGCAAAACAAACAGAACAAAATGACGTAGCTAGCACCAACAAATTGTATATAGGAAAAATATAATTTTTTCTAATTAATATTAACAAATTAACCGATATTGTTTTATATTTCTTAAATAAACTATTCAAATAACATTTATAATCAAAAATATCCTGTTCCGGGACAGTTTTTATAGCAAAACCAATAGGAGGCACTTTCCCGGCTACGGCCGGCGGCTGCAGCCGGCAACAAGTGAAAAAGGTATGTAAACAAAGCAATTGCATGAAGAGAACAATAACGACAGCAAGTACAAGAATTTGCATGCAATGTTTGTCCATGACGTCACAATAACAAAACAAACTACTCTATAAATACCCTATGAAACAATAACAATTATTCTCACAAACAATAACAACCACACACATAAACTTCATACTCAATGCAAAAAAAAAACAGAACAAATAATGACGTAGCCAGCACAAACAAATATTATTTACGAAAAAATATAATTTTTTCTACCAAATATTAAGAAATTAACCAAGATTGTTTTATATTTCTTAAATGGAGTATTCAAATAACATTTTTAGTCTAAAATATCCTGTTCCGGAACACTATTTATAGTAAAACCAATACTTACCCGGCTACGGCCGGCGGCTGCAGCTTCTTGTATTTGAAAAAAACTTTTATTTCAAAAATTTTCTTTAATCACTATTAAATTACACTTTACACTATTAATTTAATAATTAATAACTTTTAACATTTTTTAACTATTTAATTAAATGCCGTCTTAAAATTAACGCGTGATCTGTTTGATTGCTTTCTTTAAACTAAATTGACAGAAGAGCAAGAAGTGAAAAAGGTAAACAAAGCAACTGCAAAAAAAGAACAACAACAGCAAGTAAAAGAATTTGCATGTAATGTTTGTGCATTCTTTGTCCATGATGTCACAATAACAAAACAGAAAACTCTGTAAATGCATTAAGAAACAATAAAAATAATTCTCACAAACAACAACAAACACACACATATACTTGACAAATCATGACGTACTAGCATGTACCAACAAATTGCATTTCAGAAAAAATATAATTTTTTCTTTTAAATATTAAGATATTTATCAAAATTGTTTTATATTTCTTTAAAAAACTATTCAAATAACATTTTTAATCTAAAATATTCTGTTCCGGAACAGTTTTTATAGCAAAACCCATATAAGGTACTTACCCAGCCACAGCCGGCGGCTACTACCTCTTGCTTTTGCAAAAAATTTTATTTTATAAAATTTTCTTTAATAACTAAAAAATTACACTTTACACTATTAATTTAATATTACTTTAATAATTTTTACTTTATATATTAACTTTTAATAACACTTTTATTAGATTTTTTAACAATTTAATTAAATGCCGTCTTAAAATTAACGCGTGATCTGATTGATTGCTTTATTTCAACTAAATTGACAGAATGGCAACAAGTGAAAAGGGTAAACAAAGCAATTGCAAGAAGAGAACAATAACAACATCAAGTTCAAGAATTTTCATGCAATGTTTGTGCTTGCTTTGTACATGACGTCACAATAACAAAAGAAACATTTGTTTAAATGCACTAAAAAACAATAACAATTATTCTCACAAAAACAAACATACACATACACTTCATACACAATGCAAAAAAAAACAAATAATGAAGTAGCAAGCACCAACAAATTGCCTTTAGGGAAAATATATTTTTTTCTATTAAATATTAACAAATTAATAAAAATTGTTTTATATTTATTAGATAAACTATTCAAATAACATTTTTAGTCTAAACTGTACTGTTCCGGATCACTTTTAATAGCAGAACCAATATGAGGTACTTACCTGCCAAGGCCGGCCTCTGCTACCTCTTGCATTGAAAACAATTTTTATTTTTTAAATGTTCCTTAATGACAATAAAATTACTCTTTATACTATTAATTTATTATTACTTTAATAATTTTTACCGTAAATATTAACTTTTAATAACACTTTTATTACATTTTTTAACAATTTAAAATTAACGCGTGAACTGATTGACTGCTTTATTTAAACTAAATTGACAGAATCAAGAAGTGAAACTGGTAAAGAAATCAATTTCAAGAAGAGAACAACAATAGAAAGTGCAAGAATTTGCATGCAATGTTTGTGCTGTATTTGTCCATGACGTCACAATAACAAAACAAACAACTCTATAAATGCCCTATTTTATTTATGTTTATTGTGTTGTTGTGAGAGCAACAAGTGTGCAAAGTAAACAAAAGAATAGCAAAAAGAACAAAAAATTGCATGTAATGGAGTTTGTAAGAGAGTTTGTGTAATTAATTGAGTGTAAGCTGAGTTTTTTTCTCCGAAAGGAAGTTGTTTTAATTGCAGTTTAGGAAATAGGAAATTAAAGTGATAATTTATGTAAAATCTTTTACAATTTTATAGAATTTTTTAAATAAAATTGCCTTTACTAAAACAAGAAATGTTTATTTTTTTACTTTTTGCAATATTATGTGAAAACAATTGCCATTAGTAGTAATAGACATTTGATTTTTAGTGTTGCCAGTATTTATTAAGGTTTATGTCATTGCTTAACTGTCAGTATTATTTTGTTTAAGCTGCCACTATGTTTTTATTTTTAAGATTTAATGTTGCCAGCTTGATTGTCATTACTTGTTTAAGCGATTGTCATTTGCGGTTTAAGCGATTTTGTAGGTTTGGCAGTGTTTTTTTCGGTTTTTTGTTGAGATAGATTTTTAAAAACAGTTTTACCTTTTCATTTAAGAGAACTGTTTTAACATCTTTAATACTTTCTTTCAATTTTATGTTGTGAACTGTTTTACCGTATGATTTTAAAGAACCGTTTTAACGTTTTTTTGTAACTGTTCTTCAATTTGCATGTTTTTTTACTCTTTTATCTCTTTTTTTGTGTGAACTGTTTCAACGTTTTATTTTGCGCTGCCTTATCTTTTAGTTTATAAGAACTAGGGTGGCTTTAACTATAAATGTAAACTAAATTATAAAACTTTAATAATTTTTTTTAATAATTTTCTTTTTATTAACTCAATAATATTTCAATTATTTTTTTGTTTTTCCGTTTTCTTTTTTGTTTTGTTTCATAATAGTAGTTATAGTATATTAATAATTAATTTTACATAATTTGTTCAATATTTCTGTTTTTGTTTTTTTCTTGTTTAAATATAGTTATTGGTTGTATATGTATATTTACAAAGCTAATATTGTTGATATATAATTTATAATTTTACTTTTAAATATATTAAACAAACGGTTATTATTTTTTAGCATATTATTATAACATAGAGTTTTAAAATGTTTATTAGTTTTGTTTTTTTTTTTTTTTTTTGTTATTTTAATAAATTTCAAATTCTTTAAAATGTAGTTAAACCTTTAATAATTATAATAATTTATTTAATTTTTGTTTTTTTTTTTGTTTGTTATAAATAGTTTTATAATTTAAAGAACTTATGAATAGTTATTGAAAAGTTTTTTTTTAAATTAAGAGAAAAAGAAAACTTAAAATTAAAAATACGCACCAATATAGATTTTTTTGTTTATAAAAAATATTTTTTTTTTTTTTTTTGTTATTTTATTAATTTACATAATTGATATGTTTTTTTTTGTTATAATTTATAAAAAAAAAAAAAATAAAAATTAAGTTATAAAAAAGGGGGTTTTTCAAAATAAATATTTTTAATTAAATTAAAAAAAATTGTTTATATAAAAAGAAATCATGATCTTTGGGTAATTTTATAAAATGTTTTTAATTTTTTTTTTTTTTTTTTTTGTATGTTTATTTATTTTTTATAGTTTTGAAGTGGGAATAAATATTTTGTTTAGAGCTTTTAAAAAATCAAGGAAATTTTTGTTTAGTTTGTTTTTAATTAACTATTTTGTTAAATTTTATGTTTAGTTTATAATTGTTTTATTTTTTACTTTAATTTCTTTTTTATTAATATTTGTTAGAAAAATCAGTCTAATTTTGTAAGGCAACATGAGAGCTTTTTTTTTTTTGTTTTTCTTTACTTTTCTTTTTAACTATTTATATAAACTTAAAAACTATTTTGTTTTTTTGTTAAATACATAATTAATATTTATTTTTTTTTTATTTTATATAAATTTTTTTGTTTAGCTCTATTGAGAAAATTGAAAAAATTAAAGAAATTACACTATTTTTTAAGAGAAAGTCATAAAAAGGGTTTTAAACGAAATTGTTTTTTTAAATCGCAAATTTTTACAAAAAATTTCAAAATTGAGTTTAGAACTGGCATTTTTAAGGTTAAGTTTTGAAAAAAAAGTTGTGGGTTAAACTGTTGAGACTTAATTTCAATAGCAAATCTTTATAAATCACTTAACTGTAGAAGTTTTTATGCAAACAAACTCAAAATTGAGGTTAAAATCGCTTATTTTCCTTTTTTGTAGGTTATGTTTTGGAAAAGCGATTGCTATTGAACTATTTTTCGAATTTTTAATACCAAAAACTAAGTTTAAACAAAAAAAACCTTTGTAAATCACTATTTTTTTAGAAGTTCTTTAACAAAAATTTCAAAATTGAGGTTAGAACTGGCATTTTGAGGTTAGGTTGGAAAAAAAATTGTTTATTTAACTGTTAAGAATTAATTTTAATTGCAGAGTTTAAAAATAAAACAAAATATTGTTAAAAATAAACTTTTTATGTCAAAAAACACAGAATGGAGTTTAAAATCGCCTTTCCATTTATTTTTTGGAGGTTATGTTTTTGGAAACATTTGCTATTGCACTAGTTTTGTTCATTCTTAACACCAGAGACTGAGATTAAACAAAAAACAACTTTGTAAACCATTTAATGCTAAAAGTTGTTTAACAAAGGTTACAAAATTGTGTTTAAAAACTTCACTTTTGAGGTTATGTTCGGGAAAAAAGTTGTTAGTTAAACCGTTTCTTGTATAAAACCCTTTTATAGCAGATAGTTTTTAAAAAATGAAATTTCTTTTTAAAATAGAGCTATTTTTATAAAGATGTTTTTATAGTTTTTATAAAATTTGAAACACTATAAGCTTTTTTAGTTAAAAAAACACAACTCTGTGCTGTTAAAAACTTTAAATAATACATATTTCTGGGGTTTTAAAAAGTATTGAAAAACATAATATTAGTTAAAGAAAAACTCGTTTTGTTGGCTTTGAGAATAGTAAAAAAAAACTCGTTTACAAAATGGAGTATTATTTGTTTTTCTATATAACTAATTTATATATAATTATTTGTTTTTTTAATTAAATTTATAATACATTTTTTTGTTTTGTTTTTTTATATTAAATTTAACATAGAGATTTATGCCAGCTAAATAAAGCAGTTGTAAAGAATTTTTGTTTTTATATATATATAAGTATATGTTACAATATTTAACAAAACTTTTTTGTTTATTTATATATTTATTATATTTTTAATAATACATTATAATTAAATTAAACAAATAACCCTGTTTTTTAAATAACTTTCTTTATAATAATTTATATATATCTTTTGTTTGTTTTTATGTTAAATGAACAACCATATTTAATTAATTAAATTACTTTTTTTATAAGCAAAATTAACAAATACCTATTTACAGCTTAAAGTTTAGTAATAACTTTTTTTAATAAAAAGTTTTATTTACACTTCTTTTCTAAGAAAACAATGAAACGCTTGATAAATAAATCTTAAACAAATTTTTAACAAATAACCGTTGTTAGGGGTTAAGGGAACTCATTTTTTTCCTTATATATTCGTCAATTTCAAAGAAATTTTCAGAAAACTGCTAAAGAAACTTGAAACTTTTGGGAATTTTAGTAAAATTTATAATACTAATTTGAAATATTAAAATAATTTAAAGATTATTGGTTTTTAGGGGCCCTAATTGACTAAAGAAACTTTAGGTAACAGTTTAATGTTGAAAATTTTTAATTATTTTAAGGTTTTGAAAGTTTGCAATTTTTTATAAAAAAATAATATATAATTCCAACTAAATATAGTAAACATGATTTGAAATGTAAAATAAATTATTGAAAGCCTAATAAAATTATTAAATTTAAACAAATTTTGAAAAAAAAATAATTTTTTGGAGGTTATATTTTCACAAAATTCAATTTTTTAACAAATTTGTTTAGATTTTCAAACAAATAGCAAGTATATATTGAATATAACCTAAAATTGTACAAATTTATTTAAAACCATATTGAAAACATAATAAAATTATTAAATTTAAACAAATTTTGAAAAATTTGTTTTGAGGTTATGTTTTCACAAACTTCCATTTTTTTAACAAATTTGTTTAGATTTTCAAACAAATAACAAGCATATATTGTATAAAACCTAAAACTGTACAAATTTATTTAGAAAATATGGAAAACATAATAAAATTATTAAATTTAAACAAATTTTGAAAACTTTTTTTTGAGGTTATGTTTTTACAAAATTCTATTTTTTAACAAATTTGTTTAGATTTTCAAACAAATAGCAAGCATATATTGTATAAAACCTAAAACTGTACAATTTTATTTAGAAAATATTGAAAACATAATAAAATTATTAAATTTAAACAAATTTTGAAAACTTTTTTTGAGGTTATGTTTTCACAAACGTCCATTTTTTAACAAATTTGTTTCAATTTTCAAACAAATAACAAGCATATATTGTATAAAACCTAAAACTGTACAAATTTATTTAGAAAATATTGAAAACATAATAAAATTTGTATAAAACCTAAAACTGTACAAATTTATTTAGAAAATATTGAAAACATAATAAAATGATTAAATTTAAACAAATTTTAAAAAGTTTTTTTGAGGTTATGTTTTCACAAACGTCCATTTTTTAACAAATTTGTTTCAATTTTCAAACAAATAGCAAGCATATATTGAATATAATCCAAAACTGTTTAAATTTAATAAATATTTAACTCAAAAATAATAAAAATTTACTTTTTTACCTTTTAATTTTAAATAATTGAAAAAATTTTAAGGTTATGTTTTCAAATATTTCGAGTTTTGTAACAAATTTGTATAGTTTTCCATAAATATAATAAAAAAAACTATAGAAAACTTGAAAAATTTGTTAAAACTTTAAACAATTTTTAACAAAATACTAAGAAAAAGCTATTTTTTGAGGTTATGTTTTCACAAAATCTAGATTTTTAACAAATTTTACAAAGTTTCATTCAATTTTATTAAAATAAGTTTGAGAAAATATCAAAAATGTTTAAAATCATTTGGAAACTGAAACAAAACTGCCACTATATATATTCCAATTTTTTATTGTTTTTTTTTTGGGAATTTCTAAATATTCTTCATTTTTTTGAGGTTAAGTTTCCGAAAAAAGTTCTAAAAACCGTTTTATCTAATTTTCAACAACAAGATTTTGAAAATTTTATCTAAAACAAAAAAATTTATTTAAATTTTGAATTTATTTCGAAAAATATTCATAAATATTGTCTTAAATTCCATTATTTTAATTTTTAGAGGTTATGTTTCATATGATTTTATTTTAAAACTTATCTATTGAGGTTATGTTCCCGAAAAAAAGTTTGAAAAACTTAGAAATTTAACATAAACCTTGAAATTTTTTAAAACTTTGAATGTTTTCTTAAAAAAGTCTCAATATTTTTCTATTTTTGAGGTTATGTTTCATATAATTTTGTTTTAAACTTCTTTTTTGAGGTTAGGGTTCGGAAAAAGTTTTGCTTTTTAACTGTTTTGTTTAAATTTTAATGCTAAAGATGTGTAAATTAGCAGAACATTATAAATTTTATAAAATATTAGAGTTTATTCCTTAAAAGTAACAAAAATCTTCTTATAACCTCATTATTTTTCAGTTTTTGGAGGTTAGGTTTAAAATAAGTTTTGTTTTAAACTTCTCTTTTAAGGTTATGCTTTCGAAAAGGTTTGCTTTTAAACTAATTTACCACCAAAGTCTCCCAATAAACATCAAAACTTTATAAATCTCAAAATTATAAAAAAATGTTAAAAAAGTCAAAATTGAGGTTAGAACTTCTAATTAAAGTTTAAGTTTCGAAGAAAAGTTTACTATTGTAGAGTTTAATAAAAGTTTTAATTATAAACTTTAAAAATAAACCAAATTCTAAGAATTTATTCCTTAAAGGCAACAAAAACATTATTGTACCCCTGAATGTTTCTCTTTTTGGAGGTTATGTTTCCCATAATTTCGGTTAAACTTCATTTTTGACGTTAACAACTATAACAAAGAAATATTTATAAACTACTTAACTGTAGAAGTTTTTAGGCTAACAAACTCAATATTGAGGTTAAAAACGCCAATTTTTTTCTTATTTGGATGTTATGTTTTGGCAAACGTTTGCTATTAAACTATTTTTATACCAAAAACTAAGATTAAACAAAAAAACCTTTGTAAACCACTAATTTCCAAAAGTTATTAAACAAAAATTCAAAATTGAGGTTAGATTTTGCATTTTGAGGTTAAATTTTGAAAAAAAGTTGTGGTTTAAACTGTTGAGACTTAATTTCAATAGCAGAGTTGAAAAATAAACTAAACTCAATTTAAAAAACAACCTTTTAATGTAAAAAACTCAATATTGAGTTTAAAATTGGCCAATTTTTCTTTTTATTTGAGGTTATGTTTTGGCAAAAGTTTGTTATTATAAGATTTTATTCGCATTTAATAACAGTGACTTAGAGAAAGCATCTAAATCAGTATAAACATTTAAGTTTTATCATTTCTTTAACAAAAATGTCCAAATTAAGGTTTGAAACCCGGATTTTGCCAAAATTTTGAGGTTAGAATCACAATTTCTTTTGTTTCTTTCATTTTGAATAGTGAAATCAAAGTTTAATCTTAAAACCTTTAAAAACAATAGAACTTTTAGTTAAAATTACAATTTCTTTCTGTTTTTGGAGGTTAGGTTATAAGTTTTCATTAAATTGTTACATTTTCTGTCAGTTTTAAGGGCCTGGAGTTTAATACTGTGGCTTTCAATATAAATTTAACTTTACTTTCAAATTACAGCTGCAGATAAGTTTTGAAAAAGGATTTTTGATATTTTATTTGAGGTTAGGTTTGGGAACATACTCAAGTATACCAAGGAAAGTTTGAAACTAAGAAAATTTAACTCTAAGGAGCCCAAATTTTAGTTTTAAAACCCCTTTTCTGAAACTTTTTTGAAAATTAGTTTTCCCTCAAACCTTCATTTGCTTCCTGAATTCCAAAAGATATTTGAATAATATTTTTCTCTTTTTTTGTGCTTTAAACCCCCTTTAGTTTTTTTCCGAATTCCAAAGCCTTTTCCTTACATTCCCTGGAGTTTAATTGCCTGCTGAATTCCCTTAATTACTTGTTTAAAAACTTTTTTAAGTTTTCTTTAGAATTCCTTAGCTTTTTGAAAGCTTCTACTCTAGAATTCTCTCAGGTTTTCATACCTTTTAAATGCTATAGACAATACTAACATTACCACACTCATCCACCTCTTCTTCTCCCACTATATCGTCCACATCTTCCGACTTAATTTCTATAATATTAATATGTTTCTCTTGTGTTTCAACACTTTCTAAAGCTGCATTTGTCGGTTTATTTTCCTCCACCTCTACCTTATCACACAATTCTTCTACCACATTCTCCACCAATTGTTCTACCATTTCTTTAGCAGTTTCAGTTGGAGAAGTATCTGCTAATTCTTCAGTCTGTTTGTTAACTATTTGTTTAGTTTTATTAATATCAAGTTTTTGTTCATTTATTTTATCTATGGAACTTGTAGTGGTTTGTTCCCTAGCTAGCTGTGGTTGTTGTTGTTGTTGCTGCTGTGTGGTATTTGTTGCATTTGTGGCATTTTGTATTTCATCTTTAATAGTTTGTTCCTGTTCTATGACTTGTTGCCAAAGATTTTTCAAATATTCTTCTTGTCTTTCTTTTTGTAGATGTAATAAACAACTTTCATCTTCTGAAGAACTACTACTCACCGCTTGTATTTTGGATTTTTGTCCTAAAGCCGAATTGCGTCCTCCGCCTGCTTCATTGATGAGAGAAGTAGGTGATTCTAAACTGCTGCCTAGTATGGGTGTCAAACCCCTTTCTGCTTGCTGTTGCCTTAGCTCAGACATTTCTCTTTGTAGGGAATTGCGTCTGGAAGTTTCAATTTCCTTTTGTGTACTATCCATGGCTTGGTTGTATTGCCTTAGACCGCTGGCCGTTACAGGCACATAGTTTTTGCCTATCTCTATGAGATAGACATCACGATTGAGAGGAGTACGATGCATTTTATTGGGATGATTGGGACGCCAAATGTGTATGACATAGCCCACCATGCCGGCTCGAGGTTCCCAGCCATCCCACGATAAACGGCCGCCTTTTTGGCGTAAAGCTTCAAAGGGCCAAACAATGCGACGACATTGATCGATGTTATGGAAGATCTAGAAAGAAGTTATAATAAGATAAAGTGTTTCTTTTTTGTTCTATTATATTTTGTAGAAAATTTTGTAAAAATTAAGTTTCTGTTAAAAGAATTTTCTTTAAATTTAAAGAAATTTTAATTAAAAGTTGTTTGCACTTACCTCTCTTTCATCCACTATGATAACCTTTTCAAATAATGCAAATCTGGGCTGTGAAGTTTGATGATCCTGGTTTACTCTACTAGAACCGGCTCCCAACTCTCCTCCCGCTACTATAGCTATACCAGATTGATTACTATTGGCATTTGTTTGTGGGGAATTCTGTTGTACCGCTGCTGCAGCCGCTGTTAAACAGATGGGACCTTTTGTTTTACGCGGGTAATCACCGGGATTAGTAATTATATTACCAATACCCAGATTGCCCGAGGAACAATAGATTTTTGTATAACGCGGGCTGCCAGAAGCCGTACAATTTGCCCCAACTACCGCTCCCGCAGCAACACTATCATTAGAGGCATCTTTATCCAAAGTTTGCGAAGAATCATCGGAATCTTTAATGACTTCGGGTAAAACTGAACTAGTGCTGGCTATGGGTAGAGTGGCTCTACGCTCTGAAGATCTAATGCTGGAAGATGAAAGTTGCTGTTTATTACCACCCGCTCTAGCTTCTTTTAGCAGCTCCTGTTCACGATTGAGTAGACCAGCCAATAAGGTGGTAGAGGAAGGTTTGATAACGGTTATAGAACTGCGCATGGAGGATAAACCATCACTGCCAAATTGTGAGCTTAAAGTAGCTCCAGGTACTCCCGTAGCGGCTAAACTAAACATTGTACTAGCGGTCAAAGTGTTATAAATGGGTGGAGAAATATATACGGGCCTCAAATCACCACTTTCTCCCAGATTACTGCAAGCTCCGGAGGGTAAACCTAAATGTGTGGTTTCTATGGAAGAGCCTGAACTGCAGCCCTGGCGGCACTTTTCCCTTATATGATGCCACCATTGTAATATGTTATTCTTTATAGCATCTGGGGTAATGGGTCCTCCTATAACATCCTTTAACTGTTCATTAGTGTCCGCATAGCTAGTGGTTAGGGGAGAAACATAGATGGGATATCCTATAGGCTGATCACAACTGGAGTTTATGATATTGCGCAAGGCTTGTTTGGCATTCTGTATGCTGCCTCTTTCCGGATTACGATTGCGCAAATAAATCAATTCCTGTTGCTGTCCTGCCCACAAACCACGCACACATTCCCGATTTAATTTGATAACACGAAAGGTGAGGAAACGTTTGGTCAAGCGTATGATGCGATACTCATCTGAACCATCTTCCATAACATGACGAAGAGCCAAGAGATTGGGAGCACCCCTCAAAACTGCACTACGCCATACCGGATCGGCCTCGTGGGAAATAACCAAATCTTTGGCACAGGTATCTATAGCTTCAAATAAAGCATCAGGATCTCGAAACTCATCAGGATTGGAAATGTGATCCTGCTGCAGTTTTAAGGCCATTTTAACCGCTGGTGCTACTACCGCATGTAAAAGATCCATATCAGCAAATACCCATTCATCACGGGGTGAAGTTATACGAAAGTCTCCCTTAAACAAAGCATGTAGACCGTGTAAAAAGAATTCTACTCCTGTTAGAGAACTATGAGAGGCAGTGGCCAGGGATCTGCGAGCCAAAAGACTTAAAGCCAAACATAGCGAAACTATGGGCGAGTCTTTAGCTATAGAAGGTACTTTTAGTTTTATTTGAGGAGGTTTATCTGGTTGCAATCCTCTGGAAGGTTCAGCTGAGGCAGCTCTGGCTTCTTGCCTAGCAGAAGGAGAATAGTCACCTTTTTGATAACCATGTTTACTGCCCGAGGGTGCCGATTTACTGGATCTGGTTAAGGGTGTTGTTGAATTCAAGCCTGGAGCACTTTCTGAAGTTTGGCGTGAGATATTGGCTAGGGAATGGGAAGTAGACATTTGTTCCACGGAGTTAACCACACCCTCATTACTGCCTGTCATGGTGGCACTTTTTTGAGGTCTTATCTTAAGCTGCTGCTGTGACTGAGACTTCTGTTGGGCCGTAGACAAGTTGGGAGTGCTAGCCAAAGTACTGGTAGAGGCAGCAGTTGCTGGTTGTGGTTGCTGGGTGGTAACTCCCTGACCAGAAGTGGGTGTGGGATTTTGTGTTGGATTTTGTGTAGGATTTAATGACTCCTTGCGTTTGTCATAGCAATAATTCAGCCAACTCAGGTAAACATAACAAAAACTAGTGCGTGTTATGCCCACGGCACGAAAATCAAAATCTTCATCTAAATTAAAATTGAAAATAGGATCCAGGTCCACAAATTGTCTACTCATGGTGTGCTGTAAAGCTTCCTGTATCACAGCAGAATTCAGCCATTCATCCAATTTAGGATTTTTAATAACATAATAAATAATACTCTAATAATGAAAGAAAAAGAAAAAACATTAGGAAACCTTCAAATCCCAGGAACCAAATTTAGTAACAAACTCACCTTAACATAATAGGTTATCAAAACCTTACGATACTCAAATACTTGTAAGGTAGCACTGGCTAAATTATCGGATATCGAATAACCCTCGACCACATATTGGGAAGCCACCACTTGCCAAGCCAGCCAACGTGTTGAAAACATGGCATTGGCACTAAGCATACGAGGCAAATGACCAGGATCACAGCAACAGCAGCCATCATTATCCTCAACATCCTCTGTTATGGCCTCTACCTCACGCTGTTGGCAATAGGTGCCACGAAATTCTAAACCGCGCATTTGAAAGGTACACAAACCATTGCCCAGCTCGATGATATGAACCAAACAATTTAAATAGTCAGAAGCCAGAACTGAAACCAACAAAAAATCCCTTAATAAATTATCAACTAATTGAATATAAATAACTCACCAAAACAATCACCCTGATTGACATTACCCCAACGACCCATTAGCAAATCACCACACAGTGAATGCTGTAGGGAACGTGTTAAATGCTCATAGAATATCGAATTCAAATTATTATCATCCGCTCCCAAATCACGTTCAAGTTGTGAACTTAAACGGGTATTCGAGTGATCTATGCGCCGTGTATTATAGTCACGTTCCCAGAACTTAATGGGCCTAACGTAGGATGTCAAAAATATAGCACTACCCAGAAAGGGATTCAGGGGTGTTGAGAGTAATGACGATATGCCAGCCTGCAGGAATAACATGGCCGAATGGGGCACACTGAACGGTTGGGCGAATGCATGAAATGCTGAACCCCAAGTTATTTGCCAAGGTGCTATATAAGTGACTATAAATTGCAGCTGTAAAAGGGGAAGAAAAAAATATTAAAAGGGCGAAATTTTTTATAAAAATTTTAATGAAAATTTTTAGTGAAAAATTTTTGGTGAAAATTTTTTGGTGAAAATTTTTGGTGAAAATTTTTGGTGAAAAATTTTATTGAAACTTTTTGGTGAAAAATTTTAGTGAAAATTTTTGGTGAAAAATTTTATTGAAAATTTTTGGTGAAAATTTTTAGTGAAAATTTTTGGGGAAAAATTTTTGGCGAAAATTGTTGATGAAAATTTTTAGTGAACGTGTTTTTTAGAAAATTTTTTTGCAGATTTGCGAAAATGAAAATTTTTGGTGAAATTTTTTGCGTAAAACCTTTTTAGTGGATTTTTTTTGTTAAAGCGTTCTTAATTAAATTTTAGAAGAAAATATTTATTATAAAGAAATTTTAAGTGAAATTTAAAAAAATTTTAAGTGAAATTTTAAAAAATTTTAAGTGAAATTTTTGTACTTACCTTCAAAAAGAAATCACAGCATTTCCTAAAAGCCAGCGAAACGAAAAAATAATCAATAAGAAAAGTCTCCGAAGCCATGGCGAAATCGATGCGAAAGAATAAAACGGTAAACATAACGATCAGGTACTGATTGGTAGGATCCGAATAAGCATTGCGTATAACTGAAACGATATTAGATTGATAAAAAGATCAAGTAGGTTTCTTTGCCTTTCTCTTAGAAAGAGGAAAAACTTACATTTTAAAGCGCATACTGCCACAATTAAAGTACCCCAAGCTATGCCATATTTAGCGGCTATAACCGAAGCATCAGCCGTTAAAGCCGAAATGGCCAATAAAGGAAATAAAACATTTTTCTCCAGCAGACACAAGTAGATATAAAACTTTTCAAACCACATGATTTTGGGAGCGTGACAAACCTCATAGCGTCCATATTCCTTTTGTCTCAGCAAAGGTTTGGCAAAACACAGCCAAGGCATGTGTTTGCGCATTTGTGGTATGATATAGTGTAGCAAGAAACCCAAAGCTCCCGTGAAGCCATATAATACTATATTCAAATCGGGTTGTAATACTGTAAACACAGTGCTGCAGTGTAGACCTAGAACAACCACTGCCAGAAAGATGGTGACCACAAAATCATTTTTCAAACGAGTATTAACGGTGTACTGTAACTTTTTGGGTAAAGGATCGGAATTAGTTTCTGACTCAGCATTCGATACATCTGGACAATTCATGGTGAAAACCTCATTATCATTTTCATTTATTGCCCCCGTCAAAGTGGACATTTCCGCTGGATTGGTGGTAGAGGATGTAGACATTTTATCGGCCTCTGTTTCTTTGGAAGAGACAGCAGCATTTTCCTTTTTAGTTTGTTGAGGCTCCAGCTCCTCTTCCTCTTTAATATGAGGCTCAGTTTCCAAATTCGAATTACAAGAACTAGAAGAAGCTGTAATGGCCTTTTTACTGGTGGATAAAGTTTTACCCAAAGTCTGGCTACTACTACCCAAAGAAGAGGCCTTCGATTTACTGCGTTTTTGTTGCAACGATGTCTGTTCCTTATCTGCCTCTACCTCTTCTTCGGGGGTCTCATTATTCTCACCTATCTTTTCCAATGAAGACATTTCAATATTTTCACTTTGTTGTGTATTCGTTTCCTCATCACGTTTCTTATGCGTGCTATTTCTTTTCGGTGTACTAGAGGTTAGCTTCTGTGTACTGGTGCTGCTTAGTTCATCGTCATCCTCGTGATAGGTAGACATTATGCAATTTTTCACTATAGCCCATATGTGGCTAAAATCACTGGCTGAGCGTGACAAATGATAGCCCAAGGGTATAAGCAAAGCACAAAATATAGAGAAGATTATGTGTTGAGTACCCTTGCCCTCACTGAAGGCCGCATAAAGGGGACCATACAAAAGCATAACACCCAAAAATGAACGTATTACACACAAGGACAGAACCTGAAAATGAAAACAAAACAGATTAACCACAAAAACAAGTACGAGGGTGATATTAGACTATGCTGAATCCTATGCACACCTCCACAAATGAAATATACACATGAACCTAGAAACTGAACTAGAATTGAACTAGAATTGAACTAGAACTGAACTAGAACTGAACTAGAACTGAACTAGAATTTGAACTAGAATTAAACTAGACATGAACTAGAACTGAAACTAGAACTGACTAGAATGCACTAGAACTGAACCAAAACTGAACCAAACTGGACCTAGAACTGAACTATAACTGGAACTAGAACTGAACTAGAACTGAACTAGAACGAAAAACTAGAACTGAACTATAACTGTAACTAGAACTGAACTAAACTGACCTTGAACTGACTAACTGAACTAGAACTGAACTAGAACATAACTATAACTGAAACTATCAATGAACTATAACTGAACCTAGACTGAACTAGAACTGAACTAGAACTGAACTAGAACAGAACTAGAACAGAATAAGAACAGAACTAGAACAGAACTAGAACAGAACTAGAACTGAACTGAACTAGAACTGAACTAGAACTGAACTAGAACTGAACTAGAACTGAACTAGAACTGAACTAGAACTGAACTAGAACTGAACTAGAACTGAACTAGAACTGAACTAGAACTGAACTAGAACTGAACTAGAACTGAACTAGAACTGAACTAGAACTGAACTAGAACTGAACTAGAACTGAACTAGAACTGAACTAGAACTGAACTAGAACTGAACTAGAACTGAACTAGAACTGAACTAGAACTGAACTAGAACTGAACTAGAACTGAACTAGAACTGAACTAGAACTGAACTAGAACAGAACTAGAACTGAACTAGAACTGAACTAGAACTGAACTAGAACTGAAGTAGAACTGAACTAGAACTGAACTAGAACTGAACTAGAACTGAACTAGAACTGAACTAGAACTGAACTAGAACTGAACTAGAGCTGAACTAGAACTGAACTAGAATTGAACTAGAACTGAACTAGAACTGAACTAGAACTGAACTAAACTGAACTAGAACTGAACTAGAACTGAACTAGAACTGAACTAGAAACTGAACTAGAACTGAACTAGAACTGATCTAGAACTGAACTAGAACTGACTAGAACTGAACTAGAACTGAACTAGAACTGAACTAGAACTGAACTAGAACTGAACTAGAACTAGAACTGAACTAGAACTGAACTAGAACTAGAACTAGATCTGAACTAGAACTAGAACTGAACTAGAACTGAACTAGAACTGAAGTAGAACTGAACTAGAACTGAACTAGAACTGAACTAGAACTGAACTAGAACTGAACTAGAACTGAACTAGAACTGAACTAGAACTGAACTAGAACTGAACTAGAACTGAACTAGAACTGAACTAGAACTGAACTAGAACTGAACTAGAACTGAACTAGAACTGAACTAGAACTGAACTAGAACTGAACTAGAACTGAACTAGAACTGAACTAGAACTGAACTAGAACTGAACTAGAACTGAACTAGAACTGAACTAGAACTGAACTAGAACTGAACTAGAACTGAACTAGAACTGAACTAGAACTGAACTAGAACTGAACTAGAACTGAACTAGAACAGAACTAGAACTGAACTAGAACTGAACTAGAACTGAACTAGAACTGAACTAGAACTGAACTAGAACTGAACTAGAACTGAACTAGAACTGAACTAGAACTGAACTAGAGCTGAACTAGAACTGAACTAGAACTAAACTAAAATTCAAATAGATCGGATATAATAAAACAGAAGTTATTTAAGAAAACCCACTTACCTATCAAACTTCCCGCTGCATTACCACCAAACACATGCATATCAATCTGTTCCATCAGATACATGGTAAAAGTATTGATTTGCGGAAACAAACCCAAAGAAAAGATCAAGGGAAAACTTAACAAAAATATATAAAGAGCTTGTAAAACCAAGCCATTCACTTGGGCAGGTTGAAACTCAATACCAAAAAATGTATATTCCGGCTGAGGTTCTCCCTTCATAGCGGCCATATCGTATTCAACTTTCAAACGCTGAAATATCAGCAACAAACCCGAACACATGCAAAAATAAATGGCACGCGAATAGGCCACCGTCTTATTGAAGCCGTGTATGGGAGAGGCAGCATCTGGTTGTACACTTTTCAGCAAAGAATATTGTGAACCCGCTATGACAGCACAAAACAAAAAGGCGAACACATCTTTGTAGTAATTGTGCTGTAGTATGGAGGAGCCTAAATAGGCTACGGCAGCACTTAGAAATACCGATAGGAATATATGTAACCAATGGATATCACGATCGAATAGAGCCAATAGTTCCAAACGATCCATGGAGATTTTAAACTCTTGCTTAAAGTTGCCCAATTTGAAGCGATATTTGTAGAATGATTTGGGCGCAATGGAGGGTTTTTCCGATGACAACATGCAGGTGGGACGCCAATAGTCACAGTAGTTTTCTATATGATGACCATCCACATTGAGTATGGCAGCCATGGTGGCATTATTGTTAGCCGAGGTTAAGGGTGTGGAGCCTACTCTTTGCGTAGAACCCAAATTGCGCAATTCATCGTTAATGATTTCCTGTATAAAACCTTTTAATGAGACAGTGGTGGCGGCGCTAACATTACGATTATTTAGAACATTTGCAGAGGAGGGAGAGTCTATCATTACTTGCGTGAGAGGAGTAGAGCGTGAACCGTTTGTGGTTAACATATGAGGCCCCGAATCATTACAATCCAAATGCCACTGTTCTATGGCACTGTTGGATTCGGCATCTCTTTGCCTAGAGCTGCGTCTCAGCAATTGTTCTCTATGATACAAACGTTCGGTTAAGGCTAATCTCTCAGCCGAGGAAGCAGAGTTTAAGGCTTTTAAAGCATCTTGATAAAACTGCAAATGAGCATTGGACATGTTACTTTGATTAGGAGGAGGTATGGAGGCTAAATTTTCTGCATTTACCGGTCGACCACGTTCATCTACCGCCCCGCCATGCATAAGCCAAAGCATTTTGTGTATATCCGCTGTAAAAGATTCAGCACTAACGCTATGAGAGCTATTGGAAGAGGAGGAAGTTCTAGAAATGCCTTTTAAGTTGGGAGTCTGGGTAGATTGACTTGAGGGAGCCACTGAACTCCAGTTACCCGCATGCCTTTTGTAATTATGCGAACAACCGCTTAATTGCAAGGAATCGGCGGCCGCTCTTTCATCTACTTCTCTATATTGCACTTGTTTGGGTATGGCTCCTAAACGTTTACCCACCGCTGTGTTACTACTGCTGGAACTTTCGGCTAAATCTAAAGAGTTTTTTGTTTTCTCTGTAGCTTCTATTTCTTTAGTAGATTTTGGCAATTCCATGGAGGACAATAAGACATCTTTAGAACTGGCACTTATTTGTTCACAATCACTGGAAGGACAGCCGGAATCGGCTTCATTTCTTCTAACATTATTTTGATTTTGTTGTTGATTTGCCTGTGCAGCCTGTACAGGGGCTGCTTGCGGATCACCATCGGGCTGTTCCAATTTGGCCATATTTAATTGTTTGTTATTAAGGGAATGCTTTTGTTTTTGTACCGCTTTGACTTCATCTTTCAATTGTTTATCATTGATTTTTTCCTTGGTGGTGCAAATCCATTTTTTATTGCTGCTACTCAGTAAAGGAGAGCGTGAACCGTTATTATCTGTTTCAGAATCTGTGGAATGTAAACGTTCTCTTAAGGCTATGGCACCTTCATGCTCTAAATCGTCTTCCTCTTCATCATCCTCTTCTCGCTTTAAAACACTATTATGCTGATGCTCCGCCTCGTTTTCTTTTTTCAGTTTATTTATCTCTATTTGCTTCTGCTGCTGTTGTTGCTGATGATTTCTTAAATCATCATCCAGCTGGTTGTGGGTATGTTCCAAAACCTCTAAAATATGCTCTACATTATAATCGAAATCCTTAAATTCATCATCGTCATCTTCCTCCTCTTCATCATCCTCCTCCTCATCGTCTTCATCCTCATCTTCTTCTTCATCTTCATCGTTGTTGTCCGTATCATTATCACCATTCAACTGTTCACTTTCTTCTTCCTCCTCATCGTTTTTATTGTCATTCAATATCTGACCCACATCCGATTCAGCACTATGATGATGCTGACGCTGATTATGGGAATGTAGGAAGTGGTGAGGACATACTCCACCTACAGCCCCTAGAGATTCATCATCCATTACCTCCTCTACTTTCGTTTTATTCTCTTTACTACTCGCTTCCTCCTTTTCCGCATCTTCACTTTTCTTTAATTCCAATTTCTTTTGTTTCTCCTTTTGT
Organism: Lucilia sericata; assembly: GCF_015586225.1. NCBI lineage: Eukaryota > Metazoa > Arthropoda > Insecta > Diptera > Calliphoridae > Lucilia > Lucilia sericata. Next base: position 185,644 of record NW_023994277.1, read on the forward strand.
TCCTTCAGCTCAAACACGGGATCTATGAGAGCATTAGTAGAACCAAAGTCCAGACTACTATTTGTAGAGCTGCCACCAAAGCTGCCTCCAAACTTGGGACACAAATTCAAATGAGGATTACGCACCAGACATTTGCTGGGCGGCGGCAGCAAAGCATTTTGCGGATTCTTTATCTGTTGTTGACCATTAATGGCCTCCACACTATTGGGGTGTGGACATAAATTCGATACTGAGGGTCGTGGACAGGCCACTTCTAAAGCAGCACTTTTAATGCGCCTTACCGTAGTTGTGGTCGCTGGCTGGCTGCCAACATTTGAGGAACTATCTGTGGGCGTTTTAAATAGCGTTGTGGCATTCGAGTGCCGGCGTCGTTTAATGGCTCCTTCTCGTCGCGGGCGTTTGTGCAGCTGTAGAGCTGATATTGTATAAATGGGATCTTTAGTTATGTTGGCACCACGTGCTGTCTGATGCGGATGATTTAAACGATACTGATTGGCATGAGGATGAACACGCGTGGATGAGGAGGCGCTACGATCGTCTAGTTGTTCGATACCCAAATCGGATTTAGTGAAACTGTCGTCTTCAATGAAAACATCGGATGAGGAGCCTGAAACAAAAGGAAAAGAAGATTTTAGAAGAATTTTCACTAAAAATTTTTTTCCTCAAAAATTCACTGAAAATTTTATTTAAAATAAATTTCACCAAAAATTTCGCTTAAATATTTCACTAAAATGTTCATCAAAATTTTTCACCAAAAAATGTCGCTAAAATATTTTACAACAAATGTTCATTAAAAAGGGTTCAACAAAAATGTTCACTAAAAAATTTCACCAAAAATTTTCACTAACGAATTTCACCAAAAATGTTCACTAAAAAATTTTACAAAAAATTTTCACTAAAAAATTCCACCAAAAATTTATACTAAAAACTTTCACCAAAAATTGTTTAACCAAAAATTTCACTAAATGATCATCAAAAAATTCTTCACCCAATTTTTTTCACTAAAAATTTTCACCAAAAACTTTTGCTAACAATTTTTCTTCACTTACCCAAAATCCATGATGGCAAAGCTCTCATTCTACCATCTCCACTCAAATGACTACCATGAGCCACCACATTGGCACTGCCTCCCAAACCCAGTTCCATATCATCGACATCAAAACTATCGCTGGTATTAACACCTGAACCTAAAACAACCACTGAACCACTGCTGGCTATAGGAGGAGCACCACCGCTGCCGCCTCGCCTATGAGTATGATGATGTCTATAGTGATGATAATGATGACCATTCTCATGATGTATGGAGAGAAATATACCACCACCAGGAGCAGCACCAGTCGCCCCCATACTACTGCCACGCTGCTGTTGTTTCAAACGTTCATCGTGTGTCTCAGAGGAGCGATGCCGCTGCAGGCGAGTACTCTTGAGTGCAGATGAAGACCCCGTTAATGCATTCGTATTCGAAATCGTTGTATTTGATCGTTGTGCCTGAGCTAGAGTTGATGAATTTCCAGTAGCCGCTGTCGTCGTGGAGGAAGCAGAAGTACCAGCCTTCGTTAATTGTGCGTGTAAAAAACTATCACATTTTTCAGCATTTCCTTGGCAGGCGGCGTTCAAAGGCGCCGTTAACATTTTCGTATTGGATGTGGTATCCGAAGATTGTCTTAACAATTTCGCCACTATAGCTGATTCTGCGGCTGCATCTAAACTTGATTGCCTTTCCAGACGACGACGCTGATGACCTCTTACTATTTCCGAGGATTTCCTAATCAAATGTGGTGGCTTGGGTCCTATAAGGGCGTTACTTTGAGCTGCATGGGTACCGTGTAAATTGCTGTTATTGCAATTGGAACTAGTAGAGGCTATAGGACTGTTATCTTTGGGATATACTGATATATATTTGGCTTGTGGATCTGTTAGGCTTATGGAGTTATTGTTATTATTGTTGTTATTATTATTGTGGCTTAAAGTGTGCGAGGAACGTATTGATTTGGAGTTACTAGCCGTACCGGCTAATGACTGTTGATCCTGTTGGCTATTGCCGGATAACATAGAGGGAGCGTAGAACATCAACTCTATAGATTCAGAGCTGTTTTTACGATGTACATCAACTTTTAAATCTAAAAGGGAGTTTTGGAAGAAAGAAATTAGTTTAAGTTCAGTTCTATAGTGTTTGTTTTTCTTACCAATTATACTATTGACATTGTCTATAGAAACCATACTATTTTCTGCACTTATTTCATTGATGGCCTTATCCACTGATGCTGCCATATCCACCTCTTCTTCACCCACATGCATTACCTTCATTTCAATGCCAGGTTCATTGTTACGACTTCTGCAAAATGACGTAGAATATTACATTGATAAAATGTTGTGAAGAAAATATATCAAGAAATAGGAAAGTAAAGTCGACTTAATGATACGCTATAGTTTTAGTTCCGTTCTAGTTTAGTTTAGTTCTAGTTCAGTTCTAGTTCAGTTCTAGTTCAGTTCTAGTTCAATTCTAGTTCAGTTCTAGTTCAGTTCTAGTTCAGTTCTAGTTCAGTTCTAGTTCAGTTCTAGTTCTAGTTCAGTTCTAGTTCAGTTCTAGTTCAGTTCTAGTTCAGTTCTAGTTCAGTTCTAGTTCAGTTCTAGTTCAGTTCTAGTTCTAGTTCTAGTTCTAGTTCAGTTCTAGTTCAGTTCTAGTTCAGTTCTAGTTCAGTTCTAGTTCAGTTCTAGTTCAGTTCTAGTTCAGTTCTAGTTCAGTTCTAGTTCAGTTCTAGTTCAGTTCTAGTTCAGTTCTAGTTCAGTTCTAGTTCAGTTCTAGTTCAGTTCTAGTTCAGTTCTAGTTCAGTTCTAGTTCAGTTCTAGTTCAGTTCTAGTTCAGTTCTAGTTCAGTTCTAGTTCAGTTCTAGTTCAGTTCTAGTTCAGTTCTAGTTCAGTTCTAGTTCAGTTCTAGTTCAGTTCTAGTTCAGTTCTAGTTCAGTTCTAGTTCAGTTCTAGTTCAGTTCTAGTTCAGTTCTAGTTCAGTTCTAGTTCAATTCTAGTTCAGTTCTAGTTCAGTTCTAGTTCAGTTCTAGTTCAGTTCTAGTTCAGTTCTAGTTCAGTTCTAGTTCAGTTCTAGTTCAGTTCTAGTTCAGTTCTAGTTCAGTTCTAGTTCAGTTCTAGTTCAGTTCTAGTTCAGTTCTAGTTCAGTTCTAGTTCAGTTCTAGTTCAGTTCTAGTTTCATTTCTAGTTCAGTTCTAGTTCAGTTCTAGTTCAGTTCTAGTTCAGTTCTAGTTTCAGTTCTAGTTCAGTTCTAGTTCAGTTCTAGTCAGTTCTAGTTCAGTCTAGTCAGTTTAGTTCGTTCTAGTTCAGTTCTAGTTCAGTTCTAGTTCAGTTCTAGTTCAGTTCTAGTTCAGTTCTAGTTCAGTCTAGTTCAGTTCTAGTTCAGTTCTAGTTCAGTTCTAGTTCAGTTCTAGTTCAGTTCTAGTTCAGTTCTAGTTCAGTTCTAGTTCAGTTCTAGTTCAGTTCTAGTTCAGTTCTAGTTCAGTTCTAGTTCAGTTCTAGTTCAGTTCTAGTTCAGTTCTAGTTCAGTTCTAGTTCAGTTCTAGTTCAGTTTCTAGTTCAGTTCTAGTTCAGTTCTAGTTCAGTTTCTAGTTCAGTTCTAGTTCAGTTCTAGTTCAGTTCTAAGTTTCAGTTCTTAGTTCAGTTCTAGTTCAGTTCTAGTTCAGTTCTAGTTCAGTTCTAGTTCATTTCTAGTTCAGTTCTAGTTCAGTTCTAGTTCAGTTCTAGTTCAGTTCTAGTTCAGTTCTAGTTCAGTTCTAGTTCAGTTCTAGTTCAGTTCTAGTTCAGTTCTAGTTCAGTTCTAGTTCAGTTCTAGTTCAGTTCTAGTTCAGTTCTAGTTCAGTTCTAGTTATAGACGTATTAGGAAATTCTGGACAAATTTGTTAAGTTTATGGAATCAGTAAAACCAGGGTATACAAACATCACCAAAAATCCATTATTCCTATGCACTATAATGGTGTAGGGTATAAACATCAAAACAAAATGACCTCCATGTATACAAAAGTCTTTCCAAGCGAGCAAAATATAAATTTAAAAACAATCCCTACCCCTCCCCCCTACATAAGTAAGATGCTGATGACGATGATGTTGATAACAATATATAGGTCACCTACCTTTCTGTAGCCGTTTCCTTGGTAACCTTGAAAAAATGTTGCTTTATATTCGCCTCTGACATTGACTGCGCCCGATCGTATAGACGATGCAATGCCATATTGGCCACTTTCAACAGCAGCACTGTGACACTGGTGAGTATACAGTAAATGCACCATGTTAGCCATGTTTCCGGGAAATACAAGTAGGCCACAAAAGGTGTACAGAGTAAGAACAACCATAAATACAAGTGCACTACATTGCAAAAGACACTTTGATGAGGATCATAAAACCAGCCACCAGTTAAAGAGGCCCAGACGCCTTGACGTAATATTTCCAAGGTCTGAGAACCCATGGCTTACGCCCAGGCATTGCCAATGGGCTGCAAACAGCAATTAAATGTTATGAATGCGTTTACTTGTTAACTCTTTTTCGTTTTCTGCTTAAAAAAATTTGAGTAATCGTAATTTTTTCACTTCTTTTGCTTAATAATGTTTAATTTATTTTTATATATTTTTCTTAACCCAGTGTGTAATCCAACACTCCCGGGATGGTTGCAAACTTTGTATATGTGTGTGTGTTTTAGTTTATTTTTTCTGAGTAATTTGATTTATTTGTAAATTTTCTTAAACATTTTTTTCTTTTTCGTAATTTCTTTGTTTGTTAATCTTGTTTAATAATCATTTTATATGCTGTGAACTCTTATTAACTTTTTTATTTCTTTGATTTTTCAATAATTGTCGTGTTTTTTCGTCGTCATTCTATTGAATTTCACTTTTTTTATTCATTTCTTCTCTTATATTTTTTGCCCATTAATCACCTCGTAATATGATTTTTCTTTACAATTTTGTCATGTTTTTTTCGACACATTCACTGTAGTTTTATTGTAATTTATACACTTCATTTTTTTAAATATTTATTGTTTATATATTTGTAATTTTATTTAAGTTTTACTTAATTAATTTCGAAAAGAAAATTTACTTTTTTTCTTCTCTGCTATTAAGGTCGTTTAATTTTTTCGCACTGTGGAAAAATTTCTACTTTTTCTTTTTAACACTTCTTTGCCTATGTTTACATGTGTTTGACAAGTGTGCATTCAGTTTTTTTACAGGGTGCACTCATAAGGTGAAATCGATTCTACAAAAATAGTTCTGTCAAAAAATGTAAATGTTGCCACCGAGTTTTTTTAATATTTACAATAAATACCACATACCCAAAAATGTCTCCACTTGTAATAAATATTATAGGATACAATTTATTAAAATTATATATGGATTGGAAAAAATTCCACCAATTGAATTATAATAAAATTTTAAATTAAAACTTTTAAAAAAATCGTTAATTTTATATATAAGGATATCAACAATTTATTTTTTAATTATAAATTTTAAATATAGTATCATAAAGATATGATTAATCCCTCGATAAATATACATATTTTTTAATACTATGGTAACTCTAAATGAAATATTTTGACAGTTGTGTTTGCCTCCACGAAAAAAAATAGTGATCAGCTGTTGAATTGACTTCACCTTATGATTGCATCATGCTTTTCTTCTTTTTGCTTCCAAACTAGGGTTCTATAGTTGAAACGAAAAGTCGACTTTTCGACTTTTCGACTTTTTGCATTTAGTTAAAAGTCGACTTTTCGACCTTTCGACTTTTTCCATTTTATGAAAAGTCGATTTTTCGACTTTTCGACCTTTTTCATTTATTTAAAAGTCGACTTTTAGACTTTTCGACTTTTAGACTTTTCGACTTTTAGTATTTTATAAATGGTCGACTTTTCGACTTTTTCCGACTTTTCGACTTTTTCCGACCTTTTTCGACTTTTCGACTTTTTCCGACTTTTTTCGACTTTTCGACTTTTTCCGACTTTTTTCGACTTTTTTCGACTTTTCGACTTTTTTCGACTTTTCGACTTTTCGACTTTTTTCGACTTTTTTCGACTTTTTTCGACTTTTTCCGACTTTTTCCGACTTTTTTCAACTTTTCGACTTTTTCCGACTTTTCGACTTTTCGATTTTTTACGACTTTTTGACTATTTTCGACTTATTACGACTTTTTTTTGACTTTTTTCGACTATTTTTTACTTTTTTCGAGTTTTTCCGACTATTTTAGAGTTTTTGACCTCTTTTCCACTTTTTTAAAATTTTCGTCTATTTTCGACTTTTTTCGACTTTTTCCGACTTTTCGACTTTTTTCGACTTTTCGACTTTTTTCGACTTTCTTCGACTTTTTTCGACTTATCGACTTTTCGACTTTTTTCGACTTTCCGACTTTTCGACTTTTTTCGACTTTTATTTACAAAGTCGACTTTTCGACTTTTTCATAGACGATAGTCGAGTTATCGACTTTTTTGGAACAAAGTAGTCGACTTCGACTTTTCGACTTTTTTCGACAAAAAGTCGATTGTTCGATTATTCGAAAGTCGATTTATAGAACCCTATTCCAAACACAACAAAAGTCGTAAATGTCATTTTGTGACAGGGTGTTAGGAAAGCTAATAAAAAATGAGCTAAAATTATAATTTTTTGTTAATTATTTGTTTAGAAACTAAGTAAAGAAGAAAAATAATGAAAAATTATTTAATATAAATAAAAATGTATTCCTTTGTTATTTGTAGTTAATTTTTTATGGTTTGTTATAATAACTTATATTACGTTAAGGCAGTGTTATGGTAACAGGGTGTTTCTTTATATAATAAATTTGTTGTTTGTTTTTTATAAATAAAACAAAAAACGTGAAAATTATTAATCAATATAAAAACTAAATCATTTTACTTCTTTTAATAATCAATTTTGTATAAAAATATAAATTAAGCATTAAAAATATGAAACATTTATTTGCCTTAGCAAAAATGTTAAAATTAAGATAATACAGCAAATGGTAATGCTGTGTTAAAGATACAACAGTGCCCCTCAATACATTTAAGTAACTGCCAAGTTTAGCAAATTTTTATTTAGGTTACTAAGTTTGAATTAAATTATTTCACTCCGAGAAAAGTTAAAGTACTAATATTATATATCAATAGAAAGGTAATTAAGTCATATTTTAAATAATATATAAAACTTTTAAAAGTTCAGCATTTGCTATTGGATTTTTAGCAAAATAAGCAAACAATATTATAATAATTTTTGTCACTTTGTTAACTTTGAAATGCAATCATATGACTGTAGGATTATAAATGTTGGAGATATTATATATCTATACAAAGGAAATATTATATAATTTTCAATAATGTATGAAAGTTTTAATAATTGAAAATTTTATAAAACACTTTTGATAAAATAACCTAAAACAACCTTGACGCTAACTTATTATAAGCTGTTCATTTGGTCTGCATTAATTTAACTCCAGGAAGTGTTAAAATAGATATATTATATATCAATAGAAAGGAAATTGTATATACTTTTCAAAAATCTAAGAAATCTTTAATAATTTAAACTTTTAAAGAATACTATTTATGAAATATAACACAAATATTACAAACACTAACTTTTTGCAGTTTATTGCTTTTGTAGAGATTTATTTGACTCTAGGAAGTGATAATTTAGATGTATTATATATCTATATAAAGGAAATTTTGTCTTCTTTTGAAAAGTGTAATACACTTTCGTTAAAGACTTTTTGAGAAACAACGACCAGAAATAAATAAAAGACATTTTTGTAAAATAACTCCTTTCATTATTTACCAAAATTTGGCATTCTTTGCTTTAATGGTTCCATATTTAGAACTTGACATGTGCAATCAATAGACAATGTCATTATCAGTATTCAACGATATTATGCATTATAACACACACATAATAAAATACATATGTATATATATTTTTTCGGCAAACTACATAACTCAATAGGAAAAGATATGGGTTCACACAGAAATAATGCAGACATAATAAAAGCTTTTAATTCAAATTTTAAATGATCATTATATAATCATGTTTACTTGTTATAGTTTTTTATAGGTTTTTAATTTTTTTTTATTCGATATTTATTTTTAATAAAAAAACATTTATATGTGCGTGATATTTAGTTTTATTTATTAAGTGTTTCCAAAGGGGTTATAGTATGCTGCGGGACAGTGTGTTATGAGATGGTGTTTTGTGGTGGCAATGAACATATACCCAACAACATGGAGTTCATTTGCATTAGAAATGTTGTTAGACAGGATTGGCTGAAACATGAATTGGAATTGTAGATTAAATAATCTAAATTCAGCCAAGGAAAACATTAAAATATTACAATGTTTAAAAGGAAAAGTTAAATACAAAATTTAAAATTTGTAAACAAAATTGTTTAATAAGTTTCAAACGTAATGGAGATAAACAAAATTTTTGGATTTATTTTTGCAAAAAGTCTTCCATAAAGTTTTTAATTATGAAATATATTATGTATTTTGAAAAAGAAGACGTAATAACCTTTAGATTGATATATAATATGTGTATTATAACATTTGCTGGAGTAAAATAATTGGTTACAAAGTTAGTAACCATAAAAAAGTAGCTATTGAAAACGTTTTGTTTTATTTGATAGAAATTCTTACGGTGTTCTCTTAAAAATTAAAAATTTTATACATTTTTGAAAAGAAGACATTATTTTCTTTACGTTGATATATAAAATATTTATTTTATCTCTTTATTGGCTAATGTTATTGTTTCCAAAGTCTTTAAGCTCAAAGAAATTAATAGCTAAAACTTGTGTATCTTATTTTTCAAAAACTCTCTCCTAAAATGTCTTATTATTAAGAATTTAATACAATTTCGAAAAGCAGACTTAGTTAGCTTTATAATGATATATAATTTGTTTATATTATCTTTTCCCGGAATAAAATAATTTAAAAAAGAAATTTACAAAATTTTACTTATTTTCTCTAATACGGTTGTACCTACCACACGTTATTATCTACCTGTACCTGTCAAAATAAACAATAACATAAAGGGATTTGCAACTTTTTAAGGCAATTTGAAGATTGTAGATAATATATTTAAAATCTTTTGCAAAAATAAGATATTTTAGTCCTCTACTTAATAAAGTCCATACTTTTTAACATAAATTTGTTTATAGCTCTACTCTAGTTATGAAATTGTTTGTTTATAGCATCTGTTTGATAATTACAGTTGTTTTATTTTAAAATGTTTCCTTTTTTTAATACAACCCACTGTGCAGCGTTAACAAGGAGCAATGTTTTTGTTTTTTTTGCTGGATAAACCAGTCATACTCATAATTTATGTTTTATAAATACAAAAAATCTAATGCTAATATTAACCTGGTCGTGTTTGGTCGATCGGTCAGTGTGTCGCTCGGTCGTTTGGTCATTGAACAACAAAATCTATAACTATTGCAATGAAAATGAAAGCAAACGATCACCACTACTAACCGACTAACTAACTAACTCTGCTACCAAAAATACTTGTTAAACTTGTTAAATTTTGAAAATTCACAATTGCTGCAAATTAATTGTAAATTTAGTTTAAAAATTCATGGTAGTTAGTTGGAAGGTAAGTTTAAGTGTTAGACTGTTACAAACAGTTCTTATTTGGAGATCAAACATAACGGTTGTCTTAACGGTTTTAAACGGAACGTAAAAAACTGCAAACTTTTTCAAACCAAAAAATGAGATTAATTTATGGACAATTGTTGTTGGGGCTGTTGGTAGCTAACAGTGCTATGACGTGGGCCCAATCTATACCTGCTGTAGAAGATGAACGCGATAAAAGAGCTGTTACTGTGGATTTTGGCCAGTTTGTGCGTAATTTGTTATTGAAAAGTGCGGCGGCTAGTGAGACAAAGGCTAATATTTCGAGAACTGTGGCAAATTTAAAAGTAAGTACACCTGCGCCTAGAAGACCAACTACCGCTAGAACCACCACTACTACAACAACTACCACCACTACCCCCTCTACCCCAGCAGCACCGGTAGCTGTGCCTATACCTTTCTTTTTCAATAAAAACGACTTCTTTAAGTTTCCTTTCGATTTGAGTGGTCCAATTAATAATAAATTCAATTACAATGGTGGTGGTTATATCAATTTCGATTACGATGACTTTGTGGGTCCAGCAGCAGTGCGTCCCGGACGCCGACGAAGGCCCACTACCACCAGCACAACGACAACTACCACCACCACTACTACTATGGCTCCAACGACAACAACAGCTGCCCCCGCACCTGCACCAACAGCAGCTCCATTACCGCCTAGAAGAATACCCGTACCTCGTAGACCTTTTGGTTTATTGGCCAAACAAAAGGTTCCCTATTATGATTATTACAATGATTATGATTATAATTATGATGATAGCGATGTTAATCCAGCACCGGCAACTGCTGCCCCCGCTCCAGCAACTTCTGCACCAGCTCCAGCAGCAACAGCTGCTGCCCCTGCCCCAGCTCCTGTCAGTTCTCCTGCTCCCAGACCCCAAAAACTGATAGCACAAGCACGAGTGTCAGGACGTATACCTCAGCTGCGTCATCGTTTGGTGTATCAGTACCGGCAACCAGATGGTATAGTACAAGAACTAAATAATAATTGCCGTTATATAGGCTTTACTCGCTCACTTTGCAGATATCTCTATCAATAAGGCCGCCGCCACCCCAGCACCAGTTCCAGCAACAACAACAACAGCAGCACCACCACCAGCAGAAGATAATAGTAACAATGCCGCTGAAGAAGTTCCAGCAGAATCTGCACCAACTACCAATGACTATACAGACTATACAGATAACGCTGGACAAGACTATAACGATAATGCCAATGCTGATCCAAATGCTCAACCCAATACTCTGCTCAATGTTGATCCCAATGTGGCACCCAATTTTGAACCAAATGTTACGCCCAATGCTGCTGTTCCCAATGTTGATCCTACTGTAGCTCCAAATAATGATGGTGCTGCTCCTCTTGCCGACTCTATAGCTGATCCCCTGGCTAATCCTAATGCTGATCTAAACTTTAATAATGATATTGGTAATATTAATGTGCCCGCTAATTATGATTTTAATGCTGCCGCCCCCTATCACGATCAATTTGACTCTAATCTTCATGATCCCTCTGGTATTGGTAATTTTATACCCCCTACACAAGATTTTCCATTTACACCACAACAAGACTTTAATTCTCAATATCCCCTTAACACCGCCTCACATTATTCTGTGCGCTATTATTGAAATTTAATTCGATTTTCTTTAAATTTTTTAATTAATGTACAATTTCTGCCATTTTGCATTTTTTTTTTATTTTTTTATCTTAATTTAGTTTTAAATTTAATTAGTTATTAATTAATATAATATTGAAAACTTAATACCAACAACTTTTAAAACGTAATGGGGTTGAAGGTCCAAACAACGACCTTTCAAAGTTCTGTATACTGTATTTCATTGTTAATAAAAATGATTTTGAAATCTTTAATAAACTTTAAATTTTAAAACAATTTTAAAAATGGTTTTTATTTAAATTTTTACATACCTTTACTTGACCTTCAACATCATTAGCGTCCAAGGAACTGTATTAGTTTGAGCCTCCTAAATACCACACTGCCATGAACTTCCATAGTTTCCAAGTACGATCAGCTACATTCTTGAATTATATCAAGGTCAAGGGTAACGTTACCTGGGAACCTTGTTTTCGACCATTCACACTGATCACAATCGCATTTATCAGACGGCAGAAGCATTTGAAACAATAATCTTTTCGATCGTTTGATGATATTGTTACGTTTTACCTTTTAAAACGTTCGTTTATTTCCTTTTGAAATAAACTGGATTCTTCTTATTGCAAATAAAAGCGTCAATTTGTTAAAAACTACAACAACTCTTTATTTACACAGTTTTTATACACAAATACTTTTATAACACAACTTATATAGTAGACTGTAAGGCTGTCTTTTTATCTTTAACACACGAAAGCACACTTGACTTTATTAACTTTACTCAATGACGATTTATTACAGACTGACTCATTTGGTGATTGCCACCGCTATTTATACATGGGCATCACCTTCTTTATATTTCCAGTTTATTCTGGCTCCATCATCTAGATACTTCTACTGATGTAAGTCAATGTTTAGTGGAGACACACACCTCTTCAACGCTTAGTGATGCCACCCAAATGTTAGTCGCTAAGAAATTTCGGGAACTGGCCGTTAAAAACCGTTTAGTTTAAATGCAAATTCAATTTCGTAACACTGTCCCCCGCTTAAGCCTGTTCGTCCCGAATAGGCACAGATTTACAGTCTTCCACATTTTCGTATCCTATAGACCACGTCGTCCAATTTTTGAACTTTCCAGTAATTCTGTGGTTTGGAAGACAATCCCTTACTACGTTGTGGGTTATAGTGTGGTACTAACGGCTCTTTAACATTCCCGACTCGATCATATCTGGCCATCATCTTTTCGCTTGCCACTTTAAATCGTCTCTGAACGATTTCATTAGGTCCTTGTTCTTTGGTGAATTCCCTGGCGGTATTTTTCTCACAATTATTTGCTGCCTTTGCTGAAGCACATTTACCCATCTTGGAATCCAGCTCGTCGACCTCTTTACAGCTGGGCAGATCAAGCTTTCGCTCAGGAACCACATCGTCATTGCACGGTTGAACGGGCACCTCCATTGTAACATGGTCACTTTTCACGTATGCTGATTCTGCCACCCACAAGCTGTTATCCATGCAATCTTCCTCAACACTGACCCACACGGCCAGTGGCGGTGGCAAATTTTGATGATCTACTGCAACCAGTTTTCTTACATAGGCCTTACTTTGATATCCGACATCAAGAGGTATTTCAACATTTCGCCAAATCATAACATTTGGTCCCAGATGTAATTTAATGCCATGCATAATCATGAAGTCTGCACCAATGATTACCTCATCCACGATATCGGCAACAATAAATACATGATCTACGCTTATGTTGGCAATGATTACTTTCGCATTTACTTTACCATAGACAGTGGCAGGCTCTCCAGTGGCGGTGCGTAATCTTACCCCGCATAGTGGTTCAATTGTTTTCTTAACTAAATCTGGTCTAATAATAGACTGCGACGCTCCTGTGTCTATAGTAAAAATGTGCTTTCGACCATTGATGTATCCACCAGCAGTTAGATTACTATTTTTCTGCTGCATTACTGATATGGAGATTGTGGGGCCGTCATATGTGGGAGCTAGCTCTTGCCCCTCAGTGCTAGCTCGTTTTAATTTAAAGGTGATTCTTGTGATGAGTGATGATTTACCTGTTGGTTGTTTCTTGGCGGTGAGACCGATCTGGTACGTTTTCTTTGTGCTTTGCAGTTTCGCTGAATATGTCCGGTTTTTCCACAGTTATAGCATTTGATTTTGGCTTTATTTTGTTTCTCATTTAAAGCCTCTAAAACTGCCTCTTTTATCTCAGTGACTATATTCCTTTCGTTTTCAGCGACAACCTCGACATTTCGTACCTTGAATATTTGTGGCTTTGAAATTATTTTAGCCGTTTCTTGTGCCAGCGCAAATGAGACAGTTTCAGCGAATGATGGCTTTGGTGTGGCACAAACCGCATGTTTTATCTCAGGATCACGTATGCCATTTATAAATGCCTCTATCTTGAAAATATCCAAAAACGGGTGATGTTCTCCTGGATAAGTAAGCTGTATCAATCGCTCGATTTCCAATGCAAAGTCTTGTAGTGTCTCATTGGCCTTCTGCACTCTGCCACGCAATTCCATTCGGTATAATTCCTTTTTATGTTCTCCACCGTACTTGCGTTGTAGTGCTTCCATTATGTCGTCATAATTATTTCTGTTGCTCACTGGTACGCTCTCAAGAACTACTGAAGCACCTCCTTTTAAGGCTAAGATCAATTCTATAGCTTTTTCTTCATTATTCCACATGTTTCTGATGGCAACTGTCTCAAACTGGAACTTGAACACATTAAAAGGTGTGGTGCCATCAAAACTAGGGGCTTTTATTCTACTCGAGGTTTCTGGAATGATTCGTACAGCTCCTTCTTGATATTGCAGATTATTCATCTTTGTTTCTAAGTCTGACACCTTTTTGTCAATGCCATCTACTCTGCTATTAATAACCTCAGACACTTCCAGAATTTTTTCTTCTGTGGCTCTTGAACTTTCCTGAAATTTTGCTTCCATTTCAGCTAAGTGTTTAAAAGTTTCCTTTACTTCAGCTTTAACCTCAGCTCGAAGTTTCTCGTTGTCAGTAAGAAGTTTCTCGTTGTCAGTAAGAAGTTTCTCGTAGTTAGCCTTAGAAGTTTCTTGAACTTCAGCAAATTTCTCCATCATAGCGGCAAACATTGTGTTTAAGTCCATGTTGCTCGTTGTTGAGCGAGTACATATCTCAGTTTCTTCTTTGTACTCGAATTCGTATGTACCTATGTCAATGTCACGCCGCTTGAATTCATCTATTAGCCTCTTTTGCAATTCTGCCTTATTACCGGCTGTCGGTAACTCCATCTTACTCAATTCTCTCTTGAGTTGTTCCACTTTTAGTTCTTCGAACTTCATGACTGCTTTTTATTATGCAATCCCGCTTCTGACACCAATTGTTGCGTTTTACCTTTTAAAACGTTCGTTTATTTCCTTTTGAAATAAACTGGATTCTTCTTATTGCAAATAAAAGCGTCAATTTGTTAAAAACTACAACAACTCTTTATTTACACAGTTTTTATACACAAATACTTTTATAACACAACTTATATAGTAGACTGTAAGGCTGTCTTTTTATCTTTAACACACGAAAGCACACTTGACTTTATTAACTTTACTCAATGACGATTTATTACAGACTGACTCATTTGGTGATTGCCACCGCTATTTATACATGGGCATCACCTTCTTTATATTTCCAGTTTATTCTGGCTCCATCATCTAGATACTTCTACTGATGTAAGTCAATGTTTAGTGGAGACACACACCTCTTCAACGCTTAGTGATGCCACCCAAATGTTAGTCGCTAAGAAATTTCGGGAACTGGCCGTTAAAAACCGTTTAGTTTAAATGCAAATTCAATTTCGTAACAATATGATTGTAATATCCACAGAAGACAACTCCTACTTACGCTGATCGTAGCAGAATTCTGCCTTAATTTCAGCAAACAATCACTTTTTTTGATCATTTGGAGATCATGTTAATTTGGCTCCAGAAATCAGAAACTACAGCAGTCACTGGTGACATATACGTAGAAGAGTGTTAAGACTTTCCAATTACGAATCCAGACGATCGCAGATAACGAAACTATTAAGAACGTTAATTGAAGAAATGGTTAATTATATGCAGATAACTGTAGTCTGCATCTCAACAAAGAAGATAGAGACGAAGACAATGGCAAAAGAATCTAACTGTTCGATCCTTTAGAGATCAGCAATTTGAGGACAGGAATTGATGCTTATAAGTCTACTATATAACCGAAGCAGCCATAAAATTCTTTACAGACAGGAGTAATGTTCTCTGAATTAGGAACCTAAATGATCGCAGCCATTTGCACTGATCAAATACCCGTGGGGGAGTCTGAAAAGAGAACTAGGTACTGCTCTATTATTTAAAGAAGTTAGTCTCTCTCTCTCTTTTCCTATGTCTCTCTCTCTCTAAGACCACTAAGAAGGGTGCAACGCAGACCAGAGTTATGATAACTGAGCGGCCAAAACGAAGTCATTGAGCAACAAAATGATCACATGATATGATATTTGGAACTTTGAAACCAGAGTGATAAAATATGTAACTTGTGAACCATAATCCGAACTCTTTCTATCCAAAAGAACATGAGCAATTAAACCGTGATCATGTTATAATTATTAATCCGAAAGAGTGAAGAGTTGAAATAACTTATGAGCAAGATAAGCCCATGGAATAGTTATATAATACGAAGATCTTTTAGATCTATAACCAAATCAACGAAGAAGTATTATAGGGGAATTATTGATCCCGCAGATACTCCAGATCTAAACCGATCACTAAATGATCATAGAGTAACATTGAAGTACAAGAGTGTAAACAATCTAATATAAGATCTACACGATCGAATGTTTAAAACAGAATACATATCTGGAGGATATAATAATTTGAATAAGAAGAATATGAGGATCGTGATTAAAATCTATTTGACAAGTCCGATTCAATTGAAATTTTATGTTATAAGTCTCAATTGGTCTTCAGATTGATGCTAAGGTATCCTTTCTTTGGCAAAAAGAGAGTCAATTAACTGTTCTGCTGAGAGAGCGAGGAAGTATTGATTGCGAAGTCAAAATAGATCGTTTTCGAAAGCCGTCATCTCTGAAAAAGAAATTACGATCAGTAACCGAAGAGCTTAAAAATTTACAATCAAGCGAATATTGATCTTTTGCTGATAGAGAGTTTTCTTTTTAAGATAGTGAAGTTAAAATAGATCATTTTCGAAGGCTGTAATCTCCAAATAGGAAATTTCGAAACGATCTGGTTCGTATGCTTAGTAAAAGATCAAGATCCGCTTGATATTCTTTCTCACATTGAGCCAAACATTCAGAAAACTATTATTTACTATATTACTAAAAATCAAACAATTGCTTAACCTTGACCTCTATAAAGAGAACCTTCTGGCTGTTAACTCAACCGCAACAACAACTGTCGAAATTATAAAATCTTTGATATAATAAACTTATTAAGAAAATCGTTAAACGACTACACAATCCCTAGCTTACAGGAAAAACTCTAAAACCGTCACAGTTGTGCAATGAAAATTAACACTCAACAGAAAAAAAAACAACTACAAACATTTCATATCATTAACATTTAGCAACGGGTTATTAAGAAAAATGATGAAAATGAAGCATAAAAACTAGTTTAAACATTAGAAAAAAAAATATATAACAAAATTTTTAATCAAATCTTATAAACAACATAATAATTATAATTAAAAAAGTACACAGTCAGAAAATATTAATAATATTTATACACATAGAAAATTGTGTATACCAAGCATTCCATTAGTTACAAGATCCTTTATAGTCTTCTAAACACACTTCTTTTGCAGGAAATCATAAGCATATTCGAATACCAACAACATAATGGCACCACCTGGACCCAAACGCATTACCTTGGGCACCAGACCCTTGTAGAGAGCACGGAAACCTTCTTCTTGATATACCAAACGTATAGAACCGAAGGTGGATTTGTATTTGATGATACCCGGTTGGGGTTGAGGTCCTTGTATGCGTGATTTCGCCACATCGAAGGGAATGTTTACAAAACAGGCTAGAGTACCGGAGGTAAAACCAATAGCTACTTTACGGAAGAATTCTTTGGTATGATCATCATAGGCGGGCACAATGTTTTTGACACTGTGATAGAAACCAAAGTAAACCATATTGAAGACACCATTACGTCCCATGGTGGCAGTGACACCCTTATTAAGACCACGGAAACCAAAACCATCTTTTTGTATGATTTGTTTTGTCACAGCCCAGGTGCTTTGGGCTTCTTTCATTTTCGATTTGTCAGCCTGTTGAGCTACCTTAACCACTTCGAAAGGATTAACGGCTATAGCCTCCAAAAGACCGGCAGTTAGACCAGCTAAAGAGAAAGTCTGGAATAGTAAAGAAATATAGAAATCGAACAGATTTTAAACTGATAACCGGAAAATTTAACTCCATTTTTAAAGCTTTCACTACTTTTGTCTGCTACTCACCAAAGGAGTGGGTGCTGGTGCTCCGAACAGAAACAGGGGTTTGGTTTGTTCAAAACATACAAATTTAATAGCTCTTTTGGGGGTTTCAGCTATAACGGGTGGCAGGATACCTTTCCAGAAGGAGAACAAACCCTCTTGACGATACATTTTACCAAAACAATCAAAAACGCCTTTATATTGATGCTGCAAACATTAAAGAATACAATAAATTATCTAATTTTCCTCACAAATTAATTCTCTCCGTGTAGCTCATAATATGCTATTATAAGAAATATGTATTTACTGAAAATAAAGTGCTAATATCTGTTTTTCTTACAGTTTAAGTAATTTCATATCTTTTTTCTTCTTTCAAGCAGTGATTCCTAAACTGGATTAGTTTTTGTTTGTCTTTTATCTAGTTTACGTACTTGTTTAAAAGCTATTTAAACAGGATAAACAGTACAGCCAACAGGAAATTATGTGGAATTTTTGCATTAATAGATGAATACATAATTGTGGTATTTAAATTAATTATTAAAACTATTTAAAACTTTTGTAAACAAATTACAAAATAAATATGAAGATTTTATTTGGCTTTTTGCGAAAAACTTCGTAACAAAGTGGATGACAAACTAGACTATAGTCTGGACTTTAAACTGGACTATAGTAATAACTATAGACTGTAATATAATCTCGACTATAGACTGATTTATAGTCTTGACTATAGCCTTTAGGTTAAACTACATTCTCGAACAAAAACTGGACTATGGTCTGGTCTATAGAATGTATTATTGTCGGGACTAAAGTCTATTCTATAGTTGGGACTAATCTAAGTAAAGTTCTAGTTCTGTTCTAGTTCAGTTCTAGTTCAGTTCTAGTTCAGTTCTAGTTCAGTTCTAGTTCAGTTCTAGTTCAGTTCTAGTTCAGTTCTAGTTCAGTTCTAGTTCAGTTCTAGTTCTAGTTCAGTTCTAGTTCAGTTCTAGTTCAGTTCTAGTTCAGTTCTAGTTCAGTTCTAGTTCAGTTCTAGTTCAGTTCTAGTTCAGTTCTAGTTCAGTTCTAGTTCAGTTCAGTTCTAGTTCAGTTCTAGTTCAGTTCTAGTTCAGTTCTAGTTCAGTTCTAGTTCAGTTCTAGTTCAGTTCTAGTTCAGTTCTAGTTCAGTTCTAGTCAGTTCTAGTTCAGTTCTAGTTCAGTTCTAGTTCAGTTCTAGTTCAGTTCTAGTTCAGTTCTAGTTCAGTTCTAGTTCAGTTCTAGTTCAGTTCTAGTTCAGTTCTAGTTCAGTTCTAGTTCAGTTCTAGTTCAGTTCTAGTTCAGTTCTAGTTCAGTTCTAGTTCAGTTCTAGTTCAGTTCTAGTTCAGTTCTAGTTCAGTTCTAGTTCAGTTCTAGTTCAGTTCTAGTTCAGTTCTAGTTCAGTTCTAGTTCAGTTCTAGTTCAGTCTAGTTCAGTTCTAGTTCAGTTCTAGTTCAGTTCTAGTTCAGTTCTAGTTCAGTTCTAGTTCAGTTCTAGTTCAGTTCTAGTTCAGTTCTAGTTCGTTCTAGTTCAGTTCTAGTTCTGTTCTAGTTCAGTTCTAGTTCTAGTTCAGTTCTAGTTCAGTTCTAGTTCAGTTCTAGTTCAGTTCTAGTTCAGTTCTAGTTCAGTTCTAGTTCAGTTCTAGTTCAGTTCTAGTTCAGTTCTAGTTCAGTTCTAGTTCAGTTCTAGTTCAGTTCTAGTTCAGTTCTAGTTCAGTTCTAGTTCAGTTCTAGTTCAGTTCTAGTTTCTAGTTCAGTTCTAGTTCAGTTCTAGTTCAGTTCTAGTTCAGTTCTAGTTCAGTTCTAGTTCAGTTCTAGTTCAGTTCTAGTTCAGTTCTAGTTCAGTTCTAGTTCAGTTCTAGTTCAGTTCTAGTTCAGTTCTAGTTCAGTTCTAGTTCAGTTCTAGTTCAGTTCTAGTTCAGTTCTAGTTCAGTTCTAGTTCAGTTCTAGTTCAGTTCTAGTTCAGTTCTAGTTCTATAGCCTGATCTGAAATCTAATCTATAGAATGACAAATGTTTCTTTTTTTCTCAAAACATAGCTAGTAACCCCCCTAAAACACTTATGTTAAGCATGTTAAACAAATTATTAACAAATACGCCAAATTTATAAATAGTTTACTCGTGTTATCTATCAGCCAACACTCAAAGAATTAATTTTAAATCTATTTTAGATAAGAGATATAAATATTTATATGGAAAATTTTGCTTATAAATAATTTTATGAAAAATTTACCTATTGTTTAAACAAAAAAGAGATTACACCCTAATTTCCCATAAACCAGAAAAATCTAAAAACCTTCTTCAAGACCCAGTTAAGACTCTCTGCCTGTATCTGATCCATTATTTACTCTAACTAATAATTATTTCTTTGAGTCAGTACGTGCATTGATTTTGACAAATAAAATTCTATTAATCTTTTACAGCTTGAGATTTGCAATATAAACAAATAAATTATTTATTAAATAACGCACAATATACTCAATGGCCTTATTTTCAGGACAAATAAATTATTTTTTTTTTCTCTCTGCGTTAAATTGTGACATTACATTTGTAAGCTTTAAATAGCTTTTAAGCCGCTAAATTGTTTGTATGATATAATTGTTTCTTTCACAGAAACAAGTTTAAAATGTCTAGAGGCAATAAAACACTCCCACAATTGAAATGCAGGTTTATAATTTATAACAAAATTGTCAAAAGTTTTATTAAAAATATCTTCATTAATTGATTACCACCTTGGGCGGGGTAATTTGATATAGTGATTTTTATCACCAAACAGAAGTCTAGTTTATAAATACCAGATATTCCAACATAATAGTTAGTGATCACTTTATTGTCACCAAGTAATCTAGAATGTAGTCTCTTTAAACTTTGTTACAATACAACTCTCTTCGCTCTCTCTCTTACTAATACTACTAATTCAGTATTCATTACTGTGGGTTAGTTTTAAATAAATTTTGTCAGTTTCTGACTTTTTATCAGAACTGCAGGGTTATTTTTCAATTTCTCAAGCACATTTATAGATGTCTGTATATATAGAATGATTCCATTAAAATGAGAATTGCATATTAAAATTCATGTTAGTGTTGACACACATTTTGCTAAACTGGTCCATGTTGGAAACACCGTTTCCAAAAGAAAACGAAAATTTTTAAATCACAACCTCCAGTACAAACTAGACTAAAATCCGGAGTATAGAGTATACTATAGTCTGGACTATTGAGTAGTCTATAGTCTGGACTATAGAGTAGACTATAGTCTGTACTATAGAGTAGACTATATTCTGGACTATAGAGTAGACTATAGTCTGGACTATAGAGTAGACTATAGTCTGGACTATAGAGTAGACTATAGTCTGGACTATAGAGTAGACTATAGTCTGGACTATAGAGTAGACTATAGTCTGGACTATAGAGTAGACTATAGTCTGGACTATAGAGTAGACTATAGTCTGGACTATAGAGTAGACTATAGTCTGGACTATAGAGTAGACTATAGTCTGGACTATAGAGTAGACTATAGTCTGGACTATAGAGTAGACTATAGTCTGGACTATAGAGTAGACTATAGTCTGGACTATAGAGTAGACTATAGTCTGGACTATAGAGTAGACTATAGTCTGGACTATAGAGTAGACTATAGTCTGGACTATAGAGTAGACTATAGTCTAGACTATAGTCAGGACTATAGTCTAGACTATAGTCTGGACTATAGAATATACTATAGTCTGGACTATAGAATTGACTATAGTCTGGACTATAGAGTAGACTATAGTCTGGACTATAGTAGACTAAAGTCTGGACTATAGAGTAGACTATATTCTGGACTATAGAGTAGACTATATTCTGGACTATAGAGTAGACTATAGTCTGGACTATAGAGTAAACTATAGTCTGGACTATAGAGTAGACTATTCTGGACTATAGAGTAGTCTATAGTCTGGACTATAGAGTAGTCTATAGTCTGGACTATAGAGTAGACTAAAGTCTGGACTATAGAGTAGACTATATTCTGGACTATAGAGTAGACTATATTCTGGACTATAGAGTAGACTATAGTCTGGACTATAGAGTAAACTATAGTCTGGACTATAGAGTAGACTATTCTGGACTATAGAGTATTCTATAGTCTGGACTATAGAGTAGACAATAGTCTGGACTATAGAGTAGACAATAGTCTGGACTATAGAGTAGACTATAGTCTGGACTATAGAGTAGACTATAGTCTGGACTATAGAGTAGACTATAGTCTGGACTATAGAGTAGACTAAAGTCTGGACTATAGAGTAGACTATAGTCTGGACTATAGAGTAGACTATAGTCTGGACTATAGAGTAGACTATAGTCTGGACTATAGAGTAGACAATAGTCTGGACTATAGAGTAGACAATAGTCTGGACTATAGAGTAGACTATAGTGTAGACTATAGTCTATAGTCTGGACTATAGAGTAGACTATAGTCTGGACTATAGAGTAGACTATAGTCTGGACTATAGAGTAGACTATAGTCTGGACTATAGAGTAGACTAAAGTCTGGACTATAGAGTAGACTATAGTCTGGACTATAGAGTAGACTATAGTCTGGACTATAGAGTAGACTATAGTCTGGACTATACAGTAGATTATAGTCTGGACTATAGAATATACTATAGTCTGGACTGTAGAATAGACTTTAGTGTGGACTATAGTTGTAGACTAAAGTCTGCACTATAGAGCAGACTATAGTCTGGACTATAGAGCAGACTATAGAGCAGAATATAGTCTAGATCTATAGATTTTTGACTGGAAATTCTGAATAAAACTTTTTCTACATTTCATTCTTAAAATCTTCTTATCTCCGGTGTAATTTGATGGAGATTGTACAGAAACAAGAAAACAAACGCACATAAAATCAAAACACACAGATTTTGCCGGTTCTAAATTTTGTTCGTATTATTTTTTATGTTCTTGTTTATTTAAAGTATAGACAGCTGATTGCTGAATTATAATTATATGCGTAAGTTGTTTTAATATTAAAGAAATAAAAAAAATGTGTCGTATGCTGTGTGTCTTTTATTTTTATTTGATTAACCTTGAAGCGCCCTTACCAACAAAAAAGCAAGGAGAAAATTTAATAATAGGAGAAAAGTATGTTAATTAAAAGTAAACATTTTTAAATTTAAAGGCAAGTTTTAATTGTGATTTTATTTTTAAAAAGAGTTTTAGATATGAAATAATTTTCCATAATGATAAGAAATGTCTCTAACACAGACAGATGCGTTAAATGATAATGCCAATTTGTTAAATCATCTACAAATTGTCGCAAAAAATACTATTGTAGCATGAAATTTAAAAACATTCTTAAACAGAAATAATTAAATAAACGTGTATGTTTAACAAAGTACTTAATAAAGTAAACAAGAGAATATTTAGTAATTAACCCTATAAAGGGAAATGGGGGACAAATGAGACTGTTGGAATATAGACAAACCCAAGAAACTAAAGACTAGACTGAATTGTGATGAAAATAGGACAGCACTATATTATTCAATAGAGACCAAACTAAGCTAAAGATAAGACTATAGACTAGACTACAGACTGGACTATAAACTAGACTATAGATTAGGCTATAGACTAGACTGGAGTATATACTAAACTATAGACTGGATTATAGACTATACATAGACACTATAGACTTTATATACTATATTATAGACTATAGACTAGTCTATTCTAGTTCAGTTCTAGTTCTGTTCTAGTTCTGTTCTAGTTCTGTTCTAGTTCTGTTCTAGTTCTGTTCTAGTTCTGTTCTAGTTCTGTTCTAGTTCTGTTCTAGTTCTGTTCTAGTTCTGTTCTAGTTCTGTTCTAGTTATGTTCTAGTTCTGTTCTAGTTCTGTTCTAGTTCTGTTCTAGTTCTGTTCTAGTTCTGTTCTAGTTCTGTTCTAGTTCTGTTCTGTTCTGTTCTAGTTCTGTTCTAGTTCTGTTCTAGCTCTGTTCTAGTTCTGTTCTAGTTCTGTTCTAGTTCTGTTCTAGTTCTGTTTTACTTCTGTTCTACTTCTGTTCTAGTTCTGTTCTAGTTCTGTTCTAGTTCTGTTCTAGTTCTGTTCTAGTTCTGTTCTAGTTCTGTTCTAGTTCTGTTCTAGTTCTGTTCTAGTTCTGTTCTAGTTCTGTTCTAGTTCTGTTCTAGTTCTGTTCTAGTTCTAGTTCTGTTCTAGTTCTGTTCTAGTTCTGTTCTAGTTCTGTTCTAGTTCTGTTCTAGTTCTGTTCTAGTTCTGTTCTAGTTCTGTTCTAGTTCTGTTCTAGTTCTAGTTCTGTTCTAGTTCTGTTCTAGTTCTGTTCTAGTTCTGTTCTAGTTCTGTTCTAGTTCTGTTCTAATTCTGTTCCAGTTCTGTTCTACTTCTGTTTTAGTTCTCTTCTACCTATGTTCTAGTTCTGTTCTTTACTTTGACTAACTAACGTATAGAGATTTTCTAACAATTTCCCAATTTTACAAATTCATAAAAATCATTGTTTTCCTAATTTCTTTAAGAAAAATCGCATTGTTTTTAAACATAATTTGTTTTATGTTTACAAACATAACAATAATTTTAAAAATTATAAAAAACTTGGCATGTTTACAAATATATAAAAAAATATAAATAACAAAAGAAAAAAACACATTTTTTATACATAAACCTCCCTAATAAGAGAGCAATTTGGAGAACCATAAAAAAACTAAATTTGTTGCTAACTTTAGATATAGATATCACACCATTTTATATAGAATATCAGGTGAATTATCAAATAAAATAAAAATAATCCTAAAATAACTGAAAAACAACTTATTTTCCACTTACCGCTCCTCCACCCAATTGCATTCTAGTTTTGACCACATCCAAGGGTTGCATAATGCAGACTTCCACAAAACCGGCTGAGCCACCGGCCACTACTTGCAAAGCGGCTCTTTTTAAGGGCGGCAATTCCTTCTGTTGTGTTTGAGCAGACATTTTTTTATGTTTTCTCGAAAAGTTTTCGTTTTTTAATCAATCAATTTTTTATCATTAATTTACTATATAATATATAGTATAGATAATTTAGATTCTATTAACACGCTTATTTAATAAATTATTAACAAAATTTTGATTTTCCTGTTTCTTCCCGCTGCTTAAACGATACGTAACCACCACTCTCTTAGAACTCAGCCGTAAAACTGAATATCGCGACATTGATTCTGCTCCATTGTTAATTTCTCCATGAGGTATTTTTCACACAACTTTTTTCCTGGCTCTTTACTTGTTTCTTTTTTTTTTTTTTTTTGTTCGCATTATTTTATAAATGAGAAGACGTAATAAAAACGTTTGTTTTGTGGTACAACACAAAAAAATACACTCATTCATTCAGTACAACAACAATTGTCTTTATTTAACAAATCGAAAGCATGAGTAGGAATAATTTGTTATTATGGAGAAAACTTATCAACAGCGACAGCAAACTGCCAACAGCAGCAAACAAAGAAGAGAGAACAGCATTTTAAACAGAAGAAATTTGCAAAGGCACTAAACGAATTTGGAATACCCTAGTAGCTTCCAGATTTACTAGTTCAGTTCTAGTTCAGTTCTAGTTCTGTTCTAGTTCTATTCTAGTTCTGTTCTAGTTCTGTTCTAGTTCTGTTCTAGTTCTGTTCTAGTTCTGTTCTAGTTCTGTTCTAGTTCTGTTCTAGTTCTGTTCTAGTTCTGTTCTAGTTCTGTTCTAGTTCTGTTCTAGTTCTGTTCTAGTTCTGTTCTAGTTCTGTTCTAGTTCTGTTCTAGTTCTGTTCTAGTTCTGTTCTAGTTCTGTTCTAGTTCTGTTCTAGTTCTGTTCTAGTTCTGTTCTAGTTCTGTTCTAGTTCTGTTCTAGTTCTGTTCTAGTTCTGTTCTAGTTCTGTTCTAGTTCTGTTCTAGTTCTGTTCTAGTTCTGTTCTAGTTCTGTTCTAGTTCTGTTCTAGTTCAGTTCTAGTTCTGTTCTAGTTCTGTTCTAGTTCTAGTTCTAGTTCTGTTCTAGTTCTAGTTCTGTCTGTTCTAGTTCTGTTCTAGTTCAGTTCTAGTTCTGTTCTAGTTCTGTTCTAGTTCTGTTCTAGTTCTGTTCTAGTTCTGTTCTAGTTCTGTTCTAATTCTGTTCTAGTTCTGTTCTAGTTCTGTTCTAGTTCTGCTCTAGTTCTGTTCTAGTTCTGTTCTAGTTCTGTTCTAGTTCTGTTCTAGTTCTGTTCTAGTTCTGTTCTAGTTCTGTTCTAGTTCTGTTCTAGTTCTGTTCTAGTTCTGTTCTAGTTCTGTTCTAGTTCTGTTCTAGTTCTGTTCTAGTTCTGTTCTAGTTCTGTTCTAGTTTCTGTTCTAGTTTTGTTCTAGTTCTGTTCTAGTTCTGTTCTAATTCTGTTCTAGTTCTGTTCTAGTTCTGTTCTAGTTCTGTTCTAGTTCTGTTCTAGTTCTGTTCTAGTTCTGTTCTAGTTCTGTTCTAAATCTGTTCTAGTTCTAGTTCTGTTCTAGTTCTGTTCTAAATCTCTTCTAGTTCTGTTCTAGTTCTGTCCTAGTTCTGTTCTAGTTCTGTTTTAGCTCTGTTCTAGTTCTGCTCTAGTTCTGTTCTAGATCTGTTCTAGTTCTGTTCTAGTTCTGTTCTATTTTGTTTTAGTTCTGTTCTCGTTCTATACTCGTTTTGATCTCGTTCTGTTCTCGTTTTGATCTCGTTCTGTTCAAGTTATGTTCTATTTCACTTCTAGTTTAGTTGTCCTTCAGTTCTACAAACTTATCCACTGATTGTATAGCCCCACTTGGCTTCCGTAGCTCTTCATATACAAAGAACCATTAACAACAATGTAGGCACTGCTGTTCGGTTGGTTTTGTCTTTAGACAAGTTCTATGAACCAGAAATGATCATAATTAGTAAACAATTAAACGATGTTAAATAATTCTTTTAGCTAATATCTCTCACTGCGCGTAATTAAATCAAAAAAAAGAGAGCAATGAGAAAATAGAGCTAAGTATTCAAATGTTAAAAATAATCATTTGGAAAGCTAAAGTAAAGAGAAAAAATAAAATATATTAAAAATAAATTAAATAATAAATGTAATAATAGTAATAAATTTCTTTTAGAAAAAATCTAGTTCCTGTTCGCGTCTAGATCAATTCTAGTAGTAGTTATGTCCTAGTTCTTTTATAATTCAGTTCTAGTTCTGTTCTAGTTCTGTTCTAGTTCTGTTCTAGTTCTGTTCTAGTTCTGTTCTAGTTCTGTTCTGTTCTAGTTCTGTTCTAGTTCTGTTCTAGTTCTGTTCTAGTTCTGTTCTAGTTCTGTTCTAGTTCTGTTCTAGTTCTGTTCTAGTTCTGTTCTAGTTCTGTTCTAGTTCTGTTCTAGTTCTGTTCTAGTTCTGTTCTAGTTCTGTTCTAGTTCTGTTCTAGTTCTGTTCTAGTTCTGTTCTAATTCTGTTCTAGTTCTGTTCTAATTCTGTTCTAGTTCTGTTCTCGTTCTGTACTCGTCTTGATCTCGTTCTGTTCTCGTTTGATCTCGTTCTGTTCTCGTTTTGATCTCGTTCTGTTCAAGTTATGTTCTAGTTCTGTTCTAGTTTAGTTCTCCTTCAGTTCTACAAACTTATCCACTGCAGGTAATAGCCCCACTTGGCTTCCGTAGCTCTTCATATACAAAGAACCATTAACAACAATGTAGGCACTGCTGTTGGGTTGGTTTTGTCTTTAGACAAGTTCTATGAACCAGAAATGATCATAATTAGTAAACAATTAAACGATGTTAAATAATTCTTTTAGCTAATATCTCTCACTGCGCGTAATTAAATCAAAAAAAGAGAGCAATGAGAAAATAGAGCTTAGAATTCAAATGTTAAAAATAATCATTTGGAAAGCTAAAGTAAAGAGAAAAAATAAAATATATTAGAAATAAATTAAATAATAAATGTAATAATAGTAATAAATTTTTTTTAGAAAAAATCTAGTTCCTGTTCGCATCTAGATCAATTCTAGTAGTAGTTATGTCCTAGTTCTTTTATAATTCAGTTCTAGTTGTGTTCTAGTTGTGTTCTTGTTGTGTTCTAGTTCTGTTCTAGTTCTGTTCTAGTTCTGTTCTAGTTCTGTTCTAGTTCTGTTCTAGTTCTGTTCTAGTTCTGTTCTAGTTCTGTTCTAGTTCTGTTCTAGTTCTGTTCAAGTTCTGTTCTAGTTCTGTTCTAGTTCTGTTCTAGTTCTGTTCTAGTTCTGTTCTAGTTCTGTTCTAGTTCTGTTCTAGTTCTGTTCTAGTTCTGTTCTAGTTCTGTTCTAGTTCTGTTCTAGTTCTGTTCTAGTTCTGTTCTAGTTTTGGTTCTAGTTCTGTTCTAGTTCTGTTCTAGTTCTGTTCTAGTTCTGTTCTAGTTCTGTTCTAGTTCTGTTCTAGTTCTGTTCTAGTTCTGTTCTAGTTCTGTTCTAGTTCTGTTCTAGTTCTGTTCTAGTTCTGTTCTAGTGTCTGTTCTAGTTCTGTTCTAGTTCTGTTATAGTTTCTGTTCTAGTTCTGTTCTAGTTCTGTTCTAGTTCTGTTCTAGTTCTGTTCTAGTTCTGTTCTAGTTCTGTTCTAGTTCTGTTTCTAGTTCTGTTCTAGTTCTGTTCTAGTTCTGTTCTAGTTCTGTTCTAGTTCTGTTCTAGTTCTGTTCTAGTTCTGTTTCTAGTTCTGTTCTAGTTCTGTTCTAGTTCTGTTCTAGTTCTGTTCTAGTTCTGTTCTAGTTCTGTTCTAGTTCTGTTCTAGTTCTGTTCTAGTTCTGTTCTAGTTCTGTTTCTAGTTCTGTTCTAGTTCTGTTCTAGTTTCTGTTCTAGTTCTTAGTTCTAGTCTGTTTTCTAGTTCTGTTCTATTCGGTTCTAGTTTCTTTCTAGTTCTCTGTTCTAGTTCTGTTCTAGTTCTGTTCTAGTTCTGTTCTGTATTCGAGTTCTGTCTAGTTCTGTTCTAGTTCGGTTTCTAGTTCTCTGTTCTAGTTCTGTTCTAGTTCTGTTCTAGTATTGTTCTAGTTCTGCTGTTCTGTTCTAGTCTGTATGTTCTAGTTCTGTTCTAGTTCTGTTCTAGGTTCTGTTCTAGTTCTAGTTCTAGTTCTGTTCTAGTTCTGTTTCTAGTTCTGTTCTAGTTCTGTTCTAGTTCTGTTCTAGTTCTGTTCTAGTCTGTTCTAGTTCTGTTCTAGTTCTGTTCTAGTTCTGTTCTAGTTCTGTTCTAGTTCTGTTCTAGTTCTGTTCTAGTTCTGTTCTAGTTCTGTTCTAGTTCTGTTCTAGTTCTGTTCTAGTTCTGTTCTAGTTCTGTTCTAGTTCTGTTCTAGTTCTGTTCTAGTTCTGTTCTAGTTCTGTTCTAGTTCTGTCTGTTCTAGTTCTGTTCTGTTCTAGTTCTGTTCTAGTTCTGTCTAGTTCTGTTCTAGTTCTGTTCTAGTTCTGTTCTAGTTCTGTTCTAGTTCTGTTCTAGTTCTGTTCTAGTTCTGTTATAGTTCTGTTCTAGTTCTGTTCTAGTTCTGTTCTAGTTCTGTTATAGTGTTCTAGTTCTGTTCTAGTTCTGTTCTAGTTCTGTTCTAGTTCTGTTCTAGTTCTGTTCTAGTTCTGTTCTGTTCTGTTCTAGTTCTGTTCTAGTTCTGTTCTAGTTCTGTTCTGTTCTGTTCTGTTCTAGTTCTGTTCTAGTTCTGTTCTGTTCTAGTTCTGTTCTAGTTCTGTTCTAGTTCTGTTCTAGTTCTGTTATAGTTCAGTTCTAGTTCAGTTCTAGTTCTAGTTCTGTTCTAGTTCTGTTCTAGTTCTGTTCTAGTTCTGTTCTAGTTCCGTTCTAGTTCTGTTTCTAGTTCTGTTCTAGTTCTGTTCTAGTTCTGTTCTAGTTCTGTTCTAGTTCTGTTCTAGTTCTGTTCTAGTTCTGTTCTAGTTCTAGTTCTGTTCTAGTTCTAGTTTCTGTTCTAGTTCTGTTCTAGTTCTGTTCTAGTTCTGTTCTAGTTCTGTTCAAGTTCTGTTCTAGTTCTGTTCTAGTTCTGTTCTAGTTCTGTTCTAGTTATTTTCTAGTTCGATTCTAGTTGTTTTAGTTTTAGTTGAAATTAAAATTTATTTTTTTTTTACTTTTTCTGAATGAATATTTTATTTTGTTTTTTCCATAATTTTTGTTTATTTATTTTTCTTTGTACTAAAATTTGTTTAGTACTTGTTTTTTTAAATAATATTTATTATAATTGTTTTTTTTCATATTTTATATTTTATATGGTTTTTTTTTGTGTTTGTATTTTTTTACATAGCATTATTATATTATAGCGTATATAACAATATATACAATTAAATACCAAAGAGAAGAAATCTAAGTAGTAGAAGGGGCGGGGGAGTAATGTTTTTTTCTTACTTGTTGATCATCTTTTTTATATAATAAATTGTTTATTGGGGGTATCGTTTTTAATTTAAATGTGTTTTTTTTTTTGTTTATGTATTATTTAGATAATTATAATTATTATAATAATTTAAATACATTAAAGTAGTTTGTTTACTTTTATCGTTTATATTATATCAAAACTAACAAATTTATTTTGGTTTTTTTTTTTCGTTTAATTTTTTAAGTAGAGGTTTTGCAAACTGTTTTACTTAATTTTTATACTTTTTTTTAGAAAAAGCAGACTGTGGAGTATAAATTATAAACAAAATTTCTTTGATTTTTTGAGGGGTTTTAAAACTTAGAAACGGGATAACAAAATCTATATAAAAAGGGTTCAAGGGTTAAAGATTGTCATTTTTTATATAGTTTTTATGTTTTCTTTTTTCATTATAATTTAAAGTTTGTTTTTGTTTAGAAGTAAAAATATATAAATTAAAATTATTCAGTCAGTTTAGTTTAAATTAAAAAAAAAAAAAAAAAACAAAAAAGAAAATTGAAAAAATTAGCAAAGTTTTAAGTCTTACAAAACAATTTTATATTGTTGCCAAACAAATAAACAAATTATATAAAATTAATAATGTTTAGTTAAAGAACTAAATAAACATTACTAATAATAACCTTAAGGAACTGTTGTTTGAATATTTTTGTTTAGAAAAAACAAAACAAAATGAAACTCAATTGGTTATAGGGAAAAGCTTTAACAAATTCTAAATTTTAAAGTTTTTTTTTAAATAAGTTTTGTATGTTTATAATTTTTGTAATGTTATACAAAGATAGTAAAAATTTTAATAACATATTGCATATTTTTAGGCTTGATATTTACTTTTTGTTTGTTTTTTTTTAAGAGGTTTACTTTTTTATAAATATTTTCTTTTTTTATTATTTTTGTTTATAAAGTTAAATATTGCTTTATTTTTGTTTATAAATTTACTTGTTTTGTTTTTCTTTTGGTGTTTTTCTTTATACTTTTAGGGGAGAGTAATATTTACTTTACTTTAATTAAATATAAAGCCTATATTTAAAGCCAGCAAATTAACTCAAATGTATGACATACTTTTAGGTGTTTATCTTTTTTTTCTTAAATTCATAATTTTTTTCGTTTTTCTTTTAATAATTAAGCAAAAAACAAATAAAAAACTTACCAAAACGACAACACAATGTAACAGTTAAACATAAAACACTTGTCGTTAAACATTTAAAAACATAAAAAGCTGCTACTTTTGTAACCAATATTTAGCACGACGCATACGTGCCGTATCCAGATCATCGGCATCCAAAGATAATGAAGAAAATGCTGGGGCAGAAGCTGGTATACAATCAACATCAGCATCCACGGTTGCATCAGTTCTAGCCGATGAGATCATAGCATCCAAACGTTCTGTAACACTACCGGTATGACTAAAACTGCGCATGCCTAGAAAATCTCTAGCTGTGGCTGAGGATGAGGAAGAGGGTCCATCCAGATCATAATTTATAAAATTTTCCTCAGCGCCTGCCGTTGTAGTAGTTGTCTTATGGCTATTATTTGGGGTAGTGTCTTGGGCGCCAGCATTATCAACATCATCATCAACAAATCCATACCAATATCACATAACCATTATTTGCAGTGCTACTCATTGATCTATAGTACGATAAACACGTCTTTGTGGTTCGGGTGTGTAGTGAATGCGGGTGCGAAAGTGTTGTGGTGAGCCGGGTACACTTTCTGAACCTCTACGGGGTGGTGGCAAGGGAGGAGAAGCATTAACAAATCTATAAGTTTAATAAAAAAGTAAATTTTATAAGTTTTAGTTCTAATTCTAGTTCTAGTTCTGTTCTAGTACTGTTCTAGTTCTGTTCTAGTTCTGTTCTAGTTCTGTTCTAGTTCTGTTCTAGTTCTGTTCTAGTTCTGTTCTAGTTCTGTTCTAGTTCTGTTCTAGTTCTGTTCTAGTTCTGTTCTAGTTCTGTTCTAGTTCTGTTCTAGTTCTGTTCTAGTTCTGTTCTAGTTCTGTTCTAGTTCTGTTCTAGTTCTGTTCTAGTTCTGTTCTAGTTCTGTTCTAGTTCTGTTCTAGTTCTGTTCTAGTTCTGTTCTAGTTCTGTTCTAGTTCTGTTCTAGTTCTGTTCTAGGTCTGTTCTAGTTCTGTTCTAGTTCTGTTCTAGTTCTGTTCTAGTTCTGTTCTAGTTCTGTTCTAGTTCTGTTCTAGTTCAGTTCTAGTTCTGTTCTAGTTCAGTTCTAGTTCTGTTCTAGTTCTGTTCTAGTCTTTCTAGTTCTGTTCTAGTTCTGTTCTAGTTCTGTTCTAGTTCTGTTCTAGTTTCTGTTCTAGTTCTGTTCTAGTTCTGTTCTAGTTCTGTTCTAGTTCTGTTCTAGTCTGTTCTAGTTCTGTTCTAGTTCTGTTCTAGTTCTGTTCTAGTTCTGTTCTAGTTCTGTTCTAGTTTCTGTTCTAGTTCTGTTCTAGTTCTGTTCTAGTTCTGTTCTAGTTCTTGTTCTAGTTCTGTTCTAGTTCTGTTCTAGTTCTGTTCTAGTTCTGTCTAGTTCGGTCTAGTTCTGTTCTAGTTCTGTTTCTAGTTCTGTTCTAGTTTCTGTTCTAGTCTGTTCTAGTTCTGTTCTAGTTCTGTTCTAGTTCTGTTCTAGTCTGTTCTAGTTCTGTTCAGTTCTGTTCTAGTTCTGTTCTAGTTCGTTCTAGTTCTGTTCCTAGTTCTGTTTCTAGTTCTGTCTAGTTCTGTTCTAGTTCTGTTCTAGTTCTGTTCTAGTTCTGTTCTAGTTCTGTTCTAGTTCTGTTTAGTTCTGTTCTATTCTGTTCTGTTCTAGTTCTAGTTCTGTTCTAGTTCTAGTTCTGTTCTAGTTCTGTTCTAGTTCTGTTCTAGTTCTGTTCTAGTTCTGTTCTAGTTCTGTTCTAGTTCTGTTCTAGTTCTGTTCTAGTTCTGTTCTAGTTCTGTTCTAGTTCTGTTCTACTTCTGTTCTAGTTCTGTTCTACTTCTGTTCTAGTTCTGTTCTACTTCTGTTCTAGTTCTGTTCTAGTTCTGTTCTAGTTCTGTTCTAGTTCTGTTCTAGTTCTGTTCTAGTTCTGTTCTAGTTCTGTTCTAGTTCTGTTCTAGTTCTGTTCTAGTTCTGTTCTAGTTCTGTTCTAGTTCTGTTCTAGTTCTGTTCTAGTTCTGTTCTAGTTCTGTTCTAGTTCTGTTTTAGTTCTGTTCTAGTTCTGTTCTAGTTCTGTTCTATTCTAATTCTGTTCTAGTTCTGTTCTATTTGTTCTAGTTCTGTTCTACTTCTGTTCTAGTTCTGTTCTAGTTCTGTTCTAGTTCTGTTCTAGTTCTGTTCTAGTTCTGTTCTAGTTCTGTTCTAGTTCTGTTCTAGTTCTGTTCTAGTTCTGTTCTAGTTCTGTTCTAGTTCTGTTCTAGTTCTGTTCTAGTTCTGTTCTAGTTCTGTTCTAGTTCTGTTCTAGTTCTGTTCTAGTTCTGTTCTAGTTCTGTTCTAGTTCTATTCTAGTTCTGTTCTAGTTCTGTTCTAGTTCTGTTCTAGTTCTGTTCTAGTTCTGTTCTAGTTCTGTTCTAGTTCTGTTCTAGTTCTGTTCTAGTTATGTTCTAGTTATGTTCTAGTTATATTCTAGTTTTGTTCTAGTTCTGTTCTAGGTCTCTTGTAGTTCTGTGTTATTTCTGTTCTCTTTTAATTCTTGTTCCTTTTTAGATCTGTTCTAGTTCATTTTTAGAAATTTCCAAACCCACCTTCTGTTTAACATGGGTGAAGTGCCTGGTGGTTGTCCACTTAATTCTAAAATATTTTTACGCAACAGCAAAGGAGACTGGCCACGATTGTAGCGTGGTGGTGGATCCGGTGAACGATGTCGTCGATCTAAATTCGCCAAAATATGAGCCGGAGTATGCGTGGCCGGCAATGACGAACTGGGGCCTGTCGAATTAACATTTGATCCAGCTCCTCCAGTGGCGGCATAACGTCTTATGAAACCAGCAGCACTCGAGCCCTCCTGGAAACCTTCAGCTAGAGCCGGCTTGCAGGTTTCAGTAGAGGGTGAGGTGGTTTGACTATTACTGGAACTACTGCTGCCACAAGACATCGTACGATAATACAATTGGGCCTTACGTTCGTTTGTCAATTCAGATCCTGCTGTTGTTAAACCATTTGTAGGTGATGTAGCTGTCGTAGTAGAATTATTATTTGTTTGTGTTTTAACATAATTTGACAATTGGCGTTTCATAGCACCCGCTAAAGTATTAAACCAGCCTAAAGCATTTCAAAATATAACAAACAAATACAAACCAAAAGACACACACGCAACACAAGACAAATATAACAGTCACAATATGAAGTAATAAAAGTAGCATAAGGTTTTTTTTAAGAAATGTTTAAGTGCAATGTTTGTGACCATGTTACCACACAGATGTTTGTTTGTTTATTAAAAGAGCAGCCAAAAACAAAGATGCAGAGTAGTAGTTTTATAAGTGCAAACAAGGTTATGAGTGAAAAAAGGAGGAAAAAAGAAAATGTTTTTTTAATTCAAAACAGTGTTTTAAAAATGTGTGATGTGCAGTAGATAAAGCATGTATGAAAAACAAGCAGTTAAATAAACAGAAAACTTTAGCGACAACTTACCACTTTCCGGTTTAAAATTATTCTCTTTACTGGCTATTGCCGGAGTATTAGCATTGGCTATGGAGGCTGAAGCGGAGCCTGAACGTTGATTATATAATTTACTTAATTTTGTAACCGTAGGACTTGTGACATTTAACATTCTAGACTGTTGTGGATGTTTAGTTAAAACTGCCGAGTCGGACAGAGTTTCCGGTGAAGTGGCTGGGGATCTAGAGTTACGCATTACACTGCCCCCACCATAGGGGGAGGTTGTATTAGAATTATTCAAATATTGTTGAGGCAGTGGTTGATATTGCAAATGCGCTGTGGGTGATGTAGTAGTAGTGCCAAAGCCTAAAGTATTGGGAGAAGTGGGTGAAGAGGAGCTCTTGTTTTCGTTAAGCGTTAAAGGTAAACTTCTTGGTCCTTGTTGAGAAGATGAAGAAATTGCATCACCAGCAGTACCACCAATTTGTGAACATTGTGAAGATTGTGTTGATGATTGACTAGATGTTGAATATGATGATAAAGTTGAGCTAGAGGCAATGGGTATATGGGAACTGTGTTGTTGTTGCTGCTGCTGATAGAAATTCGTTTGAAAGGGATTTGTTGTTGTGCCATCTGAGGGCGAGTGTTTGGTATAGATATTCGTATAGTGTTGATGTTGTTGACGTTCTAATTCTTTCTCACGCAATTGATTTTGTTGATGGTAGAAACGTTGAAGAACTGGAAGAAAATAAATAATAAAATTTAAGTTTTTTTTAAGAAAAGTTAATATTAGTTTTTCAGTTCTAGTTTAGTTCTAGTTTAGTTCTAGTTTAGTTCTAGTTCAGTTCTAGTTCAGTTCTAGTTCAGTTCTAGTTCAGTTCTAGTTCAGTTCTAGTTCAGTTCTAGTTCAGTTCTAGTTCAGTTCTAGTTCAGTTCTAGTTCAGTTCTAGTTCAGTTCTAGTTCAGTTCTAGTTCAGTTCTAGTTCAGTTCTAGTTCAGTTCTAGTTCAGTTCTAGTTCAGTTCTAGTTCAGTTCTAGTTCAGTTCTAGTTCAGTTCTAGTTCAGTTCTAGTTCAGTTCTAGTTCAGTTCTAGTTCAGTTCTAGTTCAGTTCTAGTTCAGTTCTAGTTCAGTTCTAGTACAGTTCTAGTTCAGTTCTAGTTCAGTTCTAGTTCAGTTCTAGTTCAGTTCTAGTTCAGTTCTAGTTCAGTTCTAGTTCAGTTTTCTAGTTCAGTTCTAGTTCAGTTCTAGTTCAGTTCTAGTTCAGTTCTAGTTCAGTTCTAGTTCAGTTCTAGTTCAGTTCTAGTTCAGTTCTAGTTCAGTTCTAGTTCAGTTCTAGTTCAGTTCTAGTTCAGTTCTAGTTCAGTTCTAGTTCAGTTCTAGTTCAGTTCTAGTTCAGTTCTAGTTCAGTTCTAGTTCAGTTCTAGTTCAGTTCTAGTTAGTTCTAGTTCAGTTCTAGTTCAGTTCTAGTTCAGTTCTAGTTCAGTTCTAGTTCAGTTCTAGTTCAGTTCTAGTTCAGTTCTAGTTCAGTTCTAGTTCAGTTCTAGTTCAGTTCTAGTTAGTTCAGTTCTAGTTCAGTTCTAGTTCAGTTCTAGTTCAGTTCTAGTTCAGTTCTAGTTCAGTTCTAGTTCAGTTCTAGTTCAGTTCTAGTTCAGTTCTAGTTCAGTTCTAGTTCAGTTCTAGTTCAGTTCTAGTTCAGTTCTAGTTCAGTTCTAGTTCAGTTCTAGTTCAGTTCTAGTTCAGTTCTAGTTCAGTTCTAGTTCAGTTCTAGTTCAGTTCTAGTTCAGTTCTAGGTTCAGTTCTAGTTCAGTTCTAGTTCAGTTCTAGTTCAGTTCTAGTTCAGTTCTAGTTCAGTTCTAGTTCAGTTCTAGTTCAGTTCTATTCAGTTCTAGTTCAGTTCTAGTTCAGTTCTAGTTCAAGTTCTAGTTCAGTTCTAGTTCAGTTCTAGTTCAGTTCTAGTTCAGTTCTAGTTCAGTTCTAGTTCAGTTCTAGTTCAGTTCTAGTTCAGTTCTAGTTCAGTTCTAGTTCAGTTCTAGTTCAGTTCTAGTTCAGTTCTATTAGTTCTAGTTCAGTTCTAGTTCAGTTCTAGTTCAGTTCTAGTTAAGTTCTAGTTCAGTTCTAGTTCAGTTCTAGTTCAGTTCTAGTTCAGTTCTAGTTCAGTTCTAGTTCAGTTCTAGTTCAGTTCTAGTTTCAGTTCTAGTTCAGTTCTAGTTCAGTTCTAGTTTCTAGTTCAGTGCTAGTTCGTTCTAGTTCAGTTCTAGTTCAGTTCTAGTTCAGTTCTAGTTCAGTTCTAGTTCAGTTTCTAGTTCAGTTCTAGTTCAGTTCTAGTTCAGTTCTAGTTCAGTTCAGTTCTAGTTCAGTTCTAGTTCAGTCTAGTTCAGTTCTAGTTCAGTTCTAGTTCAGTTCTAGTTCAGTTCTAGTTCAGTTCTAGTTCAGTTCTAGTTCAGTTCTAGTTCAGTTCTAGTTCAGTTCTAGTTCAGTTCTAGTTCAGTTCTAGTTCAGTTCTAGTTCAGTTCTAGTTCAGTTCTAGTTAAGTTCTAGTTCAGTTCTAGTTCTAGTTCTAGTTCAGTTCTAGTTCAGTTCTAGTTAGTTCTAGTTCAGTTCTAGTTCAGTTCTAGTTCAGTTCTAGTTCAGTTCTAGTTCAGTTCTAGTTCAGTTCTAGTTCAGTTCAGTTCTAGTTCAGTTCTAGTTCTAGTTCAGCTAGTTCAGTCTAGTTCAGTTCTAGTTCAGTTCTAGTTCAGTTCTAGTTCAGTTCTAGTTCAGTTCTAGTTCAGTTCTAGTTCAGTTAGTTCAGTTCTAGTTCAGTAGTTCAGTTCTAGTTCAGTTCTAGTTCTAGTTCAGTGCTAGTTCAGTTCTAGTTCAGTTCTAGTTCAGTTCTAGTTCAGTTCTAGTTCAGTTCTAGTTCAGTTCTAGTTTAGTTCTAGTTTAGTTCTAGTTCAGTTCTAGTTCAGTTCTAGTTCAGTTCTAGTTCAGTTCTAGTTCAGTTCTAATTCAGTTCTTGTTCAGTTCTAGTTCTAGTTCAGTTGTAGTTCAGTTCTAGTTCAGTTCTGTTCTAGTTCTTTTCTAGTTCTTTTCTAGTTCTGTTCTAGTTCTATTCTAGTTCGGTTCTAGTTCATTTTTGTAAAAACTTTACCTATTGGACTATGATTGCCGGGAACACGTGGTGGTTGTGTTTCATTTTTAGTTAAAGGTATTAAAGAGGGTTTATTATCCTGTTTCTCTGACTCCAGTGAAGTCTTCTTGGCTGCTGTCATACTAGCTTTAGCCTCTCCACCCTGTTGAAAACGTTTCCGTTGCACTGCAGGCGATTCTAAAGCTGATGTGTGAGTAGTATTGGCAGCATCACAAGAATCAAAAGCTAATGCCACATCTTGAGTGGTGGGCATTCGCCATAAGGGATCTATTTGATTGGGTTGAACATTAGAGGAGTTTTTCTTTTGACTAAAGGGGGAAGTGGTCAAATTGCGTAAAATAGATTGACCTGTAAGGAAAAATTTATAAAACATTAAGTTATTGTAATAATTTTGTTTGTTTTAGTAGACATATTAACCTATTGTCGATAAAACCGATTCCTTTTTGGGACTTTCATCGCCCGGCGATGTTTGATAACGCTGCAAAGAGGAGCCACCATTAAATTTCTTTTGCATAAATGGAGATTTACGATATAATTTATTCATTTCATTGACTAATTTCGAATCATCTTTATTGAGATTGTAGGAAACACTGGGTGGTGATAAAGGACTAGAACTGGTGGCAGAACTACTGCCAGAACCAGTATTATAACTAACGCTGCCACTGCCACCAACTGATGAGCCGGTAGTAGTTCTACTATTGTGGCCCATGGTTGCTGTTGATCCCTGATAATTATTTATTGTTGCTGCTGTTGTTGTGGTTGTTATATTACTGCTATTAATGCTAAATTGATTTAAAGTTTGAGGTAGTTGAGATGGTTGCTGCTGTTGATGATGACGATGTTGTTGCTGTTGCTGATGATGTTTGAAACTATTTGAACGTTGTTGCTGCTGCTGCTGATGTCGTTGTTGATAATGTTCTATGGTGGCACCACCGCCCTGATAACTGGGTATTTGTGATTGTGTTTGTTTTGTTAAAGCATTTATTGTCATTGTTGTCGTTGTTGCTGTTGATGTTATAGCCCCCATTAAGGAGGAGCCCGTATTCAGATTGGCTGTAGAGGCTAAAGCGTTTATAGGATTTTTATAATGATGTTTAGAGGCATCATATGTAGCCGGTGTTGATGATGTGGGTATTTGAGTTCTGTAATAGAGAAATAAAATATGAAATTTAAATTGTTTAGCATTTTCTATGAACTTTTCTTACAACACAAACATTTAGGTGAAGGTTTTTTTAAGATACAAATGATATACAGTTTCTTTGTAATAAAATAAAGAATTTCTATTTTTTTTATAATTAAGAAAATTTGAAATTTAAATTAATAATTTTAAACTAAAAACGTTTTTTTTTTTTAAAATAAACTTTATATTAAGCTGAAGTTTTACTTCTATTATAGTTCCAGACTAGTTCAGTTCTAGTTCTGTTCTAGTTCTGTTCTAGTTCTGTTCTAGTTCTGTTCTAGTTCTGTTCTAGTTCTGTTCTAGTTCTGTTCTAGTTCTGTTCTAGTTCTGTTCTAGTTCTGTTCTAGTTCTGTTCTAGTTCTGTTCTAGTTCTAGTTCTGTTCTAGTTCTAGTTCTGTTCTAGTTCTGTTCTAGTTCTGTTCTAGTTCTGTTCTAGTTCTGTTCTAGTTCTGTTCTAGTTCTGTTCTAGTTCTGTTCTAGTTCTGTTCTAGTTCTGTTCTAGTTCTGTTCTAGTTCTGTTCTAGTTCTGTTCTAGTTCTGTTCTAGTTCTGTTCTAGTTCTGTTCTAGTTCTGTTCTAGTTCTGTTCTAGTTCTGTTCTAGTTCTGTTCTAGTTCTGTTTCTAGTTCTGTTCTAGTTCTGTTCTAGTTCTGTTCTAGTTCTGTTCTAGTTCTGTTCTAGTTCTGTTCTAGTTCTGTTCTAGTTCTAGTTCTGTTCTAGTTCTGTTCTAGTTCTGTTCTGTTCTAGTTCTGTTCTAGTTCTGTTCTAGTTCTGTTCTAGTTCTGTTCTAGTTCTGTTCTAATTCTGTTCTAGTTCTGTTCTGTTCTAGTTCTGTTCTAGTTCTGTTCTAGTTCTGTTCTAGTTTTGTTCTAGTTCTGTTCTAGTTCAGTTCTAGTTCTGTTCTAGTTCAGTTCTAGTTCAGTTCTAGTTCTGTTCTAGTTCTGTTCTAGTTTTGTTCTAGTTCTGTTCTAGTTCTGTTCTAGTTCAGTTCTAGTTCTGTTCTAGTTCTGTTCTAGTTCTAGTTCTAGTTCTGTTCTAGTTCTGTTCTAGTTCTGTTCTAGTTCTGTTCTAGTTCTTTCTAGTTCCTTTCTAGTTCTGTTCTAGTTCTGTTCTAGTTCTGTTCTAGTTCCTTTCTAGTTCTGTTCTAGTTCTGTTCTAGTTCTGTTCTAGTTCTGTTCTAGTTCTGTTCTAGTTCTGTTCTAGTTCTGTTCTAGTTCTGTTCTAGTTCTGTTCTAGTTCTGTTCTAGTTCTGTTCTAGTTCTGTTCTAGTTCTGTTCTAGTTCTGTTCTAGTTCTGTTCTAGTTCTGTTCTAGTTCTAGTTTTGTTCTAGTTTTATTCTAGTTCTATTCTAGTTCAGTTCTAGTTCAGTTCTAGTTCAGTTCTAGTTCTGTTCTAGTTCTGTTCTAGTTCTGTTCTAGTTCTGTTCTAGTTCTGTTCTAGTTCTGTTCTGTTCTAGTTCTGTTCTAGTTCTGTTCTAGTTCTGTTCTAGTTCTGTTCTAGTTCTGTTCTAGTTCTGTTCTAGTTCTGTTCTAGTTCTGTTCTAGTTCTGTTCTAGTTCTATTCTAGTTCAGTTCTAGTTCTGTTCTTGTTCTGTTCTAGTTCTGTTCTAGTTCTGTTCTAGTTCTGTTCTAGTTCTGTTTTAGGTCTGTTCTATAATTAAGTAACAAATTTGAACCTAAAAGTGATATATAATTAAAATTGAATAAGTTCTTTTAAACACTAAACTTAACTTAAAAAAAAAACATGCATTTTTTAGTAGAAAAAAAATGAAAATGTTACATGCAAATTATTAAAAATTAGTAACAAATTTCTAAAAGTAAAATGTCTTTTAAAATGTTGGTTAACAAATTACCACAATTTTTTTTTTGTTGTTTCTTTTGTTGGGTGAAATGTGTTTTTTAATAAATGAGTGTAACAAATAAACAAAACAAGTGTAATACTTACGGGGAGGTGGGAGAGTAGTTTCATGAAAGGTTTTTGTTTTTTTATATAATTGTTTGTAACATTTTGTAAGTTTTTTCTTTCTTTTTTGTATGATAATGTTTTAAGGTTTTATCGTAATTTCTTTTTTAAAAATTATAAATTTTCTTGAAAATTTATGGTTTTCTTTATTGTAGGGGAAATTTAATTAAATTGTTTTTTTTTTTTATTGTATGGTATTTGTTTTAAGGTTTTAAGTTACCTACAAATAAAAAGATTAATAAAAAATAAAAAATAACAATAAAAATAAAAAAAAAATTAAACAAATTTTACAAAATCATCATAACCAAAAGTTTTAGTAAGTTAAAAAGTAATTCTTAAAAATTTTCTTTATACAATTAGTTGAAAAAAAAACTTTTAGCCGTGTAAATAGTAAAAAAGATTAAACAAATAAAGTAAATAATAAAAAAGGCAAGCAATTAAATTAAAAATTTGTTCTATTGGTTTTTTTCTTTCAAATGAATTTTCAAAAAATTGTTTAAAATTAAATTGAATAGAAGAAATTCTACTTGCCTACGTTGAGTTTTAATGCCGGCAGCATCTACAACAGATTTAAACCAATAGGGTATATCAACCTCAGCTTGTTCGTAGTATTTTATAAAATCTAGTTCTAAGAGTTGAGGATATTTAGGTCGTAAATTATGATTTTTAGTTAAACTGCAAAGATATTGATAATAAAAATACATAAATTATTAAGAAGTTGTTGTTATAGGAAAACAAACAAAACTTACCATTTACTAACAAATTCATGAAATTGATTACTAAAATGAAAGTTATCATCTTTTGGCAAACGTGGCGGATCTGATTCCAAAACTTTTGTTAATACCTCAAAATCGGTATTACAGCCTTCATAAGGTGAACGAGCGGTAGCCAATTCAACCAGTGTTATGCCCAGAGACCAAACATCGGCACGTATATCATACTTTGGTTTTTTAGGATCGATACGTTCAGGCTGTAGAAAAACAAAAGAAAAATTATTAAAAATCTACAATAAACAAGAACAGAAAACTTTAATTTACCGCCATATAAGCCGCACAACCAGCTGATCTAGTGGCCGCCTTTGAGTCCACCAAACGCCCACTAATACCAAAATCACATAA
This sequence comes from Lucilia sericata, assembly GCF_015586225.1. Classification (NCBI taxonomy): domain Eukaryota; kingdom Metazoa; phylum Arthropoda; class Insecta; order Diptera; family Calliphoridae; genus Lucilia; species Lucilia sericata. The sequence continues at coordinate 227,654 of NW_023994277.1, forward strand.
TTTTATATTGCCACGTTCATCGATTAAAATATTTGAGGGTTTAACATCACGATGTATAACGCCATGTTTCTCTTTCAAATAAGACAAAGCTTTGACCGTCTAAAAATAGAAATAATTCACAATTACAAAACAAATTAATTTATAATTTTAAATCCAAACTCACCGCCACTGTCACCTTCCCCAGTATATTTTCGGGTACTGGTTTCTTTGATAGCTTCAGCAGCTTATCAAAACACATTGACATCAATTCCATGCAAATCCAAACATCAGCATCCGTTACAAAACAACCCAAACATTGTACTATATATTGGCAGTCATGTGATTTTAAAACTACATCCAAATCCATTAAAATACGTTTATTTTCCTCAGAATTGCCAGTGCGTCGCATTTGTTTTACGGCAATTATTGTATTACTGGGTTTGTGGAGCATTTTCACTACATTCCCACTGGTGCCATTGCCCAAATCACCCAAATGTTCGAGATCTTTAATATCGGAGTGGTATTTGTGATCGTTTATCGTTAGAATACCGGTTTGTTTGTGGATTTTCTTTAGTTTTTTATCTGTTTCAGATTCAGCGGCAGGTCCGGTGGGCTTTGCAAAAGCCAATTTCATATTAGTGCGATTTGTGGGACGATTTGATAAGTTGTCCACTGGAAAATAAGATGAAAAATATAATAGAAAAAGGTTAAAAATTCCTATTTCAGTTAAAATACACTCCCGAGACATATTCTTTCAGTTCTAGTTCTGTTCTAGTCCTGTTCTAGTTCTGTTCTAGTTCTGTTCTAGTTCTGTTCTAGTTCTGTTCTAGTTCTGTTCTAGTTCTGTTCTAGTTCTGTTCTAGTTCTGTTCTAGTTCTGTTCTAGTTCTGTTCTAGTTCTGTTCTAGTTCTGTTCTAGTTCTGTTCTAGTTCTGTTCTAGTTCTGTTCTAGTTCTGTTCTAGTTCTGTTCTAGTTCTAGTTCTGTTCTAGTTCTGTTCTAGTTCTGTTCTAGTTCTGTTCTAGTTCTGTTCTAGTTCTGTTCTAGTTCTGTTCTAGTTCTGTTCTAGTTCTGTTCTAGTTCTGTTCTAGTTCTGTTCTAGTTCTGTTCTAGTTCTGTTTTAGTTCTGTTTTAGTTCTGTTCTAGTTCTGTTTTAGTTCTGTTCTGTTCTAGTTCTGTTCTAGTTCTGTTCTAGTTCTGTTCTAGTTCTGTTCTAGTTCTGTTCTAGTTCTTTTAATACATCATTATAATTCTCTGGGAGCTTTTATCAAAGGTTTTCAAGAAATAATACTCTGCCCTAAATTGTTTATTGATATTTACCACTTTACAAACAAATCTTTCATCAAGATTTTCAACACAGTAACCTCCCCCCGTCAACCAAAACCCACAACAAAAAATGTTATTAAAGAAACATTACTCCGGAAATACCAAAAACAAAAATCAAAAACAAAAATTCCAATAGGCTGTTTGGTGGTTTGATTGAAATCTGCTTTCATTAAAAGCAAAACAATAAAAATAAAACAACAACAAACACACACACAAAAACACTTTGACAATAATGAAAACAAAAACATACAGCATAATCGAAAAAAAAAGAGAAAAATAAAAGAAATTCAATACAAAGCAAACAAAACAAAAATTGGGAGACTGAATTGTGTTGTTGTTGTGTTTATTTACTTTTATTCGCAAAAAATCAAGCAAAAATAAAAAACATTCGCAAGAGGGTGGGTGGTGGTGTTGGTATAATGATAGAAAGAAAAAAAGAAGCAGCTAAGAAAAAAGTGGTGGAAGTAGTTAAAAAAAAAAAACCACAGAAAATTAAAACAAAAACCAAAAAAGAAATACTTTGAATGTAAATGACAGGCGATGTTAAAGTATAACCCTCCCCCAACAAAACTTTTTTAATTTCTTTTAACAAAATTTTTTTGGAAATTTTAAGTTTTTTTTTAATACTTACAACCCGTTAATTGTGGACGTACTAAGGTGTTTGGCCTGGCAAGAGGCATTTTTGGTAATATGGATTCATTTTCTGCCTGCAAACGTTCTTCCAGCGATTGTAATTTGCAGGTTATAGTATCCATTGAGGTGTCCATTTCGCGAGAGTGTATTTAGCAAGTGTTTGTTTTGTGTTATTGGAAAATTTTAGCAGCCAGCCTGTTATAAGGCGGTTTTTTCATTAATTACACTTTAATTTTTGTTTGAAAACTTTTTTCTTATTTAAATTGATTAAATAACTTTAAAACACTTTTATATTTTTTTGAATTTTTTAACAATTTAAAAGGTATAGAGGAGGAGGTATTTGAAAATAAAAAACAAAAACTTAAATACACATGAGTTGGTTGGTCGACGACGTTAAATGGTGGCGCTCCTCTTCTGCCGTTTTCTTTCTATTTTCACTCTCTTTTTTCCTTTTCAGGCTTTCTAATGTTGTTCGTTGGTCTCTGCTGCTGCTGCTTCTTCTTCTTGTTCTTTGTATAAGACGACCGTAGTGAAAAAATAAAATCATACGAAAAAAAACCAGCTAACTTTTTATTTGCTAAATTTTATGGCTTTTAATTTATTTGCGGACTTTTACGTTTATGTCATTGTTTTATACACACTTTACACTTTGGTTTTCTATAAAAATTATAAATTATTGTTAGAAATTTCCATTAAAAAAATTAAAAAATATTCAATAACTCTTTCATGTATCACTTCACTTTTCAATGGAAAAAATTTATTTTTATGAATAAAATAGAATGACAAGTGAAAAATAAGCCAAAAAAATATATTGGCGTTGCCAACTAGTTTAAAGTTATTTGACACACAGAGTTGTATGTGAGTGAGAGGTTAGACAAAAAGGTTGTAAACTTGGCTAAAGTTAAGTGTTTACTTTAGTTAAGATTTTAAGGTTTTTATGAATTAAAATTGTAAATAAATTAAATTTAAAGTTAATTTTTCTATTCTATAGAATTTGTTTTATTATTAAATTACAAATAGTTTTATTTAACTGTTAATTAAAATAAAACTTATGAAATAAAATTTATTAGCAATATTATCTTTTAGTTTAGCTTAGCATATATTCAATTAAAACCATTTATTTTCGATATTTTTTGTAAAAAATCTTTTTTATATTTATTTTTTATAATATTTTAATAAATGCTGTTCAACAGTTTTTATTATCATATGTATACATAATTTTATATTCTTAAAAATTAACAATGTTGTGGTTGTTTGTTTTTCGTAAAGCCCATCGATTTTTTAACAATATTCAATATTTTATAACAATTTATATATTTATGTTTATCTGAATGCCAACTAATTAAATTTAAAATAAACTCTTGACGAAAAAAAAAATTAAAATATGAAATAAAAAAATGTGCGTTTCGTTGAAGCTAAGATCACTTTTAAATTCAAACAAAATAAAATAAAAAGAAAATCTTATTGGGTGGGGGAGAATTCAGTAGGAGCCAAAATGCGGCAGTGCATTTCTCTAATTAATGGCACGGTATAAGCAACACATTCATCCCAGCCGGGCGAACGCCAAGAAGCTTCACGGGTCTCCTTACGTTCAGCCAAAGATTTGTAGCCTTTTTTTATAGAGAATAAGAACCATTAAAACAAAATCCAAGTATATTTTAAAACCCAACAAAAACTTACACCAAATATGATGAACATTATAAAGGCGACCAATTTGCGAAAAGAAACCAGCAAAGGCTTCATTATTATGTTTACGGAAATTTATAGCTCTAGCCCAATTATTACCCCATTCAATCATGGTGCCCGGTTTCAAGCGATAAGAACTTAAAAAACGCCAAAAAAATAAGTTTTAATAAAAAATGTCTTTGCCCCCAACTTACCGCATTTCATAGATATTTTTTCCAGTGCGCATTTCCATTTGTGGCCAATAGCTAAAGGCCAATAAATATTGTAAATGACGTGATCTTAAAAATTTGGAACGTTCTTTCATCAGTGACATGTATTCCTGTTTAAAACACATTCATATTTAAAAAAAATCATAAAATATTTAGAAGTCTCTTAAAACCTACATTATCATGCCATAAATCCTCTTTGGCTATATCGATTTTCTCAAAACCACCCGTATATTTCCATAAATGCAAACATTGATCCATATCACCCACATGGACGGTCCAGGAAGCCATCAAATCGCAAGATAAGTTGGCTTTTTTATCTTTGATTAATTGTACAGTAGTTTTACTTAAAAAAAAAATCGTAAAACAGATTTTATAAAAAATTAGCAAAATTATTTGAAATGTTTCTTAAAACTTACTAATTATTTAAATATTCCGCCATAGAATCAGGTCTAACATTGTGTGTATGCAAAGCGTAAATGATTTCCTTGTCACTTAACATACGACTGTGTGGCTCTTTGGTGGGTTCGATTTTACGCACCAATAGTTTGGAAAACCAAGAATCTGATTCATTGCAAGTAGCAGTAGTAGAGATGGAACTGGAAATTAGGAAAATTAGAACAAAAATTTATAACTTCAAAAAAAAAGTTATCGATAATTTTACTTCTTCAAATAAAAGTTTTTTTTTTCAAAGAAACAATATCGAGCACCTTATCGATAATTTAACTAAACGTTTATTTCTTCTTCTAAAGAAAATTTATCGAATACCTAACTTTTGTAAAGAAAAGATATCGATAACTTTTTTAAAGAAAAGTTAACGATAACGTAGCTTTTTTTAAAGAAAACTTAACGTTTCTATAGAAAAGTTATCGATAACTAAACTTTTCTCAAGAATAGCTAGAGATAACAAAACTTTTATAAAGAAAGTTATCGATTACATACATTTTCTAAAGAAAGTTATCGATTACATACATTTTCTAAAGAAAAGTTATAGATTACATACATTTTCTAAAGAAAAGTTATAGATTACAAAACTTTTCTTAAGAAAAGTTATCGATTGCAAAGCTTTTCTAAAGAAATGATATCGATTACACAAAATTTCTAAAGAAAAGTTAACGATAACATGAGAAAAGTTATCGATACCACGACTTTTTTATATAAAATTTATCGATAAATGACTTTATATCGATATCCTTTCATTAAGTTGTCGATTACATAAATTTTCTATAGAAGTTATCGATAACTTTACCTTTCTATAAAAAATGTATCGATAACTTGACTTTTCTATAGAATAATTATCGATAACTTGACTTTGATATCGATTACACAAAATTTCTAAAGAAAAGTTAACCATAACATGAGAAAAGTTATCGATACCACGACTTTTTTATATAAAATATATCGATAAAATGACTATATTGATATCCTTTCATTAAGTTGTCGATTACATAAATTTTCTATAGAAGTTATCGATAACTTTACCCTACAATAAAAATTGTATCGATAACTTGACTTTTCTATAGAATAATTATCGATAACTTGACTTTGATATCGATTACACAAAATTTCTAAAGAAAAGTTAACGATAACATGAGAAAAGTTATCGATACCACGACTTTTTTATATAAAATATATCGATAAAATGACTTTATATCGATATCCTTTCATTAAGTTGTCGATTACATAAATTTTCTATAGAAGTTATCGACAACTTTACCCTACAATAAAAATTGTATCGATAACTTGACTTTTCTATAGAATAATTATCGATAATTTGACTTTAATATCGATTACACTTCGATACCACGACTTTCTTATATAAAATATATCGATAAAATTACTTTATATCGATATCCTTTCATTAAGTTATCAATTACATAACTTTTCTAAAGAAAAGTTATCGATTACATAAATTTTCTATAGAAGTTATCGATAACTTTACCTTTCAATAAAAATTGTATCGATAGCTTGACTTTTCTATAAAAAAGATATCGATAACTTGACTTTTCTATAAAAAAATGTCAGAGAAAAGTTATCGATAACTTGTCTTTTCTATAGAAAATTCTTTAAACAACTCATTTTTACTTTAATAAATTTATTAAATCACTTGTTTCTATACATTAACCCTCTTAAATCTTTAGCAACATTGTTTCTAAACATTTTTCTTTTTGTAAATACACGTTCAAACATGTTTTCATAAACCAAAACGCTTGGCAACATTGTTTATAAACATTATGTTTACTTTCTTTTGCTCAATCACACTCCCTCTCTTCCTTCCTCTTTGTTTATTATTTTTTCTCATTTAACTTACCGCAATGCAGTGGCGTTGCATACGTTAGCAACACTTTTTAGTTTTAACATTTTTCCTTTTTAATAAAATTTTTGTAGCAGAATTTTAGGCTGTAAAAGAAAATTTTAGAAATTTAATACATTTTTGGTTTTAGTTTTTAATAAGAAAAACATATTTACAGAAAATTTTAACAAATTACAAAAAATAATAAATAAAAACAATGACCTTTAGGTCATAAATCAAGGTGACCTGTATTATCATACGCTCTACTTTGTTGAGTAAATGTAGGGAAAACGTTGAAAAAAATGACAAACAAATAAGTGTAAATAAACATTGAATGAAAATTAATTAGCACTTTGTTTTGCATAATGCAAAAAGTAAATAATTTTTGTTCCACAAATAAACAACAACTACAACAAAACTGCCAAATATAAAAATATCTATATTAATGTTTATTTATATTAAAAATATGCAAAAAATATCTACAAAAAAATTGTTTTTGTACAGATGTTTTTGTTGTTTGTTGAGTTAATGCGTTGTTTTTGTTTTTTCACTAATTTTTTTTTTTTTTTGTTCTTTAAGTTATTTTTGGTTCACTTAATTTTTTTACAATTAACTTTTTTAAAAAAAACATACAAAGCTTATCTTTTGCTATAGTTGATGCTCTATGTCTTAATCTAGTTTTGTCTTGATTAATTGGACAAAAACAATTTTCCTATTCTTTCTACACACTCAACTAGTATGAGGTTAATTTGCAAAAAAATGTACAATATTTTTTCTTACCTTAATTAACAAAAAATTTTCGTTTTCAAATTAATTAAATTGTGTTAAATTTAACAAAATTATGTTATCGAATTGGTTTTTTTTTATATTATAAAAATTTTGTTAAAAAAAATAATTAACAAAACGAAAAAAAATTCCTTCAACACTTTCGCAAAAATTAGACTTTTTGCTACCGCTGCTGCTGCTACTTTGACTGATTGCTGCCTATTTTATGTATTTGCTTTTCTTCGTTGTTTCTTCTTTTGCGTTTCGCTTATATTTGTTTTTATTTTATTTGCATATAGTAGAAAAAAGCACTGCAAGCGGTTGACATTTGCGGCATTCGGAAGAAAGGAAAAAATTGCTGATAACAAGTGTCAAATATGTAATAAGAGTTGGCAACGCTAGCAAGGTTAACTATTTGCAACTCTGTGTTGTGTTAGTTGTTAAACTGTTAAATTTAAAATGTTTTTAATTACAGTAATGTGACCAACTAAGTATTTTTAATAAAATATTACAAAACACACTTCCCGACATAATCGAATAATAGGTGTCTATGGAAACTGATTAAAATATATTGAATAGAGTGCACTTTTAGGGATAATTGAAATAATCTTCTGTTTTGAATCTTCCTTTGACTTCTTAATACATTAAAATCATTGGAAAAAGTAGCCAAGACTAACTTTAATTTATAAAAGGTTTTGCGATAAGTATGAGTTCAAAGTATATAGTTTTCCTCAACATCAGATCGTTTTAACTCGGCCTGTGACAATTGTCTCTAACGTTTGAAGCTCGAACTTGATGCTACAAAGATTAACCAAAATCCTATCTCCCGGTCATGCGAATTACATAAATCATTTGATTTCCCATTGAGATCTTTAAACAACAGATTTCTCACAATCTTTTCATTAAAACTTTATTTATCGGCTGTTGCTAAAGTTTCTCTCACTCTGTCTTTTAGTTATAGCAGTTGTAGCTGAACGATCTCAAGTACAAAGGGTCTTAGCGCAATCTAATGACTTCCAGATTAATCGCAAGAGGCTTTTGACTAAAACATTTCATACTTGGCAGTTGAGATGGAAGAGGGAGAAACTCATGATTGGCCAACAATCATAGATATCGGAGTAATGGTTGCTTGATTCGAAGTGTTCTACAAAATACTTCCGTATTTCAACATCCTCGATAGTATAGTGGTTAGTATCCCCGCCTGTCACGCGGGAGACCGGGGTTCAATTCCCCGTCGGGGAGTAAAAGCGAGTATTGATTTTTGCATCAAATTATTGTATAGATTAAATGCACAGTTAACTGCAATATTCTGGTGATTTTGAAGCAACATCGATGCAAACAATGTTATTGCAACATCCTCGATAGTATAGTGGTTAGTATCCCCGCCTGTCACGCGGGAGACCGGGGTTCAATTCCCCGTCGGGGAGTAAGAAAGAGTATTGCTTTTGCATTAAATTATTGTATAGGTTAAATGCACTTTTAGCTGCAATATTCTGTAGATTTTGAAGCTGAATCGATGCAAACAATGTTATTGCAACATCCTCGATAGTATAGTGGTTAGTATCCCCGCCTGTCACGCGGGAGACCGGGGTTCAATTCCCCGTCGGGGAGATGATGTGAACATATAATTTCTGCAGGTTTGGTGTAGGTAGGTGTTTGCACATTTTCTGCAAGTTATGCTCAAGCATCAATCATTTTTCTAGTAACTTGCTATATTGGGACTTTCAAAATCCTAAAAATATCAAGGTCAGAGCGCTGTAAAGCTCATTATGCCTTCATTTTCATTCACATTTTAAAGTTTTTGAAAAGGAATTTCGGAATCCATTACAATCCTTTTATATTCCCTGAAAGAAAACATAGCAACTTCATAACATCATTTTGTTTGTTCGGTCTTTTAGCAGCGCCTTGCCCTTATTCCAAGCCATTTTTTTAAAGAAAACGTCTAGAGAATATAAGCAGGCAGCCGTTTTTTAACCATTTGCAGCATAAACATACATTAGTGGTGAGTCATATAGTACATATAGTGGGATTAAGTTGCTCAATTATTTACATTTATTTCAGTTAAATAATATAGATAATAATAAAAGTTTTTAAGTGTTATAATAATTAATATATAAAAAATTACTCCTATATTCAAAAAATAATAGTTGTAATGATAATAATAAAGGGAAAAAAGGAAGAAACATAACTTACATCTTAACAGGGATAATAAAATTTTGTAAAGCTCTGCTTTTTCTCTCAAACAGAGAGCTAAATTTTTACTCCTGCCATACATAGTCTAAAATTTGATCCCTGTAAGTAATGAGAGTAATAGAGAGCTTAACAAATAACTTGTTTATATACAGTTTGTTTTAAATATTGGGCTATGGCGTTTTTTAAGGAGTATAAGCAAACAAAAATTTAACTTGTTTAACAGTTTTTTTAAGGGCATTTAAAGGTACTTAACGTTAAGTAAAACAACTTAAAAAAATATCCTAATTTTCATTTAGGATGTTGACTTACTAACTAAGAGTCTTATTATTGTTTTTACTTTTAAAAGAAAGTTTATAACTTTCTTTCTGTTTTCATGTTCTTCAATTAAATTTTACTTTATGGCTTGCTGGACAGGCCTTTTTAATATGTTTATAACCATTATAGGCCATTAACTTTTGACCTTCTTCTTCTACTTCGGCATCACATTTAGTTAATTTTAACTGACAATCAATATTAAACAATAGCTTAAATTTATCTATAGTTAAGGGAGTTTTAATGCCTCCTATAGCTACTTTAGTATAGATTTTAGTTAAATCTAATTGCTCAGGCAATTGACCATAATAGGAGAAGGGTTCAAGGTCTAAATTTTGTGGATAATTGTGTTCAGTTGCATGTTTTGGTGAGTGTGTGGGGGTGTTAGAGAATTTGCGTTTTTTGTTATTAAACTCCTTTTCAATTAGTAAGGAATCGCTGGTGTTAGAGGTTAAGTTGGTAGAGAATAAAGTGTCACGGTCTACCGCCACCGTGCGTCTACGTTTTGAGATTTTAGCCAGTTGCAAGGGAGCATTAAATTCATTGGCTATTTGTTGTGGTTGTGTCATTAAATTTTCATGATCTACCGTGGTTCTTCTTTTTCTAATGGCGGCTGGGGTTTTATTTTCTATGACAGAAATTTTAGGTTTCAATAAAGTGTTAGAACTCGTGCTGGCTGCTGAATCCTCTACACTCAAAACCACCGTGCGTCTTCTTTTGGTCACACTTTTGGGTCTTGATTGTATGGCTTCTAAAATTTCATCTTGTGGAGTGGCGCTTGCTGAATAATCCACATGTTTCTGTTGAGCTTCTATAGATTTGCGCGCCACCAAACGTGCTATCGATAGCCTTGGTATAGGCGGCTGTTGTGATATTTTATATATCTCCTCATACAACTCATCTATTATCACCGTTTTTCCATATTTAGTATTTAAAAGATTACGTTTGTTGAGCACCAGGCCACTGGGGAATACTACTAATATTTGTAGCAAAAATTTGCGTATTTCTCGGAACGGGTAAATGGTTCTAAACTTTTGTATCTCCTGCTTATGTTCCGCATAACAATGCTGCATATAAACATTGAAGGAACTTTGCTGCTGGGCGCAAAAATTACAAGTCTTAAAGCGACCATAATGATCGATCATGTGTCTCATCAGATCCATTTCGGAGGTACTGGTGAAACAGCAGCTGCTACAACGATAGATCAGAGAATTGCTAAGCTCCCTAAAGGAGAAACTCTCCTCGCCCGCATGCATATTACAGGCATGTTGCACAATAGCCACGCGATTGGGAAAGATATCAGCGCATAAAGTGCACTGATAGGACACTTCCGGTTTGCCTAAAGCTAAAATATCCATAATCTGTTCATTATTATCAATACGTATGTCTTGGGGCCAATGCTGTACACGCAAATGATGCTTGTACAAGTTTTCGACATTAGCACAGTGGAAGGAACAGTAACCACACAGTAATCTTTGACTGTTGTCATCATTTTCCGCCATCGTTACATCGGCTGCAAAGTAACGTGACTTTTTGTGGACACTTAATAAATGCTGGTGCAGTTCACTGTTACTACCAATGAAATTACGACATTCTGGACAACACAGCCTCCTAAGCAAACGAAACCAGAATGGTTTGGCCAACTCCTGCTGTTTATTGTGCACTTCATTATAATGCTGATTCTTTAAATCCTCAAATATTTGTGTTTTAAAAGCACAATGATAACAGCCAAACTCATAGCCCGATATATAATTTGCATTATTCGCTTCGTCATCTTGTGTTTCCACATCCACCTGTTGATCCTCATCATCCTCCTCGCCCTCATTATCCTCTAACTGTAACTTTTTACGATACTCCTCCGACTCTTCTTCATCTTCCATTAAAATGCCACGTATATGTCTAACACGTGTGGGATCGTTTCTTTGCCACAAGGGTCTTGTATCGGCCACATCTTCATTGTTATTAACGGATCTATGATACATATAACGGGCTTCTCTTGTCTTACCCGCATGTTTCTCATCGATGTGCGAAAGAATTTGTGAGAGCTGATGAGATCCAAAGGTACAGTGGGCACATTTATATTGATTTTTAACACCGTGCTGTTGCTGGCAATGGGTTTGCATTTGTCCCACAGTGGTGGAGCGGTGGCCGCAAACATCACACACCCATTTACCTTTCGTTTTGGCTGTATTTACATAGGTTACTATAGGTTTTGGGGCTGCATTATCACTGTTGGTTGAACGTGTTACTGGACTAGAAGTTCCAGCGGTTGATTGATTGTTTTCCAAAGTTTCTTTATATTTTTTGCCTAAAAGAAGAGGAAAAAAATTGGTTATTATTAGTTTGGACTTTAGCCTTATCTAAAGTCTGGACTGAAAGCTTGTTTGTACTATAGTCCAGTTCAATTGTAGTTCAGTTCTAGTTCAGTCTAGTCTATAGTCTAGTCTATAGTCTAGTGTATAGTCTAGTCTATAGTTTAGTCTATACTCTAGTCTATGGTCTAATCTATAGTCTAGTCTATAGTCTAGTCTATAGTCTAGTCTATAGTCTAGTCTATAGTCTAGTCTATAGTCTAGTCTATAGTCTAGTCTATAGTCTAGTCTATAGTCTAGTCTATAGTCTAGTCTATAGTCTAGTCTATAGTCTAGTCTATAGTCTAGTCTATAGTCTAGTCTATAGTCTAGTCTATAGTCTAGTCTATAGTCTAGTCTATAGTCTAGTCTATAGTCTAGTCTATAGTCTAGTCTATAGTCTAGTCTATAGTCTAGTCTATAGTCTAGTCTATAGTCTAGTCTATAGTCTAGTCTATAGTCTAGTCTATAGTCTAGTCTATAGTCTAGTCTATAGTCTAGTCTATAGTCTAGTCTATAGTCTAGTCTATAGTCTAGTCTATAGTCTAGTCTATAGTCTAGTCTATAGTCTAGTCTATAGTCTAGTCTATAGTCTAGTCTATAGTCTAGTCTATAGTCTAGTCTACAGTCTAGTCTATAGTCTAGTCTATAGTCTAGTCTATAGTCTAGTCTATAGTCTAGTCTATAGTCTAGTCTATAGTCTAGTCTATAGTCTAGTCTACAGTCTAGTCGATAGTCTAGTCTATACTCTAGTCTATACTCTAGTCTATAGTCTAGTCTATAGTCTAGTCTATAGTCTAGTCTATAGTCTAGTCTATAGTCTAGTCTATAGTCTAGTCTATAGTCTAGTCTACAGTCTAGTCTATAGTCTAGTCTATAGTCTAGTCTATAGTCTAGTCTATAGTCTAGTCTATAGTCTAGTCTACAGTCTAGTCTATAGTCTAGTCTATACTCTAGTCTATACTCTAGTCTATACTCTAGTCTATAGTCTAGTCTATAGTATAGTTTATAGTCTAGTCTATAGTCTAGTCTAGTCTAGTCTAGTCTATAGTCTAGTCTATAGTCTAGTCTTTAGTCTAGTCTTTAGTCTAGTCTTTAGTCTAGTCTATAGTCTAGTCTATAGTCTAGTCTATAGTCTAGTCTATAGTCTAGTCTATAGTCTAGTCTATAGTCTAGTCTATAGTCTAGTCTATAGTCTAGTCTATAGTCTAGTCTATAGTCTAGTCTATAGTCTAGTCTATAGTCTAGTCTATAGTCTAGTCTATAGTCTAGTCTATAGTCTAGTCTATAGTCTAGTCTATAGTCTAGTCTATAGTCTAGTCTATAGTCTAGTCTATAGTCTAGTCTATAGTCTAGTCTATAGTCTAGTCTATAGTCTAGTCTATAGTCTAGTCTATAGTCTAGTCTATAGTCCTAGTCTATAGTCTAGTCTATAGTCTAGTCTATAGTCTAGTCTATAGTCTAGTCTATAGTCTAGTCTATAGTCTAGTCTATAGTCTAGTCTATAGTCTAGTCTATAGTCTAGTCTATAGTCTAGTCTATAGTCTAGTCTATAGTCTAGTCTATAGTCTAGTCTATAGTCTAGTCTATAGTCTAGTCTATAGTCTAGTCTATAGTCTAGTCTATAGTCTAGTCTATAGTCTAGTCTATAGTCTAGTCTATAGTCTAGTCTATAGTCTAGTCTATAGTCTAGTCTATAGTCTAGTCTAGTCTATAGTCTAGTCTATAGTCTAGTCTATAGTCTAGTCTATAGTCTAGTCTATAGTCTAGTCTATAGTCTAGTCTATAGTCTAGTCTAGTCTATAGTCTAGTCTAGTCTATAGTCTAGTCTAGTCTAGTCTAGTCTATAGTCTAGTCTATAGTCTAGTCTAGTCTATAGTCTAGTCTAGTCTATAGTCTAGTCTAGTCTATAGTCTAGTCTAGTCTATAGTCTAGTCTAGTCTATAGTCTAGTCTAGTCTATAGTCTAGTCTAGTCTATAGTCTAGTCTAGTCTATAGTCTAGTCTAGTCTATAGTCTAGTCTAGTCTATAGTCTAGTCTAGTCTATAGTCTAGTCTAGTCTATAGTCTAGTCTAGTCTATAGTCTAGTCTAGTCTATAGTCTAGTCTAGTCTATAGTCTAGTCTAGTCTATAGTCTAGTCTAGTCTATAGTCTAGTCTAGTCTATAGTCTAGTCTAGTCTATAGTCTAGTCTAGTCTATAGTCTAGTCTAGTCTAGTCTAGTCTAGTCTATAGTCTAGTCTAGTCTAGTCTAGTCTAGTCTAGTCTATAGTCTAGTCTATAGTCTAGTCTATAGTCTAGTCTATAGTCTAGTCTACAGTCTAGTCTATAGTCTAGTCTATAGTCTAGTCTATAGTATAGTCTATGGTCTAGTCTATAGTCTAAGCTATAGTCAGTTCTATAGTAATCTCACTCACCTGCAAAAGCCACCATCGTAGTATGACCCTCTGGGTCGTCTTCTTCGGAACGTTCATGCATAACAATATTCACCTTGGAACTGGCATGCTTCTCGTTAATATGTCTCTCGACCACATAACGCAAATAATGAATATAATTACATTCTTCACAACGAAATAGAGTGGCGCCATGAAAACGTAAATGATTTAAAATGCGATCAATAGTAATGCCTCTCTTACAGATTTCCTCCAGACAAAAAGTGCAACGGTAGGTTACATTATTCGAATGCAAAGCGTTTAAATGGGCACGGAATAAATCCACCGAAATGGTATGATAATTACAGCCAGGACAGCCACAAGTGTAACATTTACTTTCTGATAAAAAGCTGTAGGGAATTTTAAAGGCTGGCTTCGATGCTGTGGATGTGGCCGATGATGCTGCTGTTGTGGAAGAGGAAGGTATTAGAGATGATGAAGCTAAATTGGTCATTTTATCGAAAAATCTTTCGCTGCTGTTTAAACAAGGCACAGGATTTACAGGATCCACACTGTAGGCTTTAGTGGCATCAGTTTTATTACTTAAGTCAGGATTTTGTTTATGCATTTGCAAGTGTCTGAGCATATTGGTGCGTACTTTGGTTTTGTATTTGCACTCGCCACAGTTGACTTCACGTTGGAATATGGCGGATAAGGGCAATAGATCTATTTCGCTAGATTTGAAATGAGTTTTAGAGCCCGACTTCTTGCGCTGCCATTCTAATATCAATTTTTCACCAAATTTTCTTAATTCCTCATCGGTTAGATCTTGAGTATAGGCCACATAATAGCCGGAATCTAATACAGTGCCCAAAGCATCATTGGAAATTTTCGGTTTAATCAGTTCTTTGGTATACATATTCAAAGTATGCCAATGTTTTTCCGAGAAATGTTTCAGCAACTGACCCGGATTGGTGGAAGTTTGTTCACATAAATAGCAAAAGTAACGATTACGAGCATGATTTTTGATATGAGCTTTAATGCCAGCAGGACGATGATATTGAGCTGTACAATGTGGACATTTGTAGGTGTAATTATTGGGATTACCACCCATGCTAGAGATGTGATACATGATATGCGTGAGAAAATTACTCTCGGTTAGCTGGGTCTGACAGTTTTTAACAACACAACGATAAAGTTTATCATCTAGGGAGAGGGAGAGAAAAAGGAATTTTTAAAGTTTAAGAAAATAAAAATATTTAAAAGAATTCTTTAGCTTACCTGCCAAACCGGTGGGTCCTACAGTTTCCTCTATGGTTTCTTTTAATTTACGTAGATAAACTTCTTCGGGCTCTGGGAAATGTTTGGAAATTTGATTTTGTATAAATTTGGCATTTCTCATGTCGGTAATCACAACATTGCCGCCACTGTTTAAAATATCCTGTATTTTTTCCTTTAAGGAAAGGGCGGTGTCTTTTTCTTTATTGGCCGCCGATTTGGGGGAAGCAGTATTAAGGGAAACTGACGTTGATGAAGCTGTTGTTGCTGTATTAGCTTGCGAGGACTTAGTGGTATTAACTGCTGCTGTTGTTGTTGCAGCATTTGCGGCCGTTGTTGCTGCCAGTTTGTTTAAAGTTTTATTTATAATATGAAACTGATCGGCATGTTTCATATAATCTTCCACATCCGTGGCACAATAGAAACAGAAACCACAAGCCAAATAGTCATGTTTATTGGAGAAATTTCTACGTTCATGAAAACGCAAATGATCACTCATGGCCACCGGGACACGGCTGACAAATTTACAACCACTACCCATACATTTATATTGACGTGAAGTTATGGTAAAGTTGGAACTAGGTGAGGACATGCTTTCGTTAGTTGGTGCATTATTATTGTTGTTGGTAGTAGAGGCAGCTATGGAAATATTAAAACCAAGGGCCGCAGAGGATTGATCATTGTACTGAGCCGAAACAGTTTGGGTTATTACAAAATCTCCGGTTTTGTTTTGGGCCAAAGGCAACGTTTCGGCCACTATTACCGGTGAGTCATCTAAATTGCGCGGTACTTCTCTTTCGGTACAAGGTTTGCCGGCATTTGCCAAGATATTGGAAACTTCTAGAGATTCGGCTGCGGCTTCTACCAAATCTACACGCTCCTTTTCTATTTGCTGCGTCCATAAACTACCCACTTTGGGCGCCAGAGTGCGTACATTAGATATTTTGGGCAATTGTAGTTGTTCCGTGGTTGTGTTGGGATTCAAACTTATTACATTGGAAATTTGTAAAGGTGTTTGTTGGTTGGGGGCCGAGGAGGTTACCGAGGTGATGAGAAAATCTTTGCTGACATTATTAAAAGCCACAGCAGGACCAGCATCTAATAGTAAAGGCTCTGTTAAGGGCATTTGTGGTTGAGGAGGCATGTCCTTGGTGGGCGGTTTAGGTTTGGCCACCAATAATGCCCCCAACATGGTTAAGGGAGCTGCAGAAGTTAATGCACTCACACCCTCATTACCTTTAGCCTCTATATCGGGTGTAGAACGTGAAAGACAGTCGCCTGTTAGACGCCGTAGTTTAATTTTAGGTCTTTCCTCACTACCCTGACTAGAGGTGGTAGAATGCTGGGTAGAATCGTTATTAAGATCCAATATAGGTTTGTGAGCATGTTTTTCCATCATATGACGTATCTCTTGGTTAATGGAATATTCTTTATTGCCGTCTTCCTGAGGAAAACATTGCTGCTGACACATTAAACAATAACCATTCCATTTAATATGTTGATGTTCGCACATAAAATGCGTTTCCAAACCCACCGAATCACTCGAGTATAAAAATGAACAATTTTCCAATAAACAATAGAATTTAAAAGGATTCTCGCCCGTCAACTGCAAAGAATAGCCCACATGTGAGATATTATTTATGGAGATTTTGCTGTGGCACTTGGTCTGCTGTTTATCATTTGCCTGTTGCTCGGAAACAAAATCTAAAGCATCTTCTATGCTGGTATGTTGATCGGCAGCATTTATATTCACAGCACTTAGATTGGAGTCCAATATTGAGGAAATATCATTAAGATCCTGTAAAGGTTCTAGAGGCGCCAAGCCCGGCACTAAATCTATAGGATCATTACAGGGTGAATCGGGCAATAGATCATCCATGATATTGATAACAGGTTTAAAGCCTATATGAGCAGTTGTATTAGTTAGTGGCGTATTAGTTGCTGAACTCAAGGTGGGGGAAGTGTTGGTGTTTGTTTGATTTTTAGTTGTTATTGTAGTGGTTGGTGGGGGTGTGTTTAAAGTAGTGCCGTTATTGTTGGGAGTAATTTTCTCTTTTAGGGTTTTCTTTTTGGGTAAAAATCCCATGGGTGTTAAGTGTTTTTTGGTGTTTTTGTTATTACCCCTTAATAAACCAAATTTCTGGAAAAGACCCTTATTCTTGGACTTGGGCATATTACCTGTATTCGTGGCACTAACCGTTGGAGCAGTTTCTGTAATTTCTATATCTTCCCAATCCTCATCATCACTGATAACAGTAATATCATTAGAAATTACAGGTTTAGGAACATCCTTTTCCTTTTCTAATAATGCTGGCATAGCAGTTACGTTTTCTTGTTCCAAGTCCTTTACCGTTTCATTAACAAGTTTCTCAAAGGCATTTTCTTTGGAATTAGTTTGTTCTACTTGCGTAGGTTGTTGTAAATCTTTAAAACGTTGACTTAATCTCTCCGCCATGGTTATGGGTTTGTTGGCCTGTCGTACCCCATCTTCATTAGCCTGTTCTTCTATGTTGATTATGGATTGTGCCAATATTTGTATGGTGGGCGAATTGCTGTTCTCTTCTCGACTGGGCATGAATGCATTTGAGGCATTTTGCTTGAGTTTTTTTGCCTCAGAAGCTTCCAAACCCAAAGATTTGCGTTTGTTGCTATCACCTCTTTTGTAAATTAAATCTATGGAACTTGCTATAAGATCTGACATGGTGGTTTGGGGCGCAGGAAGTTTTTTAATTTCTTTGGAGATTTCCTGTTCCCAATCCTTTGGTTTTAAGTTAATTTGTGGCTCTTTATTGCTGGCCACAGAGTTTTGTGTTTCCTCTTCCATTTCTAGGCAAATTTTTGGCGTTTCTGTAGGATCTGCTTCAGCTGCTTGCGCTGCCAAAGCCAATAGTTCATTTTGTAGATTAGTTTGCGATTCTTTTGTGGTCTCTGTAGCAGTTACTTCATCAGCTGCTTGTGCCGCCAAAGCTAAGAGTTCATCTTGTAGATCTTGTGCCGTGGCTGTCTCATTTACTACCTCAAAATCTTTGCTACTTAAGGGTTCACTATCGCTCGAGTCAAAATCTATAACCTTATTTGTTTTTGTTGGAGTTTTCTTGAGCTTTTCTTGTTCTTTTGTTGGTGTTTTAATTGGAGTTTCAGGTTTTAAGATTTCTTTCTCGTTTGGTTTATTGATCCTCATGCTATCGCTGTTTGTTTCTTTCTCTATCTCTGTTAGCTCTTCGTTTTCTGTTGGTTCTTTTGAAACACTTTCTTTTGAACTTTCTTCTTTATTTGTTTCTTTTTGGTTGTCTTTAGTTTTATCTGTTGCTGGTTCTTTTTCAGTTTGTTTAGTTTTGCTTATTTCCTGCTTCTTGCTGGAATCTTTAGTAGTAGCAGGTTGTAGTTGTGTTTGTAAAACTTTCTCCTTCTTGTTACTTTCTTCTTTAGCTGTTTCGGTTGGAATTTCCTTTTCTGTCTCTTTGTTTTTCCTCTCTTCAAGCTTTTTTGTGTTGTTGCTCGTAGCATTTACAACTTGTACTGATTCCTTCTCTTTACCAGTTTCTTGGTGTAATTTTTGCTGCTCTTCATGGGAATCCTTAGCTGCTTCGGTTTGCTTAGGGTTTTCCAAATCTTTGGATTTTTCTAAGTCCAAAATACGTTTAACTTTTAGCCTTTCTTCCGACTCCTTTGTAGTTTCTTTAGGTTTGTTCACAGCTTCTTGTTCCTCATCATTTTTAGCTTCTTTGGGTTCTTTTTCACTCTCCTTTGTTACTTCTGTTTCAGGCGATTGCTTCTTCGAAGTTGTAGCCTCATTTTCTGAAGCTTTAGCTTCTTTTGCCGCCACTTCTTCATCATCTTCTATATCAATAATCTGTTCATCTTTCTCTATTGCCTTCCAGGCCTCATTCTCTCTTTCGATAGCCTTATCCTCTGTAACACATTCCACATTTTCCACATCGAACAAAGTAATGGTATAGCCCAACAGCTCCACCTTTTTCTTATCCAAATGATGCTGTTCTATATAGTGTCTTTCCAAGTTTGCCCTCTTCAATTGTATAAAATTACAAAGATGACAAACATGAGCATTAATTTCAGTGGGTTTATTAAGCTTAACCATCGAAGTTACAATGCTGCCACCCTCGCAGGTCTTAACATGACGTGCCACTGTCATTCTACGATTGCTGCAGTAATGACACTTGCAACATTCATAGCGAAATTCTACAGTATGATTTTGAAAATGTTCCAGCCAAAGAGGCAGGGGCGTATTGAAGTAATTTAGACAGAAGGGACATCTATAGAACCAGGAAGGTTGTCTTTGTGTCTTCTTAACACCAAATATTGGTTGATTGCATTTTCCTTTTTTAAATTGCTGCAGTAAGACGGGTGCCAAGCGTGATATATAATTTTCACCATGATGCATTTTGTAGTGTAAAGAAACTTTATTGGCGGGGATTTTCTTCTCACAAATCATGCACCAATTGGTGAATTTTGATTGATTATGCCAGTGTAGATTGGTGTTTTTAATGGCGGCTTTATTTTCTGGTTTTGTTTTAATTGCACCCTTTTCTTCCTCCTCCTCCTCCTCCTCGTCCATTTCGGTTTCAGTATCTCTATCTTCTGTTTCTGATTCTTCTTTAGTTTTAGCTTTTTTATTTCTTATATTGGACTTGGTAACAGATTTTCTTTTATTAGTTTTGTTGGTTTTCTTGGCAGCTTCCTCTACCTCTTCCTCGGGTATTTTAATGGGTGTATGTGGTTTTAATATGGGCATTTTTCTTTGCGGTGTACTGTCTGTATTAAAACTGGTATCGGTGTTATCTAGCGACTCCTCCGTAGTACGTGAAAAAACAGATAGGGCTTCATCATCATCATCATTGTTGTCTTCATTAGTTTTACAACCTCTAAGAGATCTTCGGAGGGGTCGATTGCTTGCCGGCGGCTTAAGTTTTTCTTCTTTTCTTTTGCCTACCATTTCCTGTTGATTTGTTTCATTGTCTTTGTTTTCTTTGGCAGACTTTTTGTTGCTTTCCGTTTCCACCTCCTTGCCCATAATGGTGCACATACGCCGTCCTGTCGCTGTCAGTACACCTTCACATATAAACATATCTCTGATGTCATCATTTAATCTGTCTAATTCACTGCGTTTCTTTTGATTTTTTTTCGCCCCTCTTGCTTTTTTTCCTTCCTCTCCCCCTGCTGCTGTTGCTTTAGGTTTTAAAGGTTTTAAATCTTCAGGATCATCCTCTTCCTCCTCTTCTTCTTCCTCTTCCTCGTTTGTTTGTTCATTTTTATTGTTTGCTTGTGTTTTTTCTTTTTTAATCTCTTTTTCCTTATTCGTTTCTTGTTTATTTTCCTCCGCTTCTGTAGTTTGTCTATGACTGGACTCTATTAAAGATTTTATAAGTTCCAGTCTTTCTTCACTTAATATCTGACTTAACAAACCTAAAATATGTTCTCTATCGGCATTAGGTTTGAGAATTTGATCGACTATTTCATTGAGTACATGAACATTAGCTTCAGGGGTGGGCGTAGGGTTATTGGACTTGTTGGCCGTGCTGGTAGGTTCATTGTCATCTGTTTCCTTTTTAAAGGAGGTCTCCTTAATGGCATTAGAACAGCTGGCTTGTTCTTCGCTGGAGTTTTCGGTAGAGGTCGAGGAAACGGCACAATTTTGGTGCTCTTCTTCGTTTGCCTTCGTTATAGGCTTAAAGGCAGCTTCATTATTGATGTCACTTGCTGCTGTTGTTGTAGTTGTTTCCGTGTTTTTCCCCGGCTGTACCTTTTTATTTGCCTGTGCTCTTTTTTTGCCCGCTTTTGTTTTGTTTTCTATTTCCTTAGTGGCTTTAGTGTTTTCCGCTTCCTTGGCTGCCTCCTCTGTTTTTTGTTTAGTCTCTTTTGTGTTTTTGGTTTTATTGGCTTTAGTTTCTTTCTTGTTTTTAACTTGTACGGATTCCTTTTCAGCATCATCATCATCATCCTCACTATCATCCGTATTGTTATGCTCTTCTTGTGGTTTTGGCTTTTTTGGTTTGGCATTTGATCTTGTATTTTTAGCTGCTGGAATCGTTGTTTCACTCACTTTACTGGTGGCGGCATCTTTCAAGGTCACATGCTTAAACACTGATATGGCACAAGCTGTCTCATTGAAATTAATGGTGGCCCGTGTTCTTCTCTTTCCTGTGATAATATTTTGCGTGGATACGGTGCAATTATCATCGGTTTTCTTAAACATTTCCTCTAGATTTCGATTGCGTCTAGCATTTACTCTTTCCTCTTCGGCTTGTTTGCGCTTGCGTTTCTCTTCCTCCTGCACATCTTCGAATAGTAAAGCATTGGCTTTTCTTAGCTTCTCTTTGTCCACTAGGGGAGCACTATCGAATACCACCATAGTATTGCGTCTTCTAAGGACTCTTTGCGGTTTGGGTGTTAGTTCTTGTGTTAATTTATTGAATTTATCGAGAGCACTTAGATTCTGTTGAGGCTTAAGTATGACCTCATTTTCTGAAGAGGTTATGACAATCTGTGAAAGCATTTCAAAGTTTTCTTTAGCTGGTTCTGTTGGCTTTTCTTTTTCAGGTTGTTTTTCCTTTTCCATTTCCTTCTCAGTTTGTTTTTCTGTTTCTTTTGCCTTATCTTTTGTGTTTGCTGCTGGTTTTGGTCTACATCTGGGATCACGTGTACACTTTTTATTATTTTCATTATTGGTGGTTTCCTTTGTTATTTCTTTTACCAATTCTGTGGATTTTGGGGTGTCCGAGGTCTTATCCTCCTTTTCAATTTCTTGGTCCTCTTTGGAAACTTCTTTAGTTTTTTGCTTTTCCATTAGTTTTTCCTTATCGCCAGCTTCTACTTGTTTATCTTGATCCTCTTTGGAAACTTCTTTAGTTTGCTGCTTTTCGCCAGCTTCTACTTGTTGGTTGGGTTTAGTTTCCTTCGTCTTTTTATTATTAACTTCTTTAACTTTGCTTTCCAACTGCTTGCCAGCAGTAGTTTCAACTTGTTGTTTATTTATTTCTTTAGTTTTGGTTTCCATTGGCTTTGCAGGAGTAGTTACCAAAGGCTTTTTATTATTTGCAGTTTGTTTGCTTTGTTCTTGTTGTTTATCTTTGGTTTCCTCCTGTTTATCTTTTTCATTATTTTCCTCTTTATCTAACTCCTTTGCCTTTTCCAAACTAACATTAGCTGCGACTTCCGTTTTTGCACTCTCCTCTTTAGTTTTCTCTTCTGTTTTCTTTTTGGGTATTTTAAAACTTAAATTTCCTTTGGAGAATGTGGTATTGAAATTTTGTGTCCGATACATTTTATCTAAAGCCGATTCTGCCGGTACAACAGCTTTCTTTGTGAGAACCGAAGCTTTTGCGCCTTCATTGTTATTTGGTTTTTTATCTTTTTTCGTTTCCTCCAACTTTTTATGGCCCGTTTCCTTGGGTATTTCTTTGGTTAACTCTTGTTTGTCATTAGCATTTAACTCTTTCTCTTTTTCGGCTTCTTTCAATTCTAAAGCTTTCTTTTTAGCTTCAGCTTCTTCTGTTGCTCTCTTTAGGGCCGCCTCTTGCGCTAGAGCTCTTTCTTTAGCCTCTCGGAATTCTTTATAGGTTCTAGGTTGTGTGGTTTTCTGTTTTTTTCGCCTCAAAATATTTAATTCTTTCGGATTTGTCATTTAGCAAAGAACTAAAACGATTGTGGACGTTTGCATTATGTGCAGGAAATGTGTGGTTAAGGGGTCCCGGCGGTATGAGGGGTGGTGGCTGGTTATAAGTTCCCACAAGAGGTGGTGGCTGTTTGTAGGTCCCCAAGGGGGGTATATTATGTACCGGGCTTACTATAGACGTGGGTGAGTTATGTTTATGATACGTAGGCATTATAACTGGCGGTACCGGGGATTTATCAATTGCTATTGGCTCTTTCGGCTTTTCTATAACTTTATTGGTTTCTGCTATAACTTTAGGTTTTTCTTTAGGTTCTTCCGGTTCAGAATCCCAATCTTCTTCGGTATCCGATTTGGGAGGATTGGGTACAGTATGTGTTGTGCAGGGCTTTAGTTTGTTCTTAGGTTTTTTGTCTTTTTTATTATTACCAGTCGAATCTGTATTAAGGGAAGTTTGTTTGTCTTCCAAAGAATCTTGTCTGCTTCGATTTTGACCCCTAATGGGTAATTTATCTTTTGTAGTCTCTGGCACAAAACGTGTTTGACTTTTAGCTCTATGATTGCGTCCTTCATCCCCTTGAAATCTGGGCTGGCTTTTAGCCCGTTCAAAAGATCTCGCCTCCATTTGATAACGCGTTTGACTTAAACTATTTCTTCTATTGGGTGGCGGTTTGGAGTTAAACGATCTTTCCTCTCTTTCATAAGGGTTTTCCACAGGAGTTTGTTCTCTTTTAGCCAGTCTAGGATCTACTTTAGTTAAAGGTTTAGGTTTTAACTCCTCATCTGAATCCCAATTTTCTTCAGAACTATATTGTGTTTGATTAAGACTGGCACTTCTGTTGGGTGTAAAATTATGATTATTATTTGCTGTTACTCTTGATATTCTAGGATCTTTACGTCCAGCATGACTTAAATTAGTTGTTGCTGGATAATTCATTATGGGAGTAGACGTGTGTAGGGGTGGAGTGTTGTTTAAAAGATTCTGTTTCTTTAGACGGGGATCATTAAGATTAATGGCCGGCAAAACATTAACATTTGGACTGGCCATGGGAGAAGGAGAATTTAAAGTACTGCTGCTGCTGTTTAATTTATATTTAAGTCTTGGATCATTTATTTTCGATTGGGTACTGCATTCACTGCCCTCCGTAGAGGATATAGATATTAATCTCTCCTGCCTAGGATGAGGATTGTATTTTAAAGCCAATCTTTCGGGCGGCAAAGGAGACATATTACGTTCATCTCTATCTCCCGTTACGGGGGAGTTGAGACGTGCTGTTTGTTGCAGTTTTTTGCGCACAAATTCGAAGGAATTATTAGGTGATACATCCTCTACTTTCGTGGGCCTTCTAGTGCCTATTTCGGAAATATCTTTAGCTATTTTATCGGCTCCGGATTCAATTAAAAGATTATTGATATCATTAA
Organism: Lucilia sericata; assembly: GCF_015586225.1. Classification (NCBI taxonomy): domain Eukaryota; kingdom Metazoa; phylum Arthropoda; class Insecta; order Diptera; family Calliphoridae; genus Lucilia; species Lucilia sericata. The sequence continues at coordinate 252,097 of NW_023994277.1, forward strand.
CGGAGAGAGGAGGACTTTTTAAAACATCCGGTATAGGAGTGTAACGTCCTGGTGGTTTACTGCCACTAGGGCTCTCCAATTTTACTTCGTCTGTAACTTTGGCCCCCAGACGTGAGAAAACAGGGGCTGCTGATGCTGAAAAACCCGAACGTTTGTTATGTGATTCATTGTATTGTTCCCAACATTCTTCCGGACTATAGGCCTCATTGTTGTCATCGTCTGTAGGTAATACCTGTGGCAATGTTCTTAAATTATTGTGACATATTGAAGCTCTGGGTAGAAAAGGTTTGGAAGAGGGAAAATGTTGTTGTTTAACATGAGCCGGTAAAGGTTCTGTTATCACCACTTTAACTGTTTGTAATTTGGAAGCATTGCTCGGTGTGGGAGTTCTGTTATCCTTAGGGAAGGGACTATTTTGACGCGAATTACTTAAATGCTTAGTCTGATGATGTGTATGATGTTGAGAATGACTTGAACGATTATCATAATGTGTTCTATTATGGTGATGATGATGATGTGGTGGTGGTCCCGCCGACTGTTTATTTGATGTACTATTTTGTTGTTTATTATCCGAGGAAAAGACTTTTTGTCTTAAATTTTGAAACTCTTCACTAGTGGAATGTTTTAATTCTTCAGTTTTATGCGATATAGTTTTCACTGGATCCTTTAGCAATATAGGAGAACAACGTCTTTCGGTGGGTATTTCTACCGGTTGTTCTATAACATCTGCTATTATTTCCGGAGGCGGACTGGCGGGTCCAGAAATATCTTCTTCTGTTGTTAAAACTTTGGTATTTTTATTATTACTATTACTACTGCTAGCCGTAGTGGAAGGCTGAGGAGTTTTGTTCTTCAATTTAACATTATTTAATACATTATCTTCATTCTGCAATAAAGTGGATTGCTTTAACATTTTTGAAAAAAAAAAAACGAAAAAAATTAACCAATTTAAAAAAAAATTATAAATTTTAAAGGAAATAAAAGAAAATTAAAGAAAAATTCTTTAAAATAAAAAAATCACACTTACCTTTTCAATTTTGTTATGTAACTTAATTAAAACGCCTTCACATTTTATTAAAGTCTCGATTCTGATCCTTTAAAATTAAAGTAAAAAAGAAACAAACATCAAATTTTAAGAAAATTTCTACCTAATCTGTTAAATGTTTCCTAAACGTGAATCCCTTTTCCTACTTACTTTTTTGCTTTATTCGTTAGCAAATCATGTAACATTTCCATTTTTTGTAATTGCGCTTGGCGCGGTTTATCCGGCTGTTGTTCATTGTTAACTTTAAGTCTATCAATGACACGCTGTATGAATGGTACATATTTTTGCATTTCTTGATATTTAGCTTCATATTGTGCATCAGTCATTTTTACGTGTGTTTGGATTACGAATTTTTTTTCTTTCTTGAACTTAAAACGTTTACTTCTCAGTTTTCTTCTCGATAAATGTAATACTTGAGATTAGTAAAACATATTTGAAATAAAATTATAAAAACTGTAAGGAAAAGAAAATAAAAATAAGGATTATTTGAAAGATTTGATATAGTACTCTACAGTCTGGTATATAGACTGCTCCATAGCCTCTGTAATGAAGCGGTCTATATACTCTTGATTATAATCTGCATAATAAGTCTAAAAGTCAAGTCTATTGAGTATAATCATGATATAAAGAAAAGTTTTTCTACTATGAGTAGAATGTAGACCACTCTATATATAGACAGGAGTAGTCGTTAGTCTGGACTATAGTTTAATCTATTTTGGACTATAGTCTAGTCTACAGTCTGGGCTATATTCTAGTATATAATCTGGACTATATTAAAGTCTATAGTCTGGACTATAGTCTAATCTACAGTGTGGACTATTATATATAGTCAAGTCTATTATATCAAGTATATTCTTTAGTCCAGTCTTTAGGCTAGTATATAGTCCATCCTATAGTTTTGTCTAGACTATTGTCTCATCTGTAGATTGGTCAATAATCTGGTCTGTAGACTGGTCTATAGTTTTCTATATAGTCAGTAAACTGAAATATAGTCTAGTCTATAACTAGTTCTGTATATTTTGCTATATAAAATACATTTTCCCCATAATTTAATTATTATTTGCAATAAAAATTATTATTTTTAATAAAAATTGAAAATAAATTTCAATTGTAACATTTATATTTTGACACACGGTAAATAAAATATAAACAAAAGAAAAAACGGCTCAATATAAGATAAAAAAAATGATTGGCAACACTTAACAAAACTTTGTTTGCAACAAAAACAACAACCCCACTACATAAAGAAACCAAACAAAAAAGAAGAAAAAATACTTTAAGATCAGCCGGCAGAAGACAAAAAACACACACACATGCTTTACTTAAACATACAAAACAACCATAAGGGTACAGAAAAAACGTGAGAATTTTATAATAATCTTCACATTTAAACAAAAATATATTAATAAATAGTTGAAGCACTAAAAAACTATGTACCTTTATTTTTACAAAAACCCTTTTATAAGGTTTAGTTTAAGTAGATAAGGTAAACTATTTTCTTTTTCTCTCTCTTAAAACCACATGGTTAGCTTTTAACAGATTGTTATTTCTTGTTTATTTAAGCACTTTTAAACTTCATTTAATACTTTTTCTTTGCGATATTTATTAAGTTTCATTCATTAAATGCTTTTTATATAAATTATTTTATAAAAACTTTAAATTATTCAATAAATAATAAAAATTACAGCACACATTCTATAAAGAACTTTAACATCAAACGAACGCGAAATTGCAACTAAAGCAAAATTGAAAAAACTACTAGCACGTCACATTTTGAGTGATTTTCTATGTGAACGCAGTGACTGCGCGGGCAGCAGATCTAAGAAGCGTCGACGTAGACAGCAGTTGTTTTGTGTGTTTTCCTAATTCGCTTGAGTGTATTTTTGTTCGGGTTGTCGGGTGGTTGTAGTTCGTGTTTGTTTAACGCGTTCGTTGGTATTTTGGTGTATTTTTCCAAAAGAAATAAAAATCTAAATAATATTTTTGAAGCAAATAAACATAGTATACATTTTTATAATAATAATAAAATCTTTATAAAAAATAAGTGCATTAAAAGAAAATCGAAAATATTAAAAGAAATCAAAAATTTTCCAGCAACAAAGTTGACAATTGATATTATAAACAGAGATGGAAAAGTTTATACAATCAAACTTTAGTGTATAACAAGTACTGGGTAAGAAAACTTTCGTATTTAAAATATTTTTTTTAGGAAAAATAATGTTTTTAACAGTAATTTCAATGGAAAATATTGTGTACAACACACAACAGGGATGGATAAGTTTATATAATCCTTTATTTGTGAATAACAGTATTTTAATGAATACAACTTCATTTTCTTACAGAAAATCTTATAGTTAATTAACAGGGATCGAAATGTTGACATAATTTCACTTCTGTATAACAATTTTTTTGTAAAGAAAATGCAGAAAAATAACACGCTTAACAGTAATTTAAATGTAAAATTTTCTTTAGATTTTATTTTTCAATAGAAAAATATGTGTGATTAAAAAACTTGAATAATTTTTCACTAATATTACACTATTCATTAAAATTAAGATATTTTTACTATAAATCGATTTTTACCAATACCTATATGCAATTTCTTTAAAAGTTCTACTTTTAGCGAAATCGAATTTTACAACAAAAATAAAAAAATAAAATTAAATGTTAACTTTTCACAAAAAATTAAAATTTTAATAAAATTCGACACTTTAAAAACTTTAATAAGTTATGAATATATTAAATTTATTTAAAAAATATTCAATAATTCCAAACCCATTTTTTTCCTTTTAAACACATTTGTTGATATCTTGGCTATTGCCAAAAGTTATTATTCTAAATTTAGCGCAACAAATTTACTTCTTCATTATTGTCGATCAATTAACAATCGATATTTTTAACTAAAATCTTTAAATCGCACAGTTATCAAAACTTTCCCAAAAAAAACAATAAAATGTTTGTCATAAATAACAATCTAATCACTCCAAGCTTTTAAATTCTAAACATAGTCTTCTTAAGATGAGCACTATTTTAAACTTGTTTATCCCATAATGGATTTCGTGTTTGAAGTTTTAAACAAACAACAATTATTAACACATTTATGGTTGGTTCGTTTCAACTGCACTAATCTTGCTCAGGTAATTTAAATATTGAAATGATCTCATTTGCATACCAGGTACTAAAACGAATATCTTTCAATATTTTCAAATTCCCTATTAAATTAAGGAACAATCAAGTTTTAAGATCTTCACTAATCGAACATTTAGCAATTTTTAATAGCAAAACTCACAAAATGTGTCTGTTCTATGACATCATCAATTTCAATTTAGTAATAATATCTTTGAATATTTAAAAATCGCTAAATTAGCAACACATTTTGTTACGCTTCATTTTGAGTGGGAGAGAATTTTTAACACTTCTTTTGGACGATTCATTATTATGACGTTTTAATTTTGAGTGGGTGAGAATTCTGTCACATTTTATCGTGTGTTTAAATCGCACGATTATGTATAATAATGAATCATGGTTTCAATTTATCTTGATATATCGTATTTTCGGCCAGAAAATTGCATCTGAATACCAAAATACAAGTAGTTTTTGTATTAAAAACGTAATTAAAATTTGATTTTGTAAGATTTTAGGAAATTGGCTCTAGATTAGGATAGTTAAGAAGATTTTGATAGAACTTATCAATAGTCCAAGGAGAAAGGTTGTTGTTGTAATAGTTCCACGTGGCCGATAGTTTTTAGCTAGGCGAAATCCTTTCGGTTTGCATTGCTGTCACTGAGTTGACAACATTTGCCCTAGTATTACCAGGGTCGTTCCGCAGCAAAGATCCAATAGTCGTGGGAATGAAAGAAAAAGTTACTAGTCCCCAACGGTTTATAAAAAAGTGAATTGAAGATCGTTGCCCAGTAAATCCAATTGTTTTATTTTTAAAACTCTCTAACAAGGAGGTGGTTTCAGTATGGCTTGAAGTCCTACATTAATATCATAAAAAAATAAGTCTAAATTCGAAGCACATAGTATTGGAAAGATAATCGTATCCAAACAAACATGGTACCAGTTTCTAGTGATGAAATCCGAAACTCATAGCTTTTATGTTATGAAGGCGTTTTTATAATAGTATGCTTTGTTCTATCTCTCTCTCTCTCCCTGGGTGGTATAGGACTATAAGTTATGTCTTGATAGACAGTAGATCAACATCCAACTGAAATATGTAAAGGCAAATCTTTAAAAGATTACCAAAAGTTTGCAAGGCTCAAGATAAACATCTTATTGTGACGCTATCATGACTATGATCCTTGAGTCCAGATCTTAAAACAAAAGAAAACTTAGAATGATATGCAATGGTGTTTCTTGTCCCAGAATGATATGATTCCTATAATAGAGAATCGATGAAATGTCGTAGAAGTGGTGGGCGTAGAATCGATACGACTGGGATTCAAAGCAGACAGTATACATGTTGAAAAGTTTGTAAAGATGATGTCAATTTTCGTGCCAAGTAAGGATCTTCAAACAATGGTGAATGTATGAATCGAAGTACTAAGCATACTAGCAAAATGATCCGCGGAATAAGCTAGAACTCAATTCGCCAACTTGCAGGTAAGCGATCATAGGTAGATATTAAGAGTTACAACAATGTTAGGGAAGTAATTAAGCAAATATTAAGAATGATCATTAGATCCTCTATAACTGCAAAACAACTCAACATATTTTAAAAAAGGACGAATTTGCCCAACTTTTTCAGAATTCGTTAACGTTGTCAAGTCATTTAGATTCGCCTCGATTGTAGAAATATTCGATAGCATTATAGAAGAGGAAGACATTTCAATAGCTGTTGAAACAACTCAATATTTTAGAAGTATGAATTTGCCCAACTTTATCAGAATCCGTTAACGACATTAACTGCTTTAGATTCGCATCGATTGTTGAATTTTGAACAAAGCTCTCTCTCGAACGACGCTGTCAAATTGAACGAGTTCATCTAACTTTTTTGAATTTGCCTTCTCAAACACCTCCCATATAATTTCATCAGGTTCCGTTGCGTGATGAATAAACGGATTCGTTTTTCGCTTGCAGAAAGTCGTTAGTTTGTCGGTGAGGTTGGTTGCTTTTGAGTTTTTATATAATTTGCCCCTTACCTAACTAACAGCGAAAAATACAACGTAAAATAGCAGACAAATTTGTCTGCAGCCACAGCCAGCAAAACTAGCACCAAAATAATACGTTTCCACGACAATCGGTTCTTCGCAACGGAACGACTCGGCGTTCAACAAGCAACGATCAAGAATTGTCAACTCAGCCCCACCGAATTTACACGTGTCGCTGCTACAACAACAACATAATCAAATGTAATGATGTTTATCTTGTATTAAGTGTTCTCAGCCTCCACCTCTAATCAGGATCGAATCGATAACACAGCTGATTTTTTTCTTCGCTGTATAATAACAAGAAATATAACGAATTCGCCCCATTTTTCTGAATGGCTTGCCAAACATCCTCTAACTATAGTAAAGTTAGAGCGAAATAGATCAGTCGAATTTGTCGACCCATATTAATATCTTGTTAAACTTGTCCAGATTAATTGTATAGGAGATTTGGGAAGTGAAATCTAAATGGAAGCTATAACTAAATCTGGCAATACTATTTGCACATGCATGAACTAATTTGTGTGAAATTTTCGCTCAATATCGCTATTTAAAAAGAAATGACAAATTCGTCCACTTTCCTTAAATCTGGCAGCACGATTTTCGCTCAGTATCGTTGTTTAAAAGATTTTTATTTAGACTTGGATGCAATCATATTTAGCTTTGTCAAGTTTAAGCAAAAACATTTATTTAATAGGGACCCATCAAGAGACTATTGCATATTTCACATGATAAGGCAAATCTTTTTTATTTTTTAGGAAATTGTTTTGTTTACATATTTTTTTTTTTTTACAAAATGTATGATTTACATAAGAAAATTGTCTATAACACTTTGAACAGAACTGCTAGTTTAAACTTTTTTTAGTATTTCTTTTAATTTTTTTAAGTTGCAACAATACTTACCCTTCATTTGCCTATATTTTGCGATTTTTTCATTGGTTTAGTATTAGCAACACTTAAAAAAATCAAAAGGTATCTTTTCATTTAACAATATTCCTTTAAATAATATACATTTTTAATAATTTTAAGCCTACAATAGATTAAAACAAAGACAACTGTTAATTTAAGCAGGGTGTGATTAAAAAATTGTTTTAAGAAATGAAAAATTTGTTAATGTATACCGACAAAAATTGCAGCACAAATAGCAACAACAACAATAATACGAGTACAAAAAGTGGTGTGTATAACAGTATAGCAAACAATTACAATACAAAAACACACACATTTTCATACACTTCGTATTATAATATTATAAAAGTATGAGAAAAACAATAATAACAACAACAACAACAACAATTTAGTTGTTGCTATGTGTGATTGTTTGTCTGTCGTCTCCTCTTTGACTGACCTAAAACAACAATTACAACAAAAACAAGAGCAGCAAACTACGCCATCATCACAATTAGTATGTAGACAAAAACAACAATAACACGGCATAAGAACAACTACTACAACAACAATAACACTTACACAAGAAAAAGGAGACATGTAGAAGTAGAAAAAAACTATAAAAACCGTGTTTCTTTTATTAAATATTAAATCAGCAACATGGCAAATATTTTTTTAAACTTTTTTCATAACTAAATAAAAGATTTTTTAATAAAATTGTTAAAAACACTTTAAAGTTGTTGTGTAATAATGTGTAGAAGACGGGTTGGTCTCTATTTTTTTCTGTACACCATTTTTTTCTTTTTCTATTTTGCAACGCCATTTATAAAATACGAAAATATGTTATTGTTCAAATAGTTTTTCTTTTTTTTTGTTTAATTATACAATTTCATATTCCTTGTGTATCTTTTACTCTTAACTTTCAAATATAATTAACAAAAAAAAAACAAGAACAAATAAAGTTTAAAAAAAAACAGGAATTAATTTTCAAATACGTACAGCTATGTCCGATGTCTATGATTGGAACCTTAAATCTCAACTGAAACGTAGTAAATGTTAAAGTATCATATCAAGGCGTAATATCTACATCAATCGTTCGTTTGCCTGCTTTGCAGCTGCTGCCGACGTCAGCATACGCACACACACACACGACCAAAATAACACTCAATTGTGTTTGAAAAACCACTCAACGTCAGGCGTTCGGCATTTGCCGTTATAATTCGCCGCAAATATCAGTTGTTGTTTGTTGGCCGCAGAAAATGCTTAAATATGAGTGTAACAGCAAGCAATGAATTTAGTTGTTCGTTGGTCGTGTTAGCAGTTGGTTGGGTTTTCTATTTATTTGGGAAGTGTGTAAAAGAAAAAAAGTAAATTGTTTAGGTGTGTGTGTGTGTTGCAGCGCAGATTTTTTTCTTACATTAAAGAATTATTATGCGTGTGTGTGTTTATAAATGGGTGGTGCTGGGTAAGTATTTGTTTTTTTTTTTTCCTATCATATTGATAATTTTTGTTAGTGGTAAGTTTTGAATATAGAAAATGTTTAATAAAATTTTATAAATTTAAGGTAAGTTAAATAAATATTTATTTAAGTTTTTGAGAAAGGTAGGTTTATTGATGTAAATAAATAAAAATAATTAAGAATTTATTGAGTGTTGAACAAAAATATTAAAAACAATAGTTTTTGTTTACAGTGTGTCGTATATATAGATGGGTAGATTTTAAAAGTAAACCCTTTTATATCCAGATTTAAGAAGCATGTAGAGAATACACCAATTACCCTCTAAAATATTGGGAAGTTGCCTCCAGGAATATATAGAGTGACAACTACGATCGTATGATTAAAAACGAATTGCGTTTTTAAAGCAAAAGTTCGATTATCAAAATTCCAAATGCAAGTAAAATTATTATTAAACCTGACAGTGAAAGCTGAAATTTAACAGCAGGATTTTAAAACTTTATTGAACAAAAAAGACTCCGAACAGATGGACTTAATTACAAAATTTGTTGACTGTGTTTTTGTACAAACAGATGGGCATTCTTAAATGAGATTAAGAACTGTGGGAGTAAAAACATCCGGTTGATATAGCTGTTGCTGAGTTGACAATCTTTAGTCGATTGGGAATCTGGTTGTTCCAATTGTTGTGAGAATGAAGAAACTAATAAGATGGTTCTGCTTTAAAGTAAATGCCTCCATAGATAAGTTGGTAGGGTTCGTCAATATGGAGATCATGGGTTCGATGCCACCAGAGAAACTGGCAGAGGAACGTGCAACAGGTGAGGTAGAGACCTTTGCCTATTTCTGATCTGATGTGACAAATATCGTTATATCCCTTGAATTATCCAGAGAAGTGTCTGTCTGGTTCGATTTTATGTTAAATTGTCGCAAAAAGTGATTCCTATTCGATTTATATATTCTATGATTTGAGTCATATCTCAATTTGTGATTTGTAACGGTAAGTAGTGAAAATTTAAATGATAATCTTAATAATTATTTCATTCTAATTAAATAGATGGAGTTTTAACGAAGTGATTGGACAAAAATAACGAGAATGGTAACATCTTTACAAATGGCGGCGGTATAAAAATTTCTTTTAAAAGTCACGCCATAGTTACATAGGAATGAAAATGACAACTTTTTACTGTTTTATATAGACTAGTTATAGATTAAGAAGATTCTAGAAATAAGACTTAACTTAACATCCGAAATTAAAGCGAAAAACAATAAAAAGTTTTAAGTTGTGGATAATGAGAACGAAATTTTGAACATAAATTTTCACATCATCCGCATAAGTTTCTTACGACCACTTTTTATCATAAAATAAATATATTAAATATTAACACAAACTTAAAACGTCTTTCAATAAAGTTCCTACTTCCATTTTTTACAATTTAAAATAGCGTTTTCCATTTAAATGGAATTAACAATTTAATTCATTACAAATTGCAGCAAAAACAAACAATACCTAACCTAAAATCGATTAATACAAACGTTAGAGAATTGACATCATTGTTCTCTATTAAAGTGTTATGCTATGCTTAGCGAAGACCACAACCGTAAACAAACCAAAACAATATAATACATAAACACTCAAACAGATGGCAGTAGTAAAAGAAAAACACAAGGGAGTTAAACATTTTGATAAAAGAAAACTTTTTAAATTGGAAAATAAATTCCAAAGTTTTATTCTATTTCAAAGCTATACTTTGTTTTAAATTTGTTTAATATTAAAGACTTCGTATATGAATTTAAACTATTTAGTGTAAAATTCCACCTGACAACAATGCTAGTTGGATTTTGTCAAATCAAAAATGCTGCCATATATTTATTATTGTCAGTGCGAGTATACTAAGAGTTGCCAGTATAAAAAAGGGTAAGCCAAAGTAAAAGAGCTACCATATGTTTAAAGTTGCCACTGCAAATAAAGTGGCAATAGACACTTAAAGTGTGTACGTATGAGTAATATTATTGTTTATCTTTTAAATGTAACGTGTTTTTTCATTATTAGAAGTAAAACTACAGATATTTTAGTGTTTTTTTATACATTTTTATTTTAAAAACTATTTAATAACAATTTTTTTAACAAATATAACTGCATTTAGTTTTATTACTGACAAAATGCCTTTATTTTTAATAGCTAAAACCAAAAAAAAAATGTTATTTAATTGTAACTACTAATACTTGTTAGATGAGGAGATACAAAAAACAAACAAACATTATAATTAACTTAACATAAAACAAAAGTTTTAAAGAAAGTTTCGTTATGTGATAACTTTAATTAAATGATTTTTTGTTGTTGTTGTTTTTTAATGAGTATTTTTTTGTATAGAAAAGCATGAGCTGAACTTATAAACTAAATAGAAATAAAGAGAAATTATTTAACAAATTTTTTGTTGGGAAATACTAAGCGATGTTTAAAGATATAACCTACAGTCTACTGCTCTCTTGTATTTGAGGTTTATGGGAATTTGTGTTGTTATTGTACATTTGCAAGTGATTGGGTAGAGCTGTATTGGATTTGCCATTGGGATAGGCAGGAGGTTCATCGTTAGAGAAGACAGAGTTGTCATGACCCTGGATATTTCTGGCAGGAACTTCTAAGCCATTTTCAGCTTTTTCCTCGGCTGAGGCCTGAGGTTTACCCTCCAACATGAAACAGGTGATGAGGAAAAGTATAGAACCTGTTGAAGAAAGAAAGTGTTAATAATTGTATTTATTTTTTTTAAAGTGTTTAACAAAAAACTTACTTATGCCATACATGCCAGCATAGAAAATCATAATAGCACCTCTATAGCCAATTGCCTTTGCTACGGGATCCACAAAAATGGGCAAATTGCCACCAATGTTGTTCATGACAAACAAAAACACACCAATGGTTGAAGAGCGTACTTGCAATGGCACAATTTCCACCACAATGGCAAAAACAATACCAAACCACATTTCAGCAAAGAAATAAGAACCGCCCAAGGTGATCATGGCCCATAGAGGGTCAAAGTATACCGAGCCAAATGCTGGCAAAGTGGCAATCAATTGACTAATGGCCAAAACAAAAGCTCTTGAACGTATGCCCATTTTGGCCACAATCTTATCTGAAACCACACCACCTACTACAACACCCACGCTGCCAATACCAATGGTTACAGCAAACAACCACCAACCCAAATCGGTGTCAGGGAAATAGGTGTTGTAATACAAATCAGCATTATAGGCAAAAGTCATGCCACCTGAATGTCTTATGGAGGCCGCTATCATCAACATAATCATGGCGGGATTCTTCAACACCGACCACAGATTGGCCTTTTTGCCATCCTTAGTGCGCATCTCATTATCGCCTATAACTTTACGTTCTGGTTCTTTGAGAGTAGTGCCCGTGAGAGCGGCAATCAATATAGCCAATACACCAGCACCCAAATAGCAGACACGCCAGCCCATGCCAAAGAAGTTGGCTTGAGTAATATAACGTCCCACAGGGAAGGCAATACCATAACCACCATAAATACCCCAATTGAAAATGGCCATAACCAAGGCACGCTTATCCTCGGGGAAAATATCAGACATAATGCCGGTAGCCAAAGGATTGCAACCCGATTCTCTAGAAAAATAAATTAAATTAATGTTCTGCATTTATTTCAAAAATTTTCCAACTCACCCTGCCGCCATTATCATTCTCAATAAAGCCAATTGCCAATATTCCTTGACAGTACCCTGCAATATAATAGCCACCGCAAATACCAAAGTGCACACCGTCAACATTTTCACACGATTGTACTTATCGGCCGCTATACCCATAAACACACCGGCTATGGTGAAAATCAAGATAAAAGTAGGACCCGCCAATATCTGATACTCTATGCCCAAACCATTATAATTCCATTCACAATAGGCTGTACCATTGATCTCAGAAGCCACACAGCTAAAAAATAACAAAAAGTAGAAAAACTCAATTATAATTAATCTTCCCCTCCAAAAAGAAATATAGTTTCCCTTACCTTGTCTCATTTTGAATATCTGCACATTGTATGGGTACTTCGGTCCGCAAAAACATGGAATTATTCTGTTGACACGATATATCACCATAATCCAATTCCATGGCCGTCTGTTTGGAGGTAACACCAATTAAATAATGACCCAACTCGCCCAATATATAGCCTATGGTTAAAACGCCCAACACATAGGAACTATAAAAGCCGCTAAGTTTAGATAGAATTGGTATCATCTTGCCTTTTTTATTTTGGAGCTACAAAGAAAGCAATAATAACGTAATTAGTATTAAGTACACATTTTAACTATATATAGCAATTCAGCAAAACATTTTCAGTTAATTTCTAATAATTCTCTGCTATTTACTTCGAAATGGATCAAATAACTAAAATTCAGCTACTTTGAATGACATTCAGCTAGACTTTTTAATAAAATATTAAATATTTTTTATAAATTCGTAAAAAAAATTCTAATTTTTTAACTTAAAATCCAATTCAGCTGGACTTTTTTTAATAAATACATAAAATTTTGACCAAATTGTTATAAACTATTAACTTAAAATATAATTCAGCTACACTAAATGCAATTCAGCTGTACTTTTTTACCAATATTAACAAAATTTTACTATTTTCTAAAACATATTGCTTCAAACTTATAATTTTGATGCTTAAAACCCAATTCAGCTAGACGTTTTGTAATGAAAATATAAAATTTCAACCAAGTTTTTATAAGTTACTAATTAAAATCACAATTCAGCTACCTTACATTTTCACATTATTAAACAAATTTGACAATTTTCTTAGAAATTTTCAATAAAACTTTTAATGTTCATGCCTAAAATACAATTCAGCTAGACTTTTATAATAAAAACATGAAATTCTTAAAAAATATATTATTCAGCCCGCAAATAATTACAATTCAGCCACTTTAAATTTAATTCAGCTAGGCTTTTTTGCAATATTTAACGAAATTTTACAATCTTCTTATACATTTTTATTAAAAATTTTAATTTAGCATAATTCAGCTGGGCTTGTTTATAAAAAATCATTGAATTTTGACCAATTTCTTATGAATTATTCACTATAATTATAATTCAGCTCCTTTAAATGCAATTCAGCTAGACCCTTTTGCCATTTTTAACAAAATATTCTTATAAGTTTAAGTAATATTTATAATTTATCACAATTCAGCTAAACTCTTTTTAATAAAACTCTAAAATTTTTATGAAATTCTTAGGAATTATTAACTAAAACTATAATTCAGCTACTCTAAATGCTATTCAGCAAAATAATTTTTTTAAATTTTGAGTAATCCTTATGAATTATTAAGTAAAACTACAATTCAGCTGCTTAAAATGCAATTCAGCTAGACTTTTCCCTTATGTTAAAGAAAATTTTACTTAATTCTTTAAAATTTTTATAAAAATTTTTAATTTAGCACAATTCAGCTAGACATTTTATAATAAAAACTTGGGATTTTCAACCATTTTTTATAAATTATTAACAAAAACTGTAATTCAGTTGCTTAAAATGAAATTAAGCTAGACTTTTCCCTTATTTTATAGAACATTTTATTATTTTCTTTAAAATATTTATAAAAATATCTAATTTAGCACAATTCAGCTAAAGTTTTTCTTATGAAAATCTTAAATTTTGATAAATTTCTAATGAGTTATTAACTATAATTATAATTCAGCTAATTTAAATGTTATTCAGCAAAACTATTTTCAGTGATTTTATAATATCTCTAAAATTTTCTTAGAAATTATCATTAAAATTACAGTTCAGCCAATTTTAATACAATTCAGCAACATATTTTTGATGATACCATAATTTCTGTATAATTATCTTATAAAGCTGTAATAAAATTGTATGTAAAATTATTCTCTTGGTGTATTTGCTGTAGAAAGCGACATAAATTTGAAAAACCGCCTAAACATCTGCTTTGTTTTCTCATTTACTTGCAATGTGTTAGTAAATGTGCTGCCACATCTATTAGAAATGCTTAACATGACCTATTTAACAAATAATCCCAAAAGTATGTTTTATTTTTAACGTTTAGCAAGTAAACTGTTAGGAAAAGTGCTGCCAAGTTGCTTAAAATTTAACCCTACAAAAGGCAAAACACTTATTTAAAGCATTTTTAAAAACTTTTCCACTAAAGAGGGATTTTTTTTCAACTTTTTGCATAAAATTAAGGAAAATTAGGCTTATTTAAAAGGAATTAAATAAAACAACAATAAAATGCTTTAAAATAATAAAATTATGAACAAAATTTGTAAAAAGTTTTCTATATAAGAAAAAATATACTTTTTAATAAAAATGTAAGTTCTTAAGGGTTAATTAATACTTTTTTGAAACTAAAGTAAACATTAATTATTAAACTTGTTTGTTAAACAAAAGGCATCAATCATTCAAAAAATACACAAAATATGTTTAAATTACTAATTATTTAAGGTAATTTCTAAGCTAATTTCTTTAAAAAACATTTTACTTCTACTTTATAAAGAATTCTCAACAGTCATTCAAATACATCTAATAACAAAGTTTTTTGCCCTCTCAATTACTATAGAAATTCCATAATTATTAATAAAAATCAATCATTTTTTGTTTATTAATGGAACAACAAATACTTTTCAAGGTTTTTGTATAAACTATTTAGGAATTTAAGCTAGAAATCCGCATTTCTTAAACGCGGATGTTTAAATAGATTTCTTAAG
Organism: Lucilia sericata; assembly: GCF_015586225.1. Taxonomy (NCBI): domain Eukaryota; kingdom Metazoa; phylum Arthropoda; class Insecta; order Diptera; family Calliphoridae; genus Lucilia; species Lucilia sericata. The sequence goes on from NW_023994277.1 coordinate 267,378, forward strand.
AAAATCAAAAAAATAATAAAATTTATGTTTTAAATAGAATCTTTTTTAATTCCTAAACAATAGCGGCCAGTTTAATTTAGGCTTTAATAACTATTGTTATGTTAATATTTAAATATTAAGCTCTTTTTAATACAAAAATATTAACTAAATATTTTCTACATTTATTTTTCCTTAATAATTTTTATTTAGATAAGAATTATTAAACTTATTTGTTTAGCTTTTTAGTGTAAAAATAGAAAAAAAAAAATTATACATTTCCGCTTGATTTGAATTTAAAATTTTACACCAGCTGTTAGTTAAACTTATTATTTATGTGACACCTTTCACTTTTCAATAGAAATGAGTAAAATTATTAGAACAACTAATAGTTAGCAATAATTTATACTTTGAAGACTTATTTTAAAAACTAGTTTTATAAAATGCTAATTATACGGGATTTATAAATAGGAAACGATAACAATAATACAGCGATACAATAGGCGGCTAGTTTTAAATAAAACTTTTGTTTTCATTATATAATAAAATCCATTTTTTTCTAAATTATTATTTATAAAAGAGCTAAAAGCTATTTTTAGAAAATTCTCATAATTTTTTTAGCTTAAATCACAATTCCTCTAGATTTTTAGGCCATATTTAACAAATTTTATTATTTGCTTGTAAATTTTCATTAAAATTTTTATTTTAGCACAATTCAGCTGGACTTTTAGTAATAAAAACATTTAAGTTTTGACCAAGTTTTTATGAATATTTAACTAAAATTGTAATTCAGCTACTTTAAATGTAATTCAGCTAAGTTATTTCTATAATTTCTTAATTTTTCTTATGATTCTTCTTAAATTTCTTAATTTTTCCGCATTTTTTTATAAATCTTCAATTAAAAGTATAACTCAGCTTACTTAAATGCAATTCAGCAAAGGAATTTCAATATTTTTTTTATAATTTCTTCATATTTTCTGAAATTTTCTCATGAATCATCAATAAAAAGTATTATTCAGCTACTTTTAATACTATTCTGCAACATTTTTTCCATAATTTCTTTATTTTTCCACAATTTTATTATGAATCCCCAATAAAAGTAATTTAATACTATTCAGCAAAATTTTATTTTGTAATTTCTTAATTTCTCTGCAATTTTCTTATAAATCTTGAATAAAATTATAATTCAGCTACTTTAAATATTATTCACCCACCTTTTTTCTATAATTTCTTAATATTTTCTGAAATTTTCTCATAATGGCCAATAAAAAGTATAATTCAGCTACTTTTAATACTATTTAGCAAAATTTTTTCATAATTTCTTTGTTTTTCCACAATTTTATTATGAATCCCCAATAAAAGTATTAATTCAGCTACTTTTAAAACTATTCAGCAAATTTTTATTTTGTAATTTCTTAATTTCTCTGCAATTTTCTTATAAATTTTGAATAAAATTGTAATTCAGCTTATTTAAATGCTATTCAGCTAATTTTTTTAAAGTTAATTTCTTCGTTTTCCGCTATTTTCATATAAATTGTTCATTAAAAATAGAATTCAGCTACTTTTAAGGCAATTTAACCAACTTTTTTTCAGCTATTTCTTCATTTCTCTGCAATTTTCTTATAAATCTTGAATAAAATTATAATTCAGCTAATTTAAATGCTATTCAGCAACTTTTTTTAAGTTTAATTTCTTCGTTTTTCAATGTTTTCTTATAAATCGTTCATAAAAATTAGAATTCAGCTACTTTTAAGGCAATTTAGCCAACTTTTTTTCAGCTATTTCTTCATTTCTCTGCAATTTTCTTATAAATCTTGAATAAAATTATAATTCAGCAAATTTTAATGCTATTCAGCAACTTTTTTTAAGTTAATTTCTTCGTTTTCCACTGTTTTCTTATAAATTGTTCATAAAAATTAGAATTCAGCTACTTTTTCAGCAAAGTTTTTTTCAGCTATTTCCTAATTTCTCTAAAATTTCTTATAAATCTTGAATAAAATTATTATTCAGCTAATTTAAATGCTATTCAGCAACTTTTTTTTAAGTTAATTTCTTTGTTTTCCACTGTTTTCTTATAAATTGTTCATAAAAATTAGAATTCAGCTACTTTTTATGGCTATTTCTTATTTTTTTCTTATAAATCATAAATATGCAGGGTTGTATACACTAACTCTTACTACAAAACTTTACCGTTAGCTTTTTAGAAAAACATAAACAAAGTGAAGGAGACATCTTTCAAATTTGTTTTGTAAATGACAAATTTCAATGCTGATCACGTTGGCGTTTTAGTTTGGCGTTTTAATTAATTTGTATTTAAACAAACATTTGTCATTTTAGACAGAGAGTGTGAATAGAATGAAGCAACATGTGTTGAATTTATTAATTCTTGTTTTCTTTTTATTATTATTTTATGTTAAATAAATTGTCTTGCTAGACATGCAATTTCATGTTAGAGTTTATTTTTATTACATATTTCACACTTGCTTTCATTTTCTATTTCATTCAATAATAATAATTATTATTGAAAAAATAACACAAACAGAGAAGAAGTAGAAAAAAAAAAAACAATTAAATGTTAAGTATGCCTTAATTGCTGGAAATCGTTATAAAAATGTTTTTCATAGGGGTATCAAGTCTAATTAAAACAAAATATAAAGAAAACAAAAAAATATAAAAAAATATTGAAAAAATGGGAAAAAATCATTATAAAAAAATGCAAACCTAACAATAAGCAAGTTTTTTTCTTCTTTCTTTCATATTGAAAAAAGGGTAAAAAATAATGCGTTTACGCATTTAAAGCTGTTAACACTACACATGAAATAATTAAAGCAGCCATTGGGTTTTGTTAGAAAACCTTGTAATACTTACTTGTTTGTGTTGCATTTGCTATACTTTTGCCAGTGTAACTGCAGTTTCTAGATTGCTGCAATTTTCACCCCTATATTTACGCAACTAAAGTTTTTTTTTTTTTTTTGTTCGAGAAACATGTCAGGGTTTTTTTTATTATTATATTGTAAAAGGATTGATTTTTTTGCACTTATTTCTTTTAAACCTGTTTTCATTTTAAAACAAATTGTTTTAGCTTTGGCTTGCCATTAAAGGCACAAATTTCTATGATTTCTCTCCGCCATACTATTTTTCAACATTTTTTTTATAAGAAAATATAGCATTATTTTTTTAAAGACGCTTTAGGTGAATGAACTTAAGCTACCCTCCTTAACTAGAAATTATAAAAAAAAATATTTTTTTATAAAAAAATGACAAATGTTGACAGGATCTTGTAACTGGGGACAAAAAACAAAAAAAAGAGATGCTTGGGTGAATAAACTCTAGTTTACTCCCCCTCATTTGATGTAAATTACCATCTAAGTCTTAAAATTTAAACAAACAGGATCCTGTTTTTCATTTTAATTTATATTAAAATTATTTCAAGATTTCTGAAAAAAATTATCTTTAGTTAAAGATTTTCTCTAAAATCTCCTTAATTTTTAAATTTGTCATTTAATTAAAGTTTTTTTTCAAAAATACTCAAGTTTTAAAAATTGCAATAAATTATTTTAATCTAAAAGATTTGTAATGTTTAAATAAGTTATGAAAAGATTTTCAAAAAATAATTTTGTTTTTCAATAAATTTTCTTTTAAATAAAAGATTTTCTCTAAAATTTCCTAAATTTTTGCATTTTTAGAGAAATTTTTAAAAATTTATCATATTTTTAAATTATTTTAAAATTTATCATTTTTTTTCTTTAAATTCTAATTTTTTAATAAAATTTCAGTAATTGAACTCATTGTAAAATAATTTCCATTAAAATTCTTCATTATTTTAACAGATTTTAAGAAAATTTCCCAACCAAGAAAAGATTTTCCTCAAAACTTTTATATTTTTTAAAAAATTCTCTAGTTATTCCAAAAAAATCTACAAATTCTAAATTTTTAATAATTTTTAAATAATTTTTCTTAAAATTTTTTAAAAAATCTCTAGTTTTTCAAAAAAAAAAAAAAATTGTACAAATTCTAAATTTTTAATAAGATTTCCATAATTTAACTCATTAAGGAACGGCTTTTGTAAAAATAAATAGATTTTCAGTAAATTTCATATTAATAGAAGATTTTTTATAAATTATGTAATTGTTTAAAAGATTTTCAATAAATTCCTAAGAAAGGATTTTTAAAATTTCAGTAATTTAACTCATTCTAAAATAATTTTCTTCATTATTGTAATAGATTTAAAAAAAATTTCCTAACCAAGAAAAGATTTTCCCCCGAACTTTTATTTTTTTATTCTATAAATTCCTAATTAAGTAAAGAGTTTTGTTATGATCTCAGATTTCCATAAAATATTTCTATTTTCAATTAATTTTTTATTTGTAAACAATTTTTTTTGTTAAATTATTTATTTACCAAAGCAAATTTTGTTTCCCAAATCTTACCCCTATTTTAAGCACTTTTCTGATTAAAATATCCTTGTTTTTATCGTTTTTCTTTTTAAATTTATTGTTTCTTTCTTAAATTTATTATTACTATAATATTCTTTAAAAAAAATTACAAATTATAAATGTTTTTTTAAAAATATTCTAAAAGAAAACTTATTACAAATAGTTTCAAACTAAATTTCTAAAGGGAGTTAAACGAAAGTAGGCATTTAATAGTTGAGATTTTATTTTTTACAAAACTTTACAAAGTTTTTCTATATTTTTTCGGGAAATCTGAAGATCTTGTTCAATACGTTCAACTTAGATATTTAACTTACCAGGAAAAGTAAATATTAATTATGGTTTTATAAGTTTGGGAATAATTTGTAAATTATTTACATACTTTGCATAATTTCTACTATATTTTGTAAAAATATTAAATTTAAAATTGAATTTTTGAAGAAAATGTCTAAGATAATGATTCCTATAGATTTCTAATCAAAACTTCAGCATCTTGCAAAACAGCTTAATTAGCATTATTGATTTACACATAACGGATCTTTAAGGCAAGTGTCACTCTCAAAAAAAGGTTGCCAGATTGAAAAGTTTGTTGTTAAGGGGAAAATGAAGTGTAAAATGTATGTAACGGCTTAAAAGGTCCAAAATTTCTCTAAATTGTAGAATTAATTAAAGAAATTTTAAATATTTATAATTAAAATGAAATTAATATAATTTTTGTTTATTTATTGAAAAGATTTTTGCTAAAATTCTGAAAAAATCTTATTAAATTTAAAGCTGTAGAACACAGATGTCTTTACTTCGAAACAGAAACAAATGTTTAAATATTGCAAAATAAATACAAGTTCAATGCTTTGGAATTTGTTTAAGAAACGTGTTAGACATTTAAATTATGAACAGAGCAAAAGTCTAAAGAAACTTATTAAAACATTTCAAAATAAATAAACAGTTGTCTGGTTTTGCTAGATTAAAGAAACGGATAACTTTAAATCAAAATGTGAATTAATTTCTTAAATAATCATTTGAAAAATATAAAAATCACATCATCTCTAATAAGTGGAGCCATGTAGGGATTCAAATTCAAAATTTAAAGCAAAAGTTCTAATACTTTTCCCTAATAATAGTTTAAATAATTTATAAACTAAGTTTAACTGAGGATTATAGATAGTTCAAACAAAATATTTTTTTGTCTTTGTTTTTCCGTATACCTTTAAGGGATCTTGGGAGATAAATGATACGAATGTTTTCATTTTATTTTCAGAATATTGATTTATTTGAATTTTTGTTTTTTGTTTTGTTATTAAATTTACATTTTATGTTTTGTTTTTTATGTTTTTGTTTTTTTTTTTACTTAAATTTTAGCCCAGTTTATGAAATGCTTTAAGCTTAATTTATGCTATTTCGGTTGTTGTTTTATTATTATTATTATTTTTTCTTTTGTTTTCAGGGGAATTTAATATATATTTTTTTATTTAATGTTTTTGTTGGGATTTTAAAAAGGTATATATAAATAAGTTTAAAATTAAACAAAAAAGTTCACCGGGATTTATCATTTTCGTTTTTTTTTTTTTTTTATTAATTTTTATAATAATTTTTTTTTTCTTGTGGCAAGTTTTTTTTGTTTATAGGACGTTAAGAAATTTAAGTTGAACGTGTTTTTTTTTGTTAAATAGTTTTTTTCTTACTTAAATGCTGTTGTTATTATTGGTAAACTGGTGGTGATCTTCAGTAAGAAGATATTAGAAATTATTATTAAATAAAACTTAAGTTTTACCAAAAAACAAAAAAACATCTTTAGGTGTATTAATTAAAGGAGCTTAAGTTTTAGGCCAAAATAAATATTATTGAAATAAAATATACAAATATTTATATAGAGAAAGTCTTGTAATTGGAACACAAAAATGTTTGTTTATCAAAGTTTTGTCAAAATTGTAGGTGCCTAAAAAAAATCAAGGCATGTTCTATGTTTTGTTTTTATTATAATCAACTTAAGTTAAGTGAGAGTAAGTGTTTTTTTTAGTTTTATTTTATTTATTTTAATTGTATTTGAGTTTAATGTTAAAATGTCAAATGAAAAATGTGTGTTTAAGAGAGCGTTAAAGAGTTAGAGAGATTTTGTTTTTGTTTTTTAATTAATAAACGAAAAATTGTTTATTTAAGTTCTGTCAAATATTGTTTAAGTTGCCCATAATAGAATTTGTTGAACTTAAAATAATATCATTTAATTTCATATCATTTTTTCATTAATTACTTTTTTTAATATCTATGTTTAATTTAATTGTATTTTTTTTTTTTTTTTATTTTGTTTTTCATCTTATTAATCATATCTTAAAATTTTTTTACATCATTTTTTTCAAATGTTTTTTATATTATGTTGTCTATGTTTATTTATGTTTTTAAAAATAACACCTTCTTTTTGAAGTTTTTCCATTAAAAAAGTTATTTAAAGGAGAAAATTTTAAATTTAAATATAATTTTTTGTAAAACTAAAAACTTTGAAGTAAGAAATAACAATATCAGTGTCAAAAATTTTTAAATTTAATGAAAAGATTTGCATATTTATAATTTTTTTTAATTATAAACAAAAATCTTTAAAAGACCTTTAATTTCCCAGCTAACACATTTAAAGATCTTTTTTGAAGGTCTTTACTAAATCTATTACTTTTTTGTTTTAAATCATTTAAATCAGCTTTAATTTTTCTTTAATTGTGTTAAATTTTATTAAAATTGCTCAAACCGTTTAGAAATTACAGTAATTTTACTATTTGTTTACGAATTTCCCCTTTTGTGAGGAGATTTATTAAGCTTTTTAGCTAAAGCTGCCATTTCCCTTACATCTGGTTACACTTTTATGAAAATTATCAACTATGTGGCAGCTTTGTTGCTTACGTTAGAAAAAAAATTGCAATAACGAGGGAAAATATAAAAAAGTGAAAAATTAAAGAAAATATCAAATTGTTTTAAGAAAAATTAATAAAAATAAGTATAACATAATATTTATAACAAATTTTAAACAAAAAGTAATAAATTTGTTAACAAAATAAAGTGTTTTTTATAAAAACGCGACAGTAAAATGTTTGACATTGAAAAGTGAAATGGCGTTTAATAAAAAATGTGTAAATTTAGAAAAAATTTTAAAATTTTTAAAATTTCTTAGCAAAAATTAATAAAAATCAGTGTTATATAAGCTAAATTTGTAATAGAATTTATATTTAATAAATTTTCTACAAAATTACAACAAAATTTGAGAATTTAAACAGCCGTAGAATATAGCAAAACTATAAAGAGGTAAGTGTGTAAGAATTTGGCCAAAATTTTGAGGCTTCTTTGAAGGAAAATAAGTTTGTTAGTATAAAATTTATAATTTGTGTTGCACTTAATAGTTTAAAGCTTGAAAATTAAGAAATTATTTAATATTTGATAAGGTTTTAATACAATTTAAAGTTTTATGCTTTGTGTAAAAATGGTAACAGCTTGTCGGTATCTTTTGTTAACAAATTAGTTCATTGAGGGCTTTGAAAGAAAGAAATTTGTTAATATAATAATAACCTGGAAGTAAGCTTTCTTTAGGTATACAAATATATTTGTTAATCCCTGTATATTTGTTGTTTAAGATGTGGGAATCTTGTGTAAACATTTTTCAGTTTTTAGATCAGTTTTCTTTAAAGGGTTCGGCTTAAACCTGCCAGATCCTGTCCACAACATAAAGTTGTTTACTTAACTTTAAGGAATTCATCTTATCATAATGAATAGCAGACATAAGGCAACATTTGCAATTAATAAAAGTGCATTTTAAAATTTATAAAGAATAATTTTGTAAAATTTTAAAATTTGTTTAATCTCAAGCTTATAAATTTAACAAATACTATTTGGAAATAGCTGCCAAGTGATATACCTATAAACATTTGGGAAACTTTTAAACAGATTCTCTTAACAATTTTATAAAGATTTCTTGAAAGGATTGAGTATATTCTAAAAGTTGTTGTATAAGACTTAAAATTGTTATCATTACTTTCTATATAGGTTTATAAGATCTTTTTCGAAAATGTGGATCCATTATAAAAATAGGTATTGAGAATTTTTGTTTAATTTTAACGGAAAAATGATACAAGTTTTTAAAATTTTAGAGAAATGAGATTTCTTTTTACATTCTTTAGGAAATGGTGTAAAATAGCATCTTCCTTCAATTTTAAAGTTATTATTTTAAAAAAATTTACAAAATTTACAGCTGCCTGATTAAGCTTGTAACTCAAGCATACTAAACAATATGTGCTTTCTAAAAATTTACAACCAAACATCTTTATTATTATATAAATCTTTTCCAAAAGAAGGTGTTTTTTTTAAATAGTGTGTAAGTGTAAATGTGTGTGTGTGTTGTTTTTTTTTATCAATTGTTTTCGTTTTTTGCTTAAGTTATTTTGTGTTAAGTTTCAATAAATTGTAACTTAATATTTTCATTCTGTATTTTAAGTATTTTTTTATACTTTTTCAACTTAGCATACTTTTTTTTACTTTCAGTTCGTTTTATTATTTTGTTCTTCTTCATATTTTTTCGTTTAAAACTTGACTTTGCAAAAAAGTACAACTTAAACTATTATGGGTTTTGTTTGTATGTAAGTAAATATACTATGTATGATGAAAAAATGTTTGTGTGACTGTGTTGTATGTAAAAAAAATTAAGGGTTCAAGTTGAAAACAATCTTAAACCCTTAATAATTATGTTTTAAACGTTTAATCATATTCATATTATGGTTTTTGTTGTCAAGTCTTCTTGTTCGTCTTTAAATATGTTTTGCCTAGATAAGTTTTGTGTTTTAAAAAAAACAACGTATCTATAGCTTCCCATAATAGTATTTGTTGAACTTAAAATAATGTCATTTTTCATTTATTTATTTAATATTTATGTCTATTTTTATGTTTAATTTAATCTGTTTTGTTTTTTTTTTATTAATTCTTGTTTTTATACTGTTAAAAACTGTTTACATTCTTTTTGTTTTTTTTATATTTAATATGTGTTTTTTTTGTTTTTTTTTATTTCTTTAATTATTATTATTAAATTCAATTATTTTGTTTTCTTATCAAATGTTTTGTTGTATGATGAGAGAGATGAATTACTTAAGTTGACTACGATGACAATGATTCATTTCGTAATGTAAACTTAACATGGTATTTTCTTGTTTTTTTTATCTGTCTGTCTTATATGCTTAATACTTTTGTGTTGTATAAAAAAAGACCACCGCCCGCTCATTCTACTCACAGTAAAAAATAACAACAAACTGTTATTAGGAAACTTTTTTAGAATTTTAAAAATTGTTTAAATAATTTTCTTCAAAATTTGATTAGCTATAGATTTTCTTTATTATAAAGTAACAAATTCATTCAAGTTATCTTTAGAATCTTCCAAATTTGCTAAAATTCCTTTTTTGCAGAAAAGTACTTTTTGGTTACTCTTGTTGAAAAATTAAATTTTAATAAAAATATTTTAAAAAATTATTATTTTTCCTTTAATATTAAAAAAATAAGTTAAAATTCGTTTTTTGAAAAAAGTACTTTTTTGGTACTTTTTTAAAAATGTTAAAATTTTAATTTTGATCCTAAAATTTTGCAAAGTCCATGATTTCTTGCTTAAAATTATAAAATTTTGTTTAAAATTTAAATGTTGAAAAAGTACTTTTTTGGTACTTTTATAAAAATAAGTAATTTTTTAATTTGTTTGATAAAAAGTAGAAAAATTCATGATTTCTTGCTTAAAATCTTAAAATTTTGATCAAAATTCCATTTTTCATAAAGTACTTTTTTAAGATTTTTAATTTTGTTGTGAAAAATAAAAAATACTTATGATTTCTGGTTTAAAGTCATAAAATTTTATTAAAAATTCCATATTTGAAAGAGTACTCTTTTTGGTACTTTTTGTTGAAATTATTTGAAAAAATCATGATTTCTTGTTTAAATTCATAAAATTTTTTCAAAAATCCATTTTTCAGAAAGTACTTTTTTGGTACTTTTAAACAAAAGTAGTAGTTTTTTAATTTTGTTGCCGAAAATATGAAAAAATTCTCTTCAAAATACGATTTTTGAAAAAAGTACTTTTTGGGTTCTTTTATACAAATAAGTAGTATTTTTTAATTTTAAAGTAGAAAATATGAAAAGTTAATTCTTTCTTGTTTAAAATCTTAAAATTTTGTCTATATATTCCATTTTTGAAACAGTACTTTTTTACTACTTTTGTAAAAATAAGTAGTATTTTGTTGTGCTTTTTCGAAAAGTATTTTTTTTTTAATTTTAATGGTACTTTTGTAAAAAAATTTGCAATTTTGTTGGAAATATTCTTGATTTTTGTTTAAAATCTTAAAATTTTGTTCAAAATTCCATTTTTGAAAAAGTACCTTTTTACTACTTTTGTAAAAATAAGTAGTATTTTATAATTTTGAATAAAAAATTATGAAAAGTTTATGATTTCTTGTTTAAAGTCTTAAAATTTTGTTAAAAAATCTAATTTTTGAAAAAGTACTTTTTTGGGTACTTTTTCGAAAAGTCAATTTTATGTAATTTTGGTGGTACTTTTGTAAAAAATTAGCAATTTTGTTGGAAATATTCATGATTGTTGTTTAAAATCTTAAAATTTTGTTAAAAAAATTCCAAAAAATCCCACTTTTTAAAAAAGTACTTTTTTGGGTACCTTTTCGAAAAGTAATTTTTTTTATTAATTTTTATGCGCAGAATGTTTTAAATTAACTACATATCATTTTTGAAAAAGTACTTTTTTGGTACTTTTTTGAAAATTGTAATTTTTTGAATTTTTCTGGGCAAAAATTATAAAAATTCATAAAATGAAAAAGTCTATTGATTTAATGTTTTGATAAAAGTACTTTTTGTAATAATTGCTTGGTTTTATGGTACTTTTTTGGTACTTTTTTAAAAAAAGTCAGTTTTTTAATTATTTTCATAGATATTGAAATATTGCCTAAAAACATAAAATTTTGTTCAAAAATTCCTTTTTTGAAAAAAGTACTTTCTTGGTACTTTTTAAAAAATAAGTATTTTTTACTAAAAATATTTAAATTCCTAAAAAAGTAATAATTTTAAGCCAATAAAATTTTGGTACTTTTGTGAAGAGTAGTTTTTTTTATTGTTTTAAACGGCAAAATTTTGGTTACAAATACATATAATTTTACAAAAAAGTTTTTGTTGTAATTAAGGTTCTAAAATATAACTTTCAAATATTTACAATTTTTGATTTAAACAAATCTAAAATAAATTTTTTATTAATAAAGTCATTGAAACTAAAGATAAAGTACCAGTCAGTTGGAAAGTTCCCTGAAGTCTGTTTGTATTTAATATACAAATTCAAAATGTGAAATTTCAAAACTTTCTTTTTTAAATTCTAACAATTTCAAAATACCAGCTTGGTGTTTTTTTACTTCACCCCCAAAATACAAGTATTTAAAATTGTAAGTTTATATTTGGGGGGTGGTAGGGCAAGGGAGGGGGGGGGGTGTCTTAAAAAAAGGCCTTTAAGTTGACGAAAAACTTGATGATGACAATGGCGATGTTGGTGATGATGTCGGTAATGTTAATGATGATGGAAAGTACAACTTATTATTATATAATTGAGTACTCTTACTATTTCTTTAACTGTTATGTTTTCTTTCTGTTTTTTTCTTCTTCTGTTTACATAAATACGAGTTAGAGTATGAGAGTGTATGTGTGTGTGAGTATGAGTGTATGTGTATGTCTGAATGTTTGTTAGTGTGTCTGTGTATGTTTTAAGAGAATTAGAATGTTTAATGATGGTCGTCTGTAGGTGAGTTTTTGTTTGAGTATTTGTTGTTTGTTTGTCTGTTTGTGTATGTTTGAAAAAATGTATGTTGAGTGTTATTGTTGTTTGTTGGTTTGTTGTTAATTCATACAAATTTGCTCTTGTTTTTTATTTTTTCATTTCTTTGCTGTAAAATGTTGTTCGTTTTGTTTGTTTGAATGTTTTTTTGTTAATGTTTTATGAAGATTTATTTAAGTTAACTTAAACTAATTATGGTTAGGCCTTTAATATTTTGTATTAATAAAATTACAAAAAGTGTTGTTGTTGTTGGGGTTTTTTCTTGTTAATTGTTTACTCTTCTGTTTTTGTTTTTTTGTTCTTTATGATATAAACTAAAATTATATTATTTATTATTATTATTAATTAATTATTATATAAAATAGACTTAAAATGTACAAACTGTTCTGTTTCTTCATTGTTTACCAGCCACTTCTCTTAAACTGCTACTACTACTGCTTACCAGATAAGCTGCACTCCTTATCATTATCATTAACGTATAGTATTTAAGTGTAAGTGTGTGTGTAAGTAAGTTTATAAATGTTGTTGTTAAGAAAATGGTCATTAATGTTTACTACACACAACCATCTTCAACACAAACATTACAAATTATAATTGTAATAATTAAATTGAAATAAAAAGAAAAATAAGTAAAAGAAACACTTAAACCCAGTAGCAAATCTGTAAGGCTAGTGTTAGCACAAAGATTAAGGATAATGCTGTGGCCGTAGTCATTGAAGAGGCAGCTCTATTATAGGTTAGTTCTTCATTCTTTACAACCTCATTTGGATGCTTATCATAGGGATGATGATGATCATTATCGTTGTTATTATTTTGCATATTCTTAAGATTGGTATGATGCGTCGAGGGAACATTATTAATACGTATGCCGGTCTGCCCATGATAACCATGACCGGGATATTGATGAATGCCGGGTAGGCCGCCCGCTCCGCCACCCGAGGCTATCATATTAATGCCATTATGACCGGGAGTGAGTAAAATGCCGGAGCCGCCATGTGAACCCAGACCCAAACCATTATTGCCACTCATGCCGGGAGGACCCATGTTGCCCATGCCCATACCGCCGCCTATATTATTGCTCAGCACATTAATACTATTCGGCTGCAGGGGTATACGATTGAATTGATCTATGTTGGTATTAATAGAGGTGGCCACATTTCCACTAGGACTATTCATTATGGGATTCAGTTGCAAACCATTGTGTTGATTATTACCCATACCGCCTAGGCCGGTATTCATCACACCATTGGGTAGCATGCCTGTATTAATGCCATTTATGCCTATTGTATTGATATTGTTACCATGATGAGGATGACTCTGCTGCTGTTGATTGTTTTGGTTCGAGTGCATATTCGTTATGTCCTCGCCACTATTACCAGCCGAGTCGGTGGGCAAAGCACTACCCACCGCTGTGGTGGAGGTGCTGCCCGCACTGCCTCCCGAACTACCACCCGTCGCTATGGTAGTCGTTTTATTCTTTTCCTCTGAGGCACAACAAACTTTAAAGACGACCTTCATGTTATTGGTAGAACAGCGGCCGCCTATTCGTCTATAGAGGTCATCTTTCGAAGACGTTGAAATGAAATAATAATCATTCCCAGGAAGGAACTCCAAACCACCAGGTTGTGGTGTAAATGGCCGGAACGTTATGGTAAAAAACATCAATTTTTGTGGCTTATCACATATGGCAATGACACGCGGATCGGCATTCGTTATCCGACACGTTTCGTACTCGACCTTTGAGACATTATAAATAATATACTTTTCCGTTTCATTATCGAAAGTGCCAGGTTCATAGACCGGACAAATGATGTGCACCTGATCGAATTCAAAGGCCAGATTACCTTTATTAACATCGATTATATGATCGGTATTATCAATGCGAAATATACTATTCGAGGTGTTCCAGTGCATGTAAAAAGTTTTTGCACAACTGGACATGGTAGAGAGTAGAATGGTCTCCAAACAGATAATGGTTAGTAAAGTAAAAAATGATGTGGTAGTGGCAATGGGTGGTAAAACACGTATACATTTACTAGGTGATGATGATGGCGATGATGACGGCGATTTCGAGGGCTTCAAACGTAATGCAGGAGAGCACGAGGAGGAGGAGGAGTTGTGGGATGTTTTGTTTTTATTATTAAGGTTAATTAAGGATGTAAAGGTGTTGGATGTGGAGGATAATGAGGATTTGGAATTATAGGTGGGTGAGGAGGATGAGGTGGTTTTTACAGAACCTTTACTAAAAAGTCTTTGTGTTGCTCTTGTTGTGGGTGATGATGTTGCTGTTGTTGTGGTTGATGAAGTTAAGATAATACTTTTTATAAAACGATACCACATGGTTAAAGGTTTCGTAAATGTTACTAATAATATTAAGCTTAAATAACTATTAATGCCATCATCGTTTGTAACGTTGTGACGTTTTCTACGTTCCTTGTGAATTTTATTATTATTTAAATAATATTTACGCTTATTTTTAGGATAAATTGCATGTAAATGTAAACATGTTGCAGATGATGATGATGATGAAGCAGCAGCAGCTCCGGCAGCGGCTCCAGCTGCAGCTAATGCTGGAGCTGTATGTGAATTTATTATTATTGCTGGTGTTAATTGTTGTTGTTTTTGTGGCTTTTGTTGTTGCTGTTGAGAATTTGTTAATAAATTTATTTTAGCTTGAGATTTACATGTAATTGTTATGGGCGACCACAAATTTGCTGTTGATGACGAGTTCTTTGCTGCTGCACAAGTTAATGGTGTTGTTCTTGTTGTTGTTGCTGTGTTAGTTGGTAATGGTGATGGCAATGTTAAAGTTGCTGAAGACATATTGGGCGCTCTTGTTTTATTCCTTTTTTTCGGGCTTTAAATTTTTAATTCTTTTTCTAGGTGGTTGTTTTAATGATTATAAATCTTTTAAGATTTTCAACACACATCTCCTTTAGGCTTTCTTAACAACATGACGTTAAATATATATTTTTTTCCATATAATTTTTTCTTTATTTAATTTTTTTCTTTTTTATATAAAAAATCTTTTTTTCTTTTAGTTAGTTAAATTAAATGGTTTTTTCTTTTTCCTATATATTTTTTTCCTTTGTATTACAAATTATAACAAAAAAAAAAATTACACTCCTCTTCTCCGTCAATTGTATGGTTGGAAAAAGTTTTTTACGAAATTTTGTTATACACAAAAAATATTTTCCATCACAAAACGCAACATAAAAAAATTCGATTCTATACACTAATTTAAAAAGGTTCCTTTTCGTAATTTTTTGTTGTTTATTCTTAATACTTTGCTTTTTTCTTTACAATAAAGTTTAAATTTAATAAATACACGTTTTAATTTACTAATATTTTAGGTATTTTTTATTATTTTTTAACTATTTTATTTAAGAAAGCCATTTTTCACTGTCGACACTTTTTTCAATTCTTTCTTTTTTCATTTTTTCCATTCTCTTCTCCTTTGTCTTTCTGATTTACTATTTATTTTCGTTTCGTTGCCACTTCAATAAGAAAGAAACAGTGCTGCCAAGTGGTAATTGCAGAAAAAATGTTGAAGTACACAGAGAGACAGAGAAAAAAACTAGTTTATTATAAGAGAGTAACCAGATTGTTGTTATAAAATAAACGGAAGTGCTTGTAATACAAAAGAGGGCCACTTTTTACTTATATTTTTAATGGCAAGGCTAATTGAAACGTTAATTTTGAATATTTATTTTATTCATTGTTGATTTTTTGTGGTTTTTAAAACGTTCTTTGTTCTTGTTGCTGTTTATTGTATGCGTATGTGTTTTATTGTGTTTGTTACAAAAATTATGTAAATTTTTCTTCCGCTATTGAGTACGAAAACAGCGAGTGGACGCTCCTTGTGCTTAACATGGTGACACTGATCTTTAACCATAAATAAATTATTAAAATCATCGTGGTTGTGCATGTTGTTTGAGTTTTGTTTACGAACATGTTTGAGTATAAAGGCAACAAGTTTGATATGTGAATTCTTTTTTTTAGTATAAAAAAAAAAAAAAATGATTAATCAAAATAAATTGTATGTATATGTAAAGACAAATTTAAGACAATTTTGCCAATTTAATGGGTTTCGTAAATTTTCCACAGAATTAAAAAAGACTTTTTTGAAGAAAAAACTGTTATACACGCATTTTTTTAAAAGAAAAACTGTTATACACATTTCATAAAAATGTATATACATATAGAAATTCTTTTCTAGTAAAATCTCTAATAACTTGATTTTTTATAAAAATAAACTGTTATACATAAAATTTTGATAGAGAATTTTGTGCAGAAAACTGTTCTACACCCAATTTCATATAGAGGAATCTCTTCAAAATGTTTATAGTGAAATCTTTTATACAGTTTCCTTGAAGATAACTGTTATACTTAATTTTACTCACTTTTATACAAACAATTTTGTATAGAGGGAACTGTTATAATCAACATTTTTTATAGAAAAACCTGTTATACAGAAAATAATATATAGCAAATCAATATTTTCTATATTTTTTCTATAAAGAAAACTGTTATAACAAAAATTTTTAATAGAGATATTGTTATATATTTTTTTGGTGAAAAATTATTATTCGTACAACTTTCTATTGAAAAAAACTGTTATACCCACTACCCTTTTCCATAGAAAACTGTTAAAAGAAATTTCATATAGAGAAAACTGTTATAATCGAATTTCTGTTAAAAACAAAAATTTATTAACAACACATACTTTTTCGGTAATGTTTTTTGAAATAAAACTGTTATAATGAGAAGTTTTTTTAGAGAAAATTGTTATACTGGCAAATTTCAATCTTATAAGAAATTGTTCATTTCAAAAACTAACAAATTTATATAGAGAAAACTGTTATAATCGAAAATTTCTGTTAAAAACCAAAAAAATCTATTAAGAAAACTGTTATACACATTCTAATCGAAATTTTCGACAAAGAAAACTGTTTTAGTGAAAATTTTTGTAGAGAAAACTGTTATACTGACAATTTTTTTTAGAAAAAACTGTTATAATGAAATAAATTTGGTAGAGAAAACTATTATACTTACAAATTTCTTTAAAACAAACTGTTATACACATGATTTTCTATAAAGAAAACTGTTATACTTAAACATTTCTTTAGAAAAAAACTGTTATAAACACGATTTTCTATGAAAGATTAGTTGAAATCGTAATTTTTTATAAAAAAAACTGTTATAAATTAAATTTTTTTGAAAAAACTATTGTATACACAATTTTTTATATTCATAACTGTTATTGAAATGTGTCTTCAGAAAATTTGTTATACACACAATTCCCAAAAAAGAAAACTGTTATACATAAATTTTTTTTAATGAAAATAACTATTATAATCAAAGATTTTCTTTAAAAATACTTTTAAACACAAAATTGTCTATAAAGATAACTGTAATAGACATAATTTTCTTTACAGAAAACTATTATACACAAAATTGTCTTAAAAAAAAAACTGTATAACAGATCTTTATAAACATAATTTCCTATAGAGAAAACTTATATTTAATTTTCTTTAAAAAAATCTGTTATATTCAAGATCTTCTATAAACAAAACAGTTAAAATCGTAATTTTCTATAGAAAAAACTGTATAACAGTTATTTTTTGTAGAAAATTTATTACAGAAAATACTGTTATATTAAATTTTTTTTAAGGAAAACTGCAACGCTAAAATTTTCTTTAGACAAAACTGTTATACATATTCGTTTTACAACAAAAAAGACAATTCTTTACCCAAAAAAAATGTTTTTTAAACTGTTATACTCATTAGTTAAATAAACATTTTCTATAGAAAAAATTAAATTATTTTTAATTTTTTATTAAAAAAATACTGTTATATTAAATTTTTTACAAAGAAACTGTTATACGATATTTTTTTTTAAAAAATTATGTTTTTCTACAAAAATCTATTAAACTCAAAATTTTTTTTTGAAAAAATGTTTTATTTAGAATTTTGTTTTAAAAAAATTGTTATAGAAACAAAATTTAACTGAAACTGTTGACCACAAAGTTTTCTAATTAAAACTTTTAAACAAAATTTTTTTTTTTGTTTAAAAAAAACTATTATACAAAATTTAAGCCGAATAATTATTCCATAATTCTTTATAAAATGTGGACTTTATTAAGAAAACTGTTGCGTACTTTAATATTTATTTTGAAAAAGTAGTTTTCTTTCGAAAAAATGTGGTTTGTTATTGTATTTAACTGTAATACTCATTAGCTTGATTGTTTTCAACATAAAACTACAAATGACCTAATAATTACAAAATTTTTAATAAAAAAATATAAATTTGTCTATTAACACCATTAGATTAACTGGCAGTTTTACAAGAATTTAAGGCCAATTAAATTTAATTAAACTAAACAAGAATTTTGTTTGTAAAACTAAAAGATTGGCAGCACTTATGCATAATTTCAAGGGGATTTATTTTGTTGGTAATTCAGTTAACATAATTAAAATGTTACAATTTAATTTCATATTTATATAGTAGTTTACAGTTGTAAACATGAGATAAATATTAATACCTAGTTAAGAAAAAAATCCCCTTTTGTTTTAAACAAATTTTATCTTAAATATGCAAATTTCTGTTAATAACACCACTAACTATGATTCATAATTACTACGCAAGCGCGTTTTGTTATAAATTAAACCAGTTTTTTTTAAATACTGTTTTAAAAAGAAAACCCACTGGGTATTTCCCCAAAAAAACAAAGACTTTAAACATTGCATCTACTGCACTTTATTTCAACAAACTAAATCACATGTTTTTAAAACTCTCTACTTCTCCCGCTCTCTCTCTATTTTTGTGAGATCAGAGGAAGTGTGTGATCAAGCGTTTCTATAACTCACGCATTTTAGAATAAAACCTTGACATTGAACTTTATATAAAGTTTATTTTTTTGTTATTATTAAAGATTTATTGATTTGTCAGTTTTTTTAGTTTTTATGTGTTAAAAAATTAACACTTTTGTAGATTAATATAGTTAAACTAGATACAATTTATTTTAAAATTTAACACATTTTAAATTAACATTTTTCTAATGTTTTATCATGTAAAGCAGGTGTTTGAAAACAAGTTTTGTTAATAAATTTGTTAAAAAATCTTAAGCAAATTGTTTGTAATTTATTAAAAGCTTTACCAAATTGTTCATAAATTATTAACTATAAATTATGATGTTAAATACATAAAATATTTATGGAATGATTGAAAAAAATATTTAAAATTTCTATAAAAATTAACACTTTTAACAAAATAATTAAAATTATTTAAAAAAAAAAAAAAAACAATTGAAATCAAATTTCTGAGAAAATCACAATAACTTAAAAAAGTATTAATTTTGCGCAAATTAAAATATTTACAAAATTAAACATTTTTTAAATAATTAGTTGAAATAGTTAATATTAAGATTTTTCTTAAAATTTTAATTGTTTTTAAAAAGAAAAATAAAACAATTAAAAAAGTGTTTTTAATTTTCTTAAAAACTAGAGAAATCTTGTTTTAAAATTCTATCAATTTGTTGTAATTACTAATATTAAACAATTATTATTATGTGCTAATTTATGTTTTATTACACGCGCCAATAAAACATCATCAACGACTCAACATTGTTTGATTTCTTCAATTTATATTTTTTAAAAAAAAGTGTCATTTCTCAATGCTAAATTTACAATGCAAACTTGACATGCAATCAATGACTGACTGCTGCAGTTAACATGTTTCTATAGTTTGAAAAAAAGTTTTAAAATATTGAGTGTAATTTTAACCAAATTAAACTAATAATAGGTTTTTTTCTAATAACTAAAGAAAAAATATTAATAATTTACTAGTTCGTCTAGTAAAATTCTTAAGTTTTTAATAGTTTAATAAAAGTATAAAAATTAAATACTACTCTTTATAAAGTAAAAATACTTTAATAACTATAAATTAAATATTTTACTCTGGGTAAGTTAATTAATATTGAAGTTAATATTTATAGGTGCTGTTTAAAAGAAGTGTTATTTAAATATTAAACAAAATTTTCATTATAGTGTGGACTATAGTTTACTCTATAGTTTGGACTATATTTCTCTACCAACTAAAAAGAAATAAAAAGAAAAAATTATGAACGCTTTGACTTTTAGTCAATGTTAAAAGAATCTGTATTGGTTATAGTCCGGTTTATACTCAAGGACTTTAGTCCAGACATGCTGGAAAACATAATCCACATTTCTCTTAAATACAAACTAAAAAGAAATAAAAAGAAAAAAGTACTAATGCTTCGACGTTTTTTTTTTTTTTTTGTCCTTATTAAAATAATCAGGACTATAGATAACTAACTATAAACTAACCTTAAAATAAGTAAAATTAAACTAAAGCTTTTTAGCTTAAGCTTTAAACAGTTGTTAACACTTTTAACAGTTTTGTTTATACTTAATTGATATGACATCCCTTTATTCGTATCCTTATTATTCTCTCTTACAAAAGGTAGATTTGGCAGCACTGTAAACTATTATATTTAAGTATGGCAACCTTAAGCTTTGTACAAATACCCGCTTAATTAAAATTTGTTATACACAATTGATATGGCATCTCTTTCTTTATATCCTTATTATTCTCTCTCTTAAAAGGTAGACTTGGCAGCACTGTAAACTATTATATTTAAGTATGGCCACATTTAGCTTTTAATTAAAATAATTCAAATTTTTTTAGATTTTCTAAGAAATTTAATAAAAAATTTTAACTTTTATAAAAGAAATCTTAAAATGTTTGCCTTTTTTTAATGTTCTTTAACATTTATTCTTTAAACACCCTTTTTTTCTTTGCACAAGACAAGTTTAAAGTTTTTTTTTATTGTATTTATATAACATGTTTAAGAAAATAGTAGTATTTATATTATTGCTGTAGACATTGCATTGTAATAATTAATTTAATATCATTCTATAGTAGTATTTATTAACTGCTTTAGGTTGTTTCATTAGTTGGTGTGTTTCAATTTCATTTTCATATCAATGGGAGTTGAGTTCTTTTCGTGTTAACCGCATTCAAGGTTAACAACACTTGACCACACTGTTTTTTATTTATTATTATTTTTTTGTTTGTTTAGAATTTCATGTTTTATTTCTTTATTATTTAGCTTTTTTATTAATTTTTTTATAAAACAAAAGTAATTTATAAAAAATATGAAATAATAGATTATAGAATAAAAATAAAATTCTAATAAAACGGGTTTCTTTTAGATTGCTATTTTTTTATAGAAAAAGGAAAACAAATTTTGTTTAGTTTAATAAATTTAATGCAAATATTTAATATATAGCTTGGCTTTAAGTATAAAACTTTAAATATACTTCAATGCTAGATTTATAGATAAAAAATCCGGTTTTTTTGTTTACATGCAGTAAAAATGCATTGACCAGTTAGTTAGTTCTAACAGATGTTAATAATTGTAAAATAAATTTATGTAAATTTATGCCAAAATTTGTCAACTTGGCAACAAAATTCTAAACAGGTGGTGTTGCAGTTTGCTTTTTAAAAAAAGAAATGTTTCTATATTACATCATTAGCATGAAAACGATATGGAATTAATTTAAAAATTAATTAAGATTTTTTTCTTGATTTTTATTAAGTAATACATGTTTACCTTTATTAATTATGTAAATTTTTTAAAGGAATTTTGTGAATTTTCTAGAAGTGAGGAAATAAAATTGAATTAATGATACAACTAAATTGTAGTTAAAAGGTAATAAATGTTTTAGAACAATTGTTAACTTTGCACTTTGTTAAATGTTTGCCTAAACACGTGGCATATTAATTACCATAAATTATTTATAAACTCTTTACAGGGCATTTTAAATATCAATCAAGATTTATTTTTATAAAAATACTGATTAATGTAAAAGTTAAATATAGAAATTTACTATAACTAATTATTATTTTTCTTAAAATTACTTTTAATAAAAAGTAATATGTCATGTCGATTTGTTAACAATTAAGAAAACTAATTATAAAACATAAATCTTATTATTTATCTATTTTAATAACAATAATACTAACTAAATGCTATGAATTTTAAAAAAAAAATTTAATGCTTTAAACATTTAATAATTAATAATAGAATAAATATAAGATCTACAAAGTTAAACAAAAAGTAGTATATGATCATAGAAAATTAACCAAGTAACACAAAATAAAGCAAACATTTAAAAAACTTCAAGTTAAATTATAAAATATTTAACTAAAACTATAAATTTGTGTAAAAATAATACAACAAATAAACAAATTTCAACTTTAATTATAAAAAATTTGAGTAAAAGTCCCAGCTCCAGCTTTTTTATATTAAAATTTTAAGTAATTTGTGATTTTTCTTAAAATTTTGCTTTAATTTAGTAACTTTAACGTTTAAAACGTTAATATTCAACAAAATCGCTTTGAATCCAAAAGCATATATAGTTGACAACACTACTAATAGTTTTCTTTATAAATATTTAGTGTGGCAACCTTTTTTTCCTATCCCTGCTTTTCTCTCTCAAGTGTCATAAACTTGGTAGCACTTAATTAATACATTTCTCTTTAACTTAAGTGTTTCTCATATAATAGTGATAATTGTAGATAAAATTAACCAAATTAAACATAAATAAAATTGCCTTAAAACGTCTTATAGCGGTAATCTTAAACAGCTATTCCTACTGTTAACGGCATTTTCTAAAAATATTTTTATGGCATCTGTTATCTATATCCTTAATATCTCTCTCTCTCTCTTTCATAGCTTATAAACTTGGCAGCACTGTTCTAACTCAATTCTCTTGTATTTTAGTATGGTAGCCTTATATACAGTGGTTTAATTTGGGAAATATAGCAGAAATTAAGATTTTTCAGTTAATTTTGTAAAATTTTCAACTTAAATTAAAAAATATGGCAGAAAATTCAGATTTATAAAAATCTTTATTAAGAAATATGTATTCTTTTAACAATTTTTGTTTATTGTATTTTTTGTCACGGTGTTTAGATAAATATTTATTTCCCAGTCAGCGTGTGGGCAAGCTTATAGAATGTTAGAACTAACAATTCCTTATTAACTTAAATAGATTTTGTAAAAAATTAATTAATTAATTAATAGTTTAAAACGTGAAAACCAGTGTAGTTCGTTTTGCTAAATAGTGCCCCACACAAACAGGTGTTAAATAGTGTAAATATATTCAACTAAAACCACATTCTTTTCGAAACTCCTAACTTTCAAATGTTTTTTTATTATTCATGCAGTTATAGAATTCTTTCTAGCCAATATCATTTATATATATATTTTTTAATTTATAAAAACTATTTAAATACACAATTTTTTTGCATAATTTTCAAACCAAAAAATTAATAAATATTTATTTTTTGTGAAGATAATGACAGCAGTTTATTTCCAAACAAATTGAACAAGAGAAAACACTTAAGAAATGTTTATTTTTTCTATTACTTTTGTGATTGCCATGAACTTAACTTTAAATAACAGAGAAGGGAGTATTGTTAAACTTTTAAAAATGATAAGACAAGATTTCAAAGAAATTTCTTTTCTATATTTGTTGTAAAATATTTTAAATACTTTTAGGTTAAAAGAAATAAGCAAAAAATAAACATAAAAGTTAATTTTACAGCAAATTTGTTAAAAACTATTTTTTAAATAAAAATTTGTAGTAAATGTTTTCAATACTTTTGCGTTAAACTAAAATAGGACTTTTCTACCAAAAACTACCTTAAAGGCTTTTTAATTAATTTTTTTATAAAAATAATTTAGAAAAATTATATTTTTAATCTCTTTTTTCCTTAATTTTTATGAGTATGTTAAATTCTCCTATTTCCAGCTCTGCTCAAAACATACATTTATTTACCAAGATACCAACCCACAAATTCTTGTTGTTAATTTTTTTTTTTTTTTTTTTGGTGTTAGAATATTTGTTAAGTTAAACATACATTCACATACATTCATATTTCCTATAAATACAACTTACTTTAAACAATTGTGGTTGTGATTTGGTTTTTTGTCATTTTTAATTAGGGGTTTTTGTAAGTTCTTAATTAAAATTCAGATAAATAATATTTATACTAGAGTGCATGTTAAGATTTGTGTCATTAGTGTTTAAAAATTAACATTTCTTTTTTGAAATTCAAATTAAAAAATAATGTACTGTATTTTATGTCATACACATATTACACAGTATTTCGAAATAAACTTGTTTTTTTATAATTAAAAAAATCCAAACCCGCCCTCTGAGAGTGTTCTATAATCACAAACTAATTGGCAGATTTTTTTGTACAATTGTTATTAAAAAACTTATGAGTGTTTTATACAATATTTATCAATATTTTAAAAGTCACGATGATTTTTAAAGGGTACAGTGGTTATTAAAATTAAAGATTTCTAAGATAATATTTAAATATTATTAATTTTAGACATAATATTATTCATTTTATTTTATTAAGCTAATAATATAGTTTATTTTATTTGTAATTAAGATTTATTTTAATTAAATCCTATTTTTAATTCTTTAAAATTAAACTTATAACCATTTCTGGCTTAAATTTTATACAATTCCCTTATTTGCCTTAAATTTTTAATGTGGCATCCTTCATTTCTATCCTTTTCCCTTGTATTTTCATTTACTCAAACTTGGCCGCACCTTTAACAAGGTTTTTGTTTATATTCGATATGGCATCCTTATTTACCTATCCTTTTTATTAGCTCTTTAATATTAACAAACTTGGCATCACTAACATAACACTATTCTCTCTTATTGACAATATGGCCGATTTCTAAATCAAATAGCGGCAGTTTATATTAGAAAATAATTGAGAATTCAAGGATTTATTACATTTTTATTAAATAAAGAGGGGATTAAGAGACAAATTTATAAAAATAAATAAAATTATAAACTTTTTATTTAGTAATTAACTACTTAACTGTTTTTTGTCAGAAATTAAATTAGAAAATAAACTATTTTATTAAAACTTTAAAAAATTTATTAAAACTTTAATAAAATTGTTTAAATTTTTATTGAAATTCATTAATTTAAATTAAAATTTGATTTGGAACTTGTTTTTAAAAGATAACTTAAAATTTATTTTAAAATTTTAGTGAAATTATTAAATTTTTAATAAAACTCATTTAATTTTAATAAAATTATTAAAATTTTAACGAAATTTATGAAATTTTAATGTTTCTAGAGATTTTTTTACCTAAATGCTTTTTATATAATGAAATCTTAAAAATTTAATAATTTATTTATTAAAATTCGAACAAATATTAACTTTTATTCAGTTTTATGAAATTTACTAAAGATTTAAAAAGTTTTTGTAAATTTTTTCATATTTCTTCTTTTAAAATCAAAATATTTCATGTTTTCTTTTATTTTATTAAAAAATCATAAAATATAAAACAGAAATTTATTAAATATTTTGTTAGATTTTTTATTGGTTTTAATAAATTTTACTAAAATTTTAATTGTGTTTAATATTTTTCATAAAAATTTCATAATTTTTAAGCAAAATTCTTTTAAAATAAAAATATTTTGTATTTTCTTTCTTTTTTTTTTAAAGTTAACAAAAATTTACAAATTATTTAATTTTAAGGAGAATTTTATAGAAAATGTTGTTGTAAGAACGATTTTTGATAACATGTAATATAATTTATAAAAATTTTTAATATTTTTAAAAATTTTTCATAAAAAATTTAAAATTGTTATAAAAATTTGCTTTAAAATTAATGCAATTTTTAATAAAGATTAACTTTATTAAAAATTCTAAAAAATAACAAAAAATTTAAAAATGTTTCAAAAGTTTTGTTACAAATTGTTTAAGGTTTTTTTTTAAATGTTAAATTTTATTAAATTCTAATAAAATTTCTATCTTTATAAATCTATTACAATTTAAATTAGATAATTGTAATGCAAAACTTGTAAATTATAATAATTTACATTACACAGCGTTATTAGACAATTTAATTTGACTTTTAAGTTAAAAAAAGTGTAATTGTTAATTGATTAACATATTGTTTTTGTATTAAAAGAAAATGGTGAAATTGATTTTTTGTTTTTTTTTTGTATTTCTTTTAAAATATTCCACGAATTTATAACAAGTTTTAATATTAATATTGTATTTAAAAACAAATTTAATTAAATTTGAATTATTTTGTCATTATTTTTAATTAGCATATTTATTTTCTAAGACCCAGACTATTACAAATACAAGTTTGAAGTTTAAACAAACAACGTAAATTATTGTTAATTTATTAGACAGAAATTTCTTTAAATGAGTTAAACTTTATAAAAGTCCTTGAAAATAATGTTTAAAAATTTCTGTTCAAGTTATTATAAAATAAACTTGACATCACGTTTAAGGAATTTTTTTAGAACTAATTTGATATGTCAAGCTTTTTTCTATCCTTTTATATTTAGTTTATTATATAAATTGTAGCACTCACCTTTTTTATTTTATTTTTAAGAAAATTGATTTACTTTCCTTTTATTCCACCAAAAAAAAAATCACTCAAATTATTATTTAGGTCCAATAATTTAATGATTTTTATATATTTAAAGTTTAATATTCCTTTTTTTCACAAAAAAAACTATATAAAGTTTTTAAAATTTGCACGTTTTATTGAAAAAAATATATACGCGAACTTATAAAAACTTGTATAAATTATTTTATTAATTAATCCACTTTATTTTGTGTTTTTTCTTTTTTTTATTCTTTGCAAAAACACTTTTTTTAATTTATATGTTCTTCTTTTAATGAATTTGTTTTATTTATTTGTTTATGTTTTTATTAATTAATTTTATTGATTTAAAATACCGCTTATGAAGCCAAGCTTCACGAAGCTCCTTAGGCACAAAACTGATCACTTTGCTCTAGCGCGCAATGAGTTTTAAAAGAATCAACAAATATTCAAAGCAAAACGGCAAAAGGGTTGGCATTTTTTGTTGTTGTTGTTAAACAATTAAAATACGTATACAAAATAAAATATAAATACATTTATAAGAAATTTTTAAACAAAAAAATCGCTTATAAATATTCTTGTTTAAGTTTGTTACAACTGCCAACAGGTTTGTTTCGAAAAGTTTGAATCAAACAAGTTTGATTTATACTTTTAACAATTTTGTCTTGCAACTTGAACAATTTTTATTTTGTGTGTTTAATAAATTACTAATAATATGATTCAATTATTGTTAATGTGTTTTTCTTTTTTTTTTTTTTTTGAAAAAGAGAAAGGATTAAAATTAAATTTAGAAATGTTTTTGTTTTAATTGCAGCTGAAATAAACAATATTCTATTGAAATGTGAAATACATTTATTATGACTGTTAACATCCATTAAAACAAGGTAATAGTGTCATTAAAAAAAGCAACAACAGCAAAAATAAATGTTATAAATAAACTTGGTTTATTTAAATAAGTAATTTAAATGCTATTTGCAGCAAATGTATAGCAAGTATCCTTGTTAAAGTAATAAAAACTTTCCATTGACCATAAATTTCAAAGAAACTTTAAAATTTAAATATATTTTTAGCATAAAAAATAAATGTTTTAAATAACATAAGTTTAAATTCGTTAAAAAACTATATTTAATTAAGCAAAACTAAGGTTTTGTTTTATTTCTGTTTATTTTTATATATTTTGTGTTATTTTTCTTATTTTATATACTTGAACCCACTGTTAACGGTTTTATATAGATATTTGATATGGCAACCTTTTTTGTGTCCTTGATTTTTCTCTTTTCAGTTCTTTCAAACTTGGCAGCACTGCTTTAAGTGGTCTTTTACTTATTTTTTATGGCAACCTTTAATGTCAACCTAATGTCATTCGTTTTTCAAATGCTGGTTTTTAAATTTTAACCAAATCGCCTTATTTTTCTTTATTTTATCCTTATTTCTCTTTATTTTCTCCTTATTTCGCTTTATTCTCTCTTATATCGCCTTAATTTATAAACTTGTCATCACTTTTTAATGTTTTCTATAGATATTTAATATGGCATCCTTATTTCATTCTCTATCCTTGCTTTCCTCTCTCTCTCTTCAATTATATCAAACTTGGCAACACTTTAGTAACACAGTTTTTCTTATATTTAAGTATGGCAACCTTTTAAACTGGCAAATATGGTCACTTAAGCAAGGAATCTTTAAAGAAATTCAGTTTAAAGGGATTTTATTAAATAAAAGTGCAAAAATGTGCAGAAATTAAAAAAAAAATTTGTAAAGGAAATTATTCTAATAATTTTCACTAAAAATTTCACAAAAAATTAAATTTTATGAAAAATTTTAAATAAATAAAAATTTAATTGAATTAAAAATTAAATTTTTACAAAAAATATAAATTTTCAGTAAAAATTCCATATTTCTCCGAAAATTTGAAATTTCACTAAATATCCAAATGGCTCTAATATAATAATTCGAAATTTTTGTAAAAATGCAATAATAATTAAAATTTTTCTTCAAAATTTTAACATTTTCTCAAAATTATGTATTCTCTCGGAAAATTTTCTCAAAAATTAAAAAAAAGACTACAATTTTGAAATTTTCTGTAAAATTTTGAATTTTTACTAAAAATCCAAATGGAACTAATATAATAATACGAAATTTTTGTAAAAATTCAGTATTAATTAAAATTGTTCTCTTAAAATTTTTAACATTTTCTCAAAATTGTGTATTTTCTCAAAATTGTATTCAAAAATTTAAAAATATTTTACAAATTTCAAATTTTCTTTAAAATTTTGAATTTTCACAAAAAATCCAAATGGAACTAATAAAATAACACGAAATTTTATTAAAAATTCAGTAATAATTAAAAATTTTCTCAAAATTATGTATTTTCTCTGAAAAATTTCTCAAACAAACATATTTCAAATTGTAAATTTTCTGCGAAATATTATCTAAAATTTTAAAAATCTCTGTTAATATATGAATTAAATATTAAAACAATTTTTTTCTGTTCTTTTTTCAGCTTTAAACATCAGTTCAGAACGAGTTTTTTACACTATGTTTGAACTTTTTAAACCAACTACTAATTGACAGGTAAATCCCATTTTCTATAAAAAAATTTAAATGTGATTTTTTTTAAAATTCTAAAATATTTGCCATACACTTTAATTTCATTTAAAGTACTTAATAATTAAGACATTCTAAAGATGTTAAGGTCATCATAATAAATCACATATCCATTTTAAATAGTGTTAATAATTAACAACATTATTTAATTAGTTTTATATATACAACAATAAAACATGATCATCAGTTTAATAACATGAATTTTTGCAAAATAATTTAGAACAAATTAATTATTTTAAATATAAACTTTATATATTTCAAGCACAGTATGTATTCGTTTTCAAGATAATCTTTTATTTTAATGCAATTTTAAAAGTTTTTAAATGTTATATAATAAAATATGCAACTTATAAGTTTAGTAAACCAGTTTTTGTACTTCCTTTAAGGGGATTTTCTTTTAATTGTAACACATTATATTTAAGTTCAAAGGAAAATTTTTAGTTAAAAATTTAAAGGGGATTTTTCTTTTAATTTTAAGAAGTTTTTATTAATCATCTCAAATAAATAATTAAAATTTCTTTAATTTCTTTGACACATTTCTAAATGCGTCTAGCTTTTAAATAAATCACCATTAATTGCTATTAAATTTTTAATATGCATTTTATACATAAATTACCTTAATTAGTAGATTAACGTGAGACATTTTTTGAAGTCACATTTTTTTTGGCTAAATTTTTATTGGTTTTGTCCGGTGATGCTTTTAGTTCATTATTATTTGTGTTTTTAAGCTATAAAAAATTGAGATAAATAAACAAACAAGCCATAATAAACATTGTTTACAATTCCAACCAAACTTAAAGATGAATGAATATAATTAAAACAAGTTTTTTTTGAAGCCATTGACTTTCTTAAGAAATAACAAAAAAACATATTTAGCGGAATATTTTTTTGAATAAACCAACGAACGTCATAATTGTTTTCTGTGAATTTTATTTTGTGGGGGGGTTTTACCTTAAGCGGAAGTTATGACGTTTATTAAAAGCAATAAAACTCCTTTATTTGAGTACAATTCTTAGGAATTATTATTATTTTTGCTATAATTATCAATAAGTTTATTTTATTTGTTATAAATCTTCCTTTTTTATTTGCTTTTTATTTTATTTTCTCTTATATTCTTATTTTCCTTGTTTTACGTCAGTTTCTAGGAGTTATTGTTAACTCTCTGGTAATTATCACCGCTATTTTCATTTTAAACAATCTGGCATCCTTTTTTTATTTGTTACTCTTTTGATGCTCTCTAGGATTAGTACTGCAAACTTGGCAGCACTGTTATAGTTGTTACAGTTTTTGTTTACATTTTTATGCTGTTATGTTTTGCACTTGAACATCTTAAATGGCGTTCGACGTAAAACTTTTTCAAAGAAGAAATAAGTTCTATAAAAGGTATATAGACTAGCCAGCACTATCATCTACAGACTAGAAAACGACCTATAGACTATAGGCAATGAACTCATGTAATCTATAGACTACACAACGATCTAGTCTAATGTCCAAACCACAATCTAGTCTAAAGA
Organism: Lucilia sericata; assembly: GCF_015586225.1. Taxonomy (NCBI): domain Eukaryota; kingdom Metazoa; phylum Arthropoda; class Insecta; order Diptera; family Calliphoridae; genus Lucilia; species Lucilia sericata. The sequence continues at coordinate 298,213 of NW_023994277.1, forward strand.
TAAGACCACAACTAGACAAGACTAGACCACAATCTAGACCACAAGTTTGGTTGGAATAGACCACAATCTAATCTAAAGACTAGACCACAATCTAGTTTAAAGACTAGATCACAGTCTAGTCTAAAGTATAGATTACAATCAAGTTTAAAGACTAGACCACAACCTAGTCTAAAGACTAGACCAGAACCTAGTCTAAAGACTAGACCAGAACCTAGTCTAAAAACTAGACCACAACCTAGTCTAAAGACTAGACCACAACCTAGTTTAAAGACTAGACCACAGCCTAGCCTAAAGACTAGACCACAAAATAGTATAAAGACTAGACCACAATCTATTCTGTCTTGTCTATAGACAAGACAACGATCTAGCCTCATGTCTAAACCCCAATCTATTCTAAAGACTAGACGACAATATATCTATAGTGTAGACCAAAATCTGATCTATAGTCTATACTATAATCTAGTCTAAAGACTAGACCACAATCAAGTCTAGAGACTAGACTATAATCTAGTCAAAAGACTAGACTACAAACTAGTCAAAAGACTAGACTACAATTTAGTCTAGAGACTGGACCACAATCTAGTCTAAAGACTATAACACAATCTAGTCAAAAGACTAGACTACAATTTAGTCTAGAGACTAGACCACAATCTAGTCTAAAGACTATAACACAATCTAGTCTATAGAATAGACTAGAATCTAGTCTTTAGACTAGACAATGATCTAGACTGTCCCCTAATCTATAGACTAGGAATGTAGTCTTGTATAGATAATGGTTATAGTTTCTAACACTTGCAGTTGTTTACAATGTAAAATGTAAACACAAACTTGGCAGCACTTTTCTCTTATTTTTATTTAAGGACAGAGAGTGTAATATTGCCACATTGTTTTTTTACTATAAATGACATGTATAAGGCCATTTTGAAATGAACAAAAAATGGAACACTACTATTCATGTATAAACACATTCATACGTTTGTACATATATCCTTTAAACTTTCACCAAATATGGCGGCATGTTATTATTTCATATTAAACCGGAAGTTGATATGATTTTAATTTTAATTAATTTCTTACAAATAAACTGTTAATTAAATAAATTGTTTCACGTGATTTTAAGTAAAAGTTTAATAAAATATAATTATTGCACTATAATATATTGTACAACAATAATAAATCTTAAATGTTCTTGATTATTTTTTAAACTTTTTTAAACACCTGTTACAAATCGTGCTTTTGAAAAGAAAGAAAAAATATAAAAAAGTAATAAACTTACAAGGGGCGTAGTTTAAGGTTTAATTGTTCATTTAATAAAAAAAGCGAAAAGATAAAAAAAGTAAAAATCATTCTAATTTCAAAGAAATTTTTAATACACTTCAATAAACTGACGTCACATGCAAATGTTTATATTAAACTGGGTTTTGAAAAAAAAAAAGAAACAACAACCCACTCGTTAGTCTAGTGTTTATTTTATACACATTTTTTTGCTAATAAATTAATAAAAATATTTTTTTTTATTGTCAACCACAAATGCTAACCACAACGTGATTTGGTCCAGTCCCATAAATGTTATTAAGCTATAATTTGTTATTAATTTTTTTTTCTCTCAAACTGGTTTAATACTTAGACTGCATAAATACTAAATAAACAATATTGCAAAGTTGTTGCGTTTTGTTGTTTAATAATTTTTTAAGAAATACATATTATAAATTTGTTAAAAAAAATATGGAAAAATTCCCCCTTGTTACCAAATTTATTTATTTTAATTGTTAACTGTTTTTTAAACTTAAAACCTTTTTCTTTGTTTTATTTAAAAATAACATTATTAAGAAAATTGCAAGACTTGTTAATGTTTAAATTTAAAAATAAAATTCTTTAAACTTTAAAAAAATGACCGGTATCCAATCTCCACTTCTGTTAGTTATGGTTGAAAAAGACAAAGAAGTTGTTAGTTTATTTTTTTGTTAAAATAAAGAATGTTTAAATTTGTTTATGACTTTCAATAACAAAAAACAAGCATGTTATATTATTGGGTTAACAACAACAAACCCTTCCAAACATGTTGCAACGAACAATATAAAATTTAACACTCATACGCCTTGTTGCAAAAATAAGAAGAGACCAGATGTTTTATAAAATAATTTAGGAATAAAACGAAAATAACAATCTTGAGTATAGAGCAGACAACGGCCAAGTCTATAGAGTAGAAAATGGTCTAGTCTAAAGAATAGACAACAATCTCGTCTATAGAATAGACACCGGTCTAGTCTATAGAATAGACAACGGTCTAGTCTACAGAATAGACAACGGTCTAGTCCATAGAATAGACCACGGTCAAGTCTATAGAATAGACCAGGGTCTAGTCTACAGAAAAGACCACGGTCTAGTCTATAGAATAGACAACGGTCTAGTCTAAAGAATAGACAACGGTCTAGTCTAAAGAATAGACAACGACCAAGTCTATAGAGTAGAAAATGGTCTAGTCTAAAGAATAGACAACAGTCTAGTCTATAATAATAGACAACGGTCTAGTCTATAGAATAGACAACGGTCTAGTCTATAGAATAGACAACGGTCTAGTCTATAGAATAGACAACGGTCTAGTCTATAGAATAGACAACGGTCTAGTCTATAGAATAGACAACGGTCTAGTCTATAGAATAGACAACGGTCTAGTCTATAGAATAGACAACGGTCTAGTCTATAGAATAGACAACGGTCTAGTCTATAGAATAGACACCGGTCTAGTCTATAGAATAGACAACGGTCTAGTCTATAGAATAGACAACGGTCTAGTCTATAGACGGGGCAACGATCCAGTGTATAGAATAGACAACGGTCTAGTCTATAGACCGGGCAACGATCCAGTCTATAGAATAGACAACGGTCTAGTCTATAGAATAGACAACGGTCTAGTCTATAGAATAGACAATGGTCTAGTCTTTAGAATAGACAACGGTCTAGTCTATAGAATAGACAACGGCCTAGTCTATAGAATAGACAACGGCCTAGTCTATAGAATAGACAGAATAGAATAGACAACGGTCTGTAGAATAGACAACAGTCTAGTCTATAGAATAGACAACGGTACGGTCTAGTCTATAGAATAGACAACGGTCTAGTCTATAGAATAGACAACGGTCTAGTCTATAGAATAGACAACGGTCTAGTCTATAGAATAGACAACGGTCTAGTCTATAGAATAGACAACGGTCTAGTCTATAGAATAGACAACGGTCTAGTCTATAGAATAGACAACGGTCTAGTCTATAGAATAGACAACGGTCTAGTCTATAGAATAGACAACGGTCTAGTCTATAGAATAGACAACGGTCTAGTCTATAGAATAGACAACGGTCTAGTCTATAGAATAGACAACGGTCTAGTCTATAGAATAGACAACGGTCTAGTCTATAGAATAGACAACGGTCTAGTCTATAGAATAGACAACGGTCTAGTCTATAGAATAGACAACGGTCTAGTCTATAGAATAGACAACGGTCTAGTCTATAGAATAGACAACGGTCTAGTCTATAGAATAGACAACGGTCTAGTCTATAGAATAGACAACGGTCTAGTCTATAGAATAGACAACGGTCTAGTCTATAGAATAGACAACGGTCTAGTCTATAGAATAGACAACGGTCTAGTCTATAGAATAGACAACGGTCTAGTCTATAGAATAGACAACGGTCTAGTCTATAGAATAGACAACGGTCTAGTCTATAGAATAGACAACGGTCTAGTCTATAGAATAGACAACGGTCTAGTCTATAGAATAGACAACGGTCTAGTCTATAGAATAGACAACGGTCTAGTCTATAGAATAGACAACGGTCTAGTCTATAGAATAGACAACGGTCTAGTCTATAGAATAGACAACGGTCTAGTCTATAGAATAGACAACGGTCTAGTCTATAAGACAACGATCTAGTCTATAGAATAGACAACGGTCAATAGACAACGATCTAGTCTATAGACAAGACAACGATCTAGTCTATAGACAAGACAACGATCTAGTCTATAGACAAGACAACGATCTAGTCTATAGACAAGACAACGATCTAGTCTATAGACAAGACAACGATCTAGTCTATAGACAAGACAACGATCTAGTCTATAGACAAGACAACGATCTAGTCTATAGACAAGACAACGATCTAGTCTATAGACAAGACAACGATCTAGTCTATAGACAAGACAAGGGTTAAGTCTTTAAACTGGGCAACAAACGTGTCTATAGTGTGGAGAACGAACTTAAGATTAGGCTACAATCTATTCTATGTGGGTTTGTTTTTTTTTTTTACTTACATATTGCTGTGTTGTTTCGGAACTCTCTTCAAATAAAAACACTTTAATAAATTTTGATTTTTATATTTCATTTTTGAAAAAATAATTTATTTTATTTTATAAATTTCCATTTATTTTTTTAAATAGAATTTATTATGTATATTTTTTGTGTATTTTATTTATATAGATTTGTTATTCTAGTAACTAAATGTTATATAATTTATATCTCTGTTTTAATAATAATAATAAATCTCTAGCATATTAATATTTATTATTAATTATTATAATAATTAAATATATTTAATAATATTAAAACTAAACTACACTTGAACCACATTGAATTAATTGTTAATTAAGTATTTAAACATGTAAAACTTATACAAATCTTTTATAATTAACAATGTTTTCTTAGATTTTTTATAAATAAATTATTTACACTTGTAAAGAAAACAACAAAACTAAAAGATAAAAATTCATGACAAAAAGAAATTCATTACATTTTAAGACATGTTTTTAAAAGTAAAATAATTTTAGAACAAAAAAGTTTAAAAATTATAAAAAGTAAAATGTTTTTTTTTTTATTTTTTTATTTAAAATATATAAATTTATTTTGATTATTAGAGTAGGATAAATATAATTAAAAATGTACACAAATAGTTTTGTTGTATTAAATAAGTTGTTTTGTTAAAAAAAAAGAAATTATATTAAAATTTAATTAAATTTATAAGATTATTTATAAATATTTTAATAATAATTTGTTCATATACAGTTTGTATACATATTTATTTTTTGTTTGTTATTTAAATTATTTTTGTTTAATTTTATAAAAAAAAACAAAATTTTATTCCGAAAAAAACAAATTTAGTTTTTGTTGACATTTTGTACTAAAAAAATTCTTGACCCATTTTTTTTTGATAAAAAAAAAAACTGTTTGGTCTAGACACTCGTGTAAAAGTTATTAAAGTATTACTAGGTGCCATAGTTTTCAAAATTTATATTTTATAAAAAGCTTTAAATGAATTCAAAAGCTTTAATAGATTTCTTTATTTTATTCGTTAAAAAACGAAAACTTTTCAAAAATATTTTTTTTTTATTTTTAGCATAAAAAGCTTTAAAAGCTCTGCGTTGAGTTTAATAATTTTAAATATATATAGCCTTAAAAGCTTTTAGGCAATATAAAGCTTTTATTAAAACCAAGTGTTTTAGTTAAAAATTTAAGATTTTAAAACATATCCAATAAAAAGCTTTTTTAAATTTATTTAATAAACTTTTAAAAGCTTTCAAATAACAGCTTTTTGAAACAGAAATTATGTATGTTTTTAAAAGCTTTCCACAGGAAACTATGAAAGCTTTTAAAAATTGATTCGTACTTAAAAAATGTTTGTCATAAAAACTGTGGTCTTCAATGTTTTCAAAAAATATTCCAAAAGCTTAAGAAATTTGAAATTTTTTAAAAAGCTGTTTAAAGCTTTCAATTGAAAACGAATGTTTATGCTTAAATAAAGACAATTTTTTTTGTTTTCAATTAAGAGCTTTAGGTTAAAAAGAATTACATTACTTTTTATTATAAACTTTTAAAAGCTTTCGTTAGAAAACAATTTCTTTTTTGTTTAAAATTCAAAATTTTCCTTTTAATTGCAGTTTAAACCTTTGTTTTCTAAAAAGAGCTTTTTAGTAAGAAAAATTAAACCGCTTTTAATAAAGCTTTACATATATTTCAGCTTTAAAACTTTTTTTCAAGCAAAGCTATTTGAACTACATTCAATTTAAAAGCTTTAGCGCACTAAATATAATATTTTGTTTAAGAAGCTTTTAAAAGCTTTCTTTAGAAAACAACAATTTTGGCTAAAAATTCAAAATTTTAATTTTAATTGCTGCACAAAAACGTTTGTTTTCTAAAAGGAGCTTTTAGTAAAAAAATCTTTTCCAAGCTTTTAGTAAAGCTTTAAAATTTCACGAAAAATAAGCTTAAAAACGTTTTTCTTTAAGTAAAGCAGTTACAACTTCATTCAATTAAAATTTTTTGTGTTAAAAGCTTTTACGTTTAAAAGCTTTCTTTAGAAAACAATTATTTTGCTTTAAAATTAAAAGGTATGTTTTCTAAAACAGAGCTTTTAATAAGAAAATTTTGGTTTTGTTGAGTATATAAGTTTCAAGCAAAAAGCTTTCATTTAAAAACTTATAAATAGTATTCAAACAAGAGCTTTTTGTGATTTTTGCGTATTAAAAGCTTTCAATATAAGACAAAAGCTTTCAGTTTAAAACTTATAAAACTATAGTTTCATAAGAATTATGTCTAATGAGAGCTTTTTGTTTAAAAGTTTTAAGAATTTATAAGTTAAGCTTTAACAATTTTGATAAGCTATGAAAAATTTATTTTTTAAAGATAATTCATACAAGAGCTTTTTCTTTTTTTTGAAATTTGTTTGTTAAAAGCTTTCAACAACTAGCTAAAACAATGGTTTAGATACAACGAGAGCTTTTAGGCTATAAAAATTAAGATTTTCTTTGTTAAGCTTTCCGTTTAAAGCCGTTATTTTGAATTGGAATTTTGTTGTTCCAAATTATGAATTAAAGCTTTTAAAAACTATTTATGTTTAGAATACAAATTCTGTTTTGTATCGAGTCCTGTTAAAAAGTTCCTTTTAGATTTTGAAAGCTTTTTTAACCTAGTAATACTTTAAATACCTTCTAAAGCCCAATTTCTAAAAACTTTTACGTTTTACCGTTTCAATTTCTTGACAATACGACCCCTTAAAGTTTGATGAGTGGCTGCTGGTGAGACGGAGGAGGAGGATGAAGAGTTTAAAGCGGCCGGATGTGAACTAACATTACTTCTTAAACTTGTACGCTTGCCAAAAACAGCCGATACCACCGATTGAGTACCATTGTTGGCGGCGTTATGTTTGGCATTTAGCAAAGATCTGGCCCGAGTAGCGGCAGCCACTGCAGCAGCAGCATTTATTAGTTTGGGAGAGGGTGGCGGAGCTGCCAAATTACTGCCCGTACTTTGGGTTCTAGTGGATTTACTAAAGTTGGCAGGTGTTTGTGAAGATTTGCTGGAGCTGCTGCGTGTATGCATGCTACGTAAAATACGACGTTCCGTTAGAGAGGCACGTTTTATCACAGGTGTAGATGTAGCAGCGGGAGGAGTTCTCAAAGAGCTGACATTTGATGAGGGCTGGTTAGGGGTATTGGCGGCGGGTGTTGCAGTTATTTGTCTAGATCTTAGATTAAGCTGAGGATGTGGCGGTCCCGTAGTATCACGTCTTGTTTTGATGCTAGCTCTGGGATTAGAGCGCACACTGTTGCTGTTACTAAGAGATCTACGACTGCAGGGTGTTAGATGTTGTTCATTGAGTAGCATTAAATTGGCGGCTGTGTTACGTAGGAAATTGCGTGTTACCGCATTGTGTGGATATTTGAGTGTTGAGGTAACTAAAGTGTTTTTAGCTTTCATTTCTTTGGCCAAAGAATTGCGCGTTCTCAAGGTACGTTTGCCATAATCTATTAGATTGGGATTTGTACTCGAGGAACAGGGTGTATTAGAAGTGCTGCGCAATTGTCTTTGGATCATGGGTGTTGAAGTGGCCGCCGGTGGTGTCATACTACTACCGCCCGGCGTCATACACATGCTACGGCGTCGTTTTGAGGAGGATTGTGTATTTTTGGCGTAAAGCATATGTGGATTTTTGGAATTTGAGATTCTTTGTAGGTTGTTTTCATTAGGTACATTGGCATATAGATAAGTGGTTTTGTTGCGTTTGCTAAGATTTATGTTGGTCTTAAGGGGAGTGTTTAAAACTAAGGATGTGGACGCTGCTGTTGGTGGCGGGCAAATACTGTTTTTGGAGATCTTTGTTAAGGGATATTTAGTGTTTATTAATAATACTTCACTTTCGGCTATAATTAATTCCGGTTCGCTTTCCTCTTCTAAAGGCTTTGTGGGTAAAATTTCTATTTTTTCTAAAACTTCTGTTTCCTGCACTTCCTCCTCTGCACTGGAGTCCTCACAGGATGAAGAGGAAATTTCATTAATTTGTACCATTTCTTCGACTGCGGGGACCATGGAATCTGTTGATGTTATTTCTTCTTCCTGCAACTCTTCTATTAGAGCACTTTCTTCCTCCAAATATTCCACTTCCTCGACAGATGGTGGCTGCACAGTTTGTTCTAAACTGTTCACTGTTTGTAGGCAAGCGTAGGCATTAATATTTTGATGCTGCTGCTGTAGTTTACTTTCCATTTGTAAACGTTCATAGGCCACCTGCTGTTCCTCTTCACGTTCTTGCTGCAAAAGCGAGTGCAATTCCAAAGGTTTTTGTGTTATATGCGATATAAATTCTTGTTGTTGATGTGGCTGCTGTTGCTGCGGATAATATCTGTCGTTACTAGATTGATACAAGCCCATTTCTTGTTGTCCGGTTGCCTCATGGAAGATTTTAAACGTTTGCACATTTGCCGCTGTTTCCGTTGCTAAATGCAGTCTATTCTCCAAAGTTTTACATGATTGCTGTTCACGTCTGGTCTCTAGTTTTGTTAAAGAATAACCCTCTTCCTCGGACATGCATTGTTGTTGATATAGCTGCTGTTCCTGTAAGATATCATGCATATTGGGTGGTGTAACACTTTGACAATTGGAATTTGAATTCGAATTGCTATTGCTGGAACAGGATGATGAAGAGGATGAGGCAGTTACTGCCGTGGTTAGACAATCTTCTTGTGAAGCTGTCAATATGGAGTTGTAAGACTCGGCAAAGGTATTTATATAAGAATCGGTAGCATTGTTGGTTTCCTCCGCCTCCATATGTACATAGTTTTGATAGTTTACTATGCATACCGGTCTTTCCGGGGCCTGTAGATGTGCTTCTTCTATAGACTCCTCTTCCATATCGTCTTCATCTTCTTCCTCCTCCTCTTCTTCTTCTTCGTCTTCTGCCTCCTCCTCAGTTACCTCTACGGGTCTAACTAAAGGCTGTATTGTTTGACTATTATTAGCCGGCCAATTCCAATTGTTAGAGTTAACTAAATGCTGCTGGTGTTGCTGATAATTATTATGGTTTTGTAAACTTCCAGGTGTAATTTCCTGTTCTTCTTCCTCACTTTCTTCATTATCCTCACCCTCGGTGTCTGACTCATCGGCATAATAGTTGAAATTACGATAAGCCTCGGGAGGTAAATATTTTAAAGCCATTTCTTTATAAGTGGTAGCATCATCATAGGCCGGTACTTCAGCTTGAACTTGCGTGTATTCCAAACCATAGCTAATGGGCTGTACAAAGTCTGGGGGATTAGTTAATGAGCTACTACTCTCTTTGCATTCAGCATTTGTATTATGATCTGATTGACCGGGTGGATATAACATTACTGTCACCACCGAGGTATTATCAGCACGCATTTTTTTAATAGACCAGGTGCGTAAAGCTTGATCTACTAATGATTTACTGGGATTTGTGCATTGATTACCCTCCTGGGGTGAGTCACCTCTTTGGGCCGCTAAACGTTCTTTGATAACCTCTTTATAGCGTACGGTATTGACGGCTTCCTGGGCACTAACCACATTCCAAAGGCCATCAGTGCCGAAAATCAAACAACGGAATGTTTTGCTATTAATGGGTATAACTTTGACATCTGGATCCGGACTAACCACAAATTCATTGCGTTCCGAATTATAACTCCAAAGATCGCCTAAACTGCGGGCCACCGCCAAAAAGGGTATTTCATCGACTAAGGTCTTTTTGCGTATGGGACCACGGTGACTGGCTAAAATTTGAAAAAAAAAGATAAAGAACTAAATTAATCTTTTATCCTCACAGTTTTTTCTTTTCTAACTTACCATTTCTGGGACGATTCCATACTACTCTGGGTACTCCTGATTTTACCACCACTTTACCACCTGAATTCATAATACGGGTTCTTTCCTCTACCGATTCGGGTTTATGATCGGTTGTCAATTGTTTGGCTCTCCAAAAGTTTTCATTTTCATTTTGATAACCCAATACAATGCCGGAATCTCCCACATGTCCTATATAGATCTTTTCTCTTCTTATAAAAGCCACTGTAGCGGTGGTACCCGCTGTACTGGGTAAACCATTGGCTGTTTTTGGCCATTTGTCTGGAAGATAAACAAAAGAGAATGGTGTTTTTTAGTTTAAGTAGAAAGTTAAGGTTATGTTTAAAGTAGTTTATACAATTACATGTAACTTAGAATATGGAAAAGTTAGCTTTAGAACTTTCCTGTTATGCCAAATAGAACCTAACGAAAGTTGTCCGTTCTTGAAAAAGCAATAATAATGTTTACGTTTGAAAGTAATCTATAACATTTTGTAACATTTCCTCATTATGACCACTAGAATCTAAACAAAATTGTTCACTAACTTCCTTATTGCAGTGCCCCCAGTAAGAATATATGGTTAGTTTTGTTGTAAGTTGTACAAAAACACTGGCGGATAGATGAAAACTAAAGAAAATGTAACAAACTGTTCACTTTCCTCACATGCCAACTAAAAGCCATCAAAATTAGTTTGCCTCTATTCATTATTGTAATATCAGTCCCTAAGAGCTACATACCATAGTATTACAAAAGAACGTGTAGAATATACTCCGCCTTAAAGAAATTTGTGATTTTTTAGCCAAAAATTAATTTTATTACTATAAATAGTTTAGCTAATTTATTTACATTTTATGTTATTTATAAATTATTTTCATTAAAAGTTAAAGTTTTCTTTATTTAATAATTTCCGTTTAACTCCTACTACTTTTTTTACAATTAACACCTAAACAAAATATGTCAACTATGGCAAGGCTAATCAAAACAATTGTTATTGTTTACTTTTTATTTTTGAGAAGAGAGATTAATAGCGGCAAATTAAGATAATCAAAACAAACCAAAACAAATAAAGTTTATTTTGAAAGAAATAACTAAAAGTATGATTATGTAGGTATGAAAGTGTGTGTATGGTTGACAATATTTTTGCCTTTTGCAGTGTTGTTATTGTTTTTAACACTTGACATTAGAGGAGGATGTTATTAAAAAGCAAAAAACCAAACAAAACACATAAATTGAGGTGAATTTAACAAACCAAAATTGACAGTTAAACAGCTAAAGCCGATCAAATTTTTAAAACAAAGTGGTAAAACATTATTTTTCTACAACAAAAAGTAACGTTTAATATATTTGAAATTAAAAAAAAAAACTAGAAAAATCAATAATATAAAAAATTAAAATTTCTACAATTTCCTGTTAAATAAAGAAGCTGGGTATTTTTTTATATTTTGCTGTTATATAGAAAAAAATAAAATTTTCAGTATAACCATGACTGAGTCATATACAGTATAATACAATCATTTTTGTTGTTCATTTGTTCAGCGATATAACGTTCACATACAACAACAAGCAAAATTTATACTTGAGTATGACAGCGCTCTAAAAAAAGTGACTGGCTTATGTAAACTCAATAATATTTATATACAACAATGAAAACCACCACCATCACCATACTTAGGTTAGGTAGTTTTTTTTTTCTTTATAAACAACAACTTTTACAACACTATATATACATAGCAACAACAATATACAGAAAAGAGAAACGTACAAAACCGTTGCGATGAAATAAATTTCAACGAATAAATCCACAAAAAGGAATTGATAATAATTCTTCTCATCTGGCAATGGTTGAAAATTAAATATACTTGGGCATGGCTGGCTGGCTGGCTGACTGGGTAATAATGGTGGTGGTATTGGTGGTGTGTTGTATATACAGAAAATATTTAAAAACCAAACGAACCAGTACGTGAAACAAAAAACATACACAAAATGTATTTGAATTTAAAAATGTAGGTAGTGCAGAGTATAGTATACATTTAGTATGAACAAAAATGAAAAACGTATGGTAAGCCACTTTGGGAATATTCCATTGTAGATATTTTTCTCTGTATATAAAATAAAAATTTCACAATATAACTGTATATAGGGTTGCCACTTTAAAATAGGTATTTAATTTTTGTATTTTATATTTGTAAATCAAGGTCTTTTGTTTGTTCAAAATTAATGTTATTTTTATTAATTGTTTTTTTAGTTTTGAAATAATTTTGTTAATGCTATTCCATATGTGAGGAGTGGCAACTCTAGTTTATAATACATACTAAAATCTACTACTCTTTTTTACACATTTCTCACATTATTATTTACGTGACTATTTGCTGTGTTGAAAAAAACACACAGCAAATTAAAAAAAGAAAATGTATACAAATATCAAGAAATAGAGGTCTTATAACAGCTGGCGACAAGAAAACAAGCAGCTGCTAAAAGTAGTTTTTAAGTTTTATATAAAATTTTTAAATTTTTAATTATTTTTTTAAATAAATTTGTAGAGAACATATTGGTAACAGTTCCATAGAGTACTTTTTGCAAGAAAGACTAGGCTATCCCTGAATTGCTAATGTTTGGATAGTTTCGGAGCAGCGATTGCAATGTTGAGGATTGCAACTTTATTATGGTTACTAGTCTCGATAAAATACGATTCCTTTCAAGGAATAAACTTTAGCTGAAAGTGAATGCAGTCGTAGCAGAGCGTAGATCCCAGTATCGTTCAAATGAGTCCCTATTGTGTTTACTTGTCCCCCGGAGTATGCTATTTTGGTGACTATGATGAACAAGCTTGTTACTTTTTACAACAGTTTCATAGTTACCCAGATTTCTTTCCCGGGGAAAAACCGATAAGTTGAACGATCACAGTTTTCAGAATATTTTGGCAAGTTCCTGGACGAAAGTCCCTGCTGAGGTTAATAGTTCCCTCCGCTAGTTGCAGCAGCGTCACATTTAAAGTCGCAGTAGCTGAATTGACAATCATTGGTCCGAGTAGTTACGGAGCAAAGAACCGATTGTCGTGGGAACGACATAGAAAATAAGTCCCTGTTGAGGTTACTAGTTCCCTCCGCTAGTTGCCTCTTTCGTTTAAGTTGATGATCTATCACTGAGTTAGCAATCTTTGAAGGACTATGAATCCTATCATTCCGGAGTTGAGATGCAAAATGTGGTGGAAATTAGCCCTGACTTTGGATATTTTTGACAATTATGTTCTGTTTAACAAATTACTATATGATAGAAATTCGATTATCTTGGACTTCATGTTTAAAGAAATCCATAAATAAGCTAAACTCCTCAAATATATGTAGATCATGCATCGGATCTGTAATATAAGGGAGGAAGGATGAATGATTTATAATGATCTTGAAAACTTCAAATTAAAAGCCGGGAATAGTTTAGCTACAGTTCAGCTAAATACATTTTCTTAATGATTCGATTAAATACTTGAAATCATATATTGGGAAACGACTCGCCAAAGGTAACAAGGAGACCGTGCAAGTCATACTGTGTTTAAGACACAAGTAAGATTATTGCGAACACTAGCAACTTTCCCATATTGAGAGCTCCCCGTGGAAATGTGTTAAATTTTGGTGGAACCCTTCACTACATCACATAGTTTTAGAGATTTCGAGCAGATAGAATGTCAAGGGTTTCAGTTTAAACATGACGACTACAAGACTATTGAATGTATAAGGATAGTATCATTGTGAACATCGAAAGTTAAAATACCTATGATCCTGAACTACTTCCACTCTTTTAATAAAAAAAAAATTCCTTAAATCGAACGTCAAAATATTTGTTTACATTTCCCCATATAAATAAAATCGATTTCTTTCGTCCATTAATACCTTTTTCCGCAACGAAGTGTATAAAAACTTTTTCATAAATACCATAGAAATGGGTACATGTTAATTTAACCAAGCCCATGCATAATATAGAAAATTGTGTATATAAAATATACAACAGCTACAGCGAGCTCTGTTGTGTACAATTTCAACATTTTCTAGACAATACTAAAAAAAGAGCTAAAGTAGAAAATCAACACAAATTTGTGAATAGAGAAACGAACAAAGTAGAAGTGGTGGTGGTGGTGGTAGTACAAATAAAATATAGAAAGAAAAAAAAATAAAATAAACCAGATGCAAGTTTTACATTTGTATGATGGTGGTGAAATTTGATTATTTTATAAGTTGCTGGGACGGCTACGTTGGTTGCTATAGCAAACACAGGCAAGAGATATGAGAAATAATGGAAAAAAATTTTGAAAAATAAGTAAAAAAAAACAACTTGGGGTATTAAAAACAAAATGTATGACGATATTATTTCTCTGTGTGTGTTTTTAAGCATGTATCAGCATGAACTAAATCGTATAAACAGAAATTTTCTACTAAATATAATAATGACTGACTGACTGGGTTTTTAAAATTGATAAAGCAAGAAAAAACATGACAAATTTAATTTGGCGGGGTATTAAAAATGATTTCTGTCTGTTGATTACAGTTGAAAAGAAATGAAAAAAGGTTGTGGTCTATGATGATTTTTGTGTAAGATGTGTTGAATGCACAAATAAAGGAAACTGTAATTGTTGAAAATTGATTCTGGCTGCTAATTTAACGGTCAAAAAAAAAAAAGAGGTGTAAAGCGAAAAAGAGAGGGAGAGAGAGCAAAAGAATGCAAAGTTGTTATGTATATGAGAATGTCACTACTGCAAATGGATGATGTCTGGGCTGAAATAAAGTGCAGTTGTTGAGTTTGTGTAACAAAATTAAAATTGTAGATTAAATCAATTGAAATTATATAACTGCATTTAACGGTTATTTGGTTAAAAGAGCACAATTTAACTGGTTTTAAATTGACCTTAAACCAGTAACCTTAACGAAGTTGAAAACTAAAAACCTCTAATGCATTTAAACGAGTTTAAAATTAAACTCTAGTTTAAAGAGACACTGTCGCAAAATAGGTATTACAGCGATTTACAAAAACTTAATTTCTTTCCCCCACAATGTTTCTTGAGATGTACTGGTACTCCTTGTAGTCATCTTGTGTAGTGTAGTGTAGTTATTTTTGAAAGACTTCAATGGAACAAAGGTTCAATTCAAATTCTTAAGATGTACTGGTACTCCTTGTAGTCATCTTGAGATGTACTGGTACTCCTTCTAGTGTAGTTGTTTTTGAAAGACTTCCATGGAGCAATGATGCAATTGTCGTAAATGAAACTCTCTTTCTATTAATTATGTTTAAACGCTTGTGATTGATGTCCTAGGACCGCCTACGGCTGTTGTCTTTGTACGACTTCCAGTGATGTCCCAAATCCCTCTCTTTCATTTAAACCGAACTGTCACTTTATAAACAATCTTTAAAGGAGTGTAATACCAAACATTCCGGAGCAAAGATCCAATTGTTATGGATTCGGTTGAGTGGATTTGTACGAGTGAAATTCCCATTGTCGTGGATACGGTTGAGTGGAAGTATCTCTCTTTGTAAGACTCCCACTGTTGCCCTTAATACTTAATACTGAAACAAAAGTCTTTTAGTTGAGTTGTGTGTGATTTGCAAGGTTCCGAAGCAAATATCAAATTGTCACTATCCCTCCATTAATAATATTAGTACGAGTCTGATTCGATCATTTCGTTTAAGAAAATTGTTGAATAAAGCAACAACTTAAGATCATGTACTAGGACCCCCTGTAGTTGTTGTTTTTGTAAGACTTCCACTGTGACCTTAAATCCTTTTCCGAAGCAAGCGTAAGCAGTTGAATTGGACTGCTACTGTATTAACAATCGAGAGAGTGATTCGTAAGATCCAATTGTCGTGGATTCGTCGAGTCCATTAATAATCTTTAAAACAGTGTGATTCAGTTAGTTTCGAAACAAAAAATCAATTTTTGTGGAAATAAAGCCTCCTTAATGTGAATATTTAGAGCGCCCTCTTGGTCTCTAGGCTTTGTAGTGCTCTGCTTAGTTTAAAGTGTAAGAAAATTGATTTTAGTGGAAATTGATGGAAGTGCGGAAGAGTTCAGATTATAAGAGTGATTTGTTGTGATTCAGATTCGATTCGGAATGAAGAATCAATTTTCGGTTAAATGAAGCTCCATAATTGTTAATATTAGCCCCTCTCACTTGGCACTTAGCAGTTCGGTTTGAAGTGTAAACAAATTGAGTTTAGTAGGAATTGATTCACGGATGGAAGAGTTTTCTATCAGATTACAAGAATGCATAGGTTGTCTCTCAGATTTACCAATGAAGACCCTTTACGTGGAATATTATGGAAACCTTGTAATGATTAACGTCGCTATACTATAGAAAGATAATTCATTTGTGATTGAGTGGAAGAGATTTCGTCGGAAATAGTATTGGGAAATTTTTCTAAACTTGCTATATGATTAACAGGAAAACTCTGCTATTAAGTACTAGGATGTAGCAATAATGAGGACATTGAGCTGGCAAGACACATTAAGGAACTATTGATTGAAACACGTAAAAATTCCTGAGAAATATAACTGAACAATAAGGTAGAATAAGAAAAAATCTATCTTAGGAACAAATACATATTTTAGATAATACAGTGTTTCGAAAGACTTTTAGTTCAGGATGAACCTGTGCAAATAGGGTAAATAGTAGAGTGTCCAACAAGACTGCTAAGACTGAAAGTTGGCATTTTTTAGATTACAAAAGATCTTATAAGATTAAATAACTATTTGCAGACATTTTGTCAAAACCTTAACTATTTTAAGTCTTGATTTACTATACCTACAAAAAAAAGAATATAAAAATCTAAGAGAAAACACTCACCTTGTTCCCTCCACATAGCATAATGTGTAGCTATATAACCCTCACGTATGGCCCTTAAAACATCATGATCATTATCCGACCAAAATAGTCGCTGATTAATAATCTCCATCATTAAATGTTCTTTAGCAAATTTGGCCGCCTCTGCACCACCGTGACCATCGTATATACCAATAAAAGCATATTCCAAATCTTTGGCATTCTCTGACTGTTGATAGGCCACTGAAAAGTAATCTTCCATATATTTACGACCTCCTTGGCTACACTGGCCTGTTACTCTTAGGTTAACGCCTATGGAGGCATTATTTTTGTTGTTATTCTTACAGTTAAGGTCAGCCGTAGGGGAATTGGGACAGTTATAACTACTGTCATTGGAGGAGGAGGAAGAGCTTGAACTGGATGATAAGGAGGAAAAGGCAGATGTTGTTGTAGAGTTTGTGGCAGGATGTGTTAGCCTTGTTGTCGTTCCATTAGTGTAAAACTGTGAGGGACATGCTGACGTCAAGTGTTGTTGATGCTGCTGCTGTTGTTGTGTTGTTGCTGCATAAAGTCCTTCTGCATTCAAGGATGTGTTAGGGTTATTTGTTGAGGAGGGCAAGTGTGTAAAGTTATGTTGTTGTTGCTGTTGTGCAGGTTCTGGCATAAGTTGATCCTGCTCCAGATGGCTTAAATAATGTTGCTGTTGCATATTGTTTAATATTAGTGTAGAATTTGTTGTTTCGGTATGCATTTTGTTTAAAATTTATGAAATTTATTTTCTTTTTGCTGCTAATGCAGTTGTTTTTATTATTATAACTGTTTGTTGTTGTGCTGTTGTTATTTTGTTGGTAAAAATTTACTTGACATTTGCACTCTTCCCTTTTCGTTGTTATTTTACTTTTGCTGCTTCTTATTGCAGTTATTGTTGTTGTTATAATTTTATGTGCATTTAGGTAATGACAGCTATCACACTCACACATTCTAATATGTGTGAGTTAAGTGAGAAAGAGCTAATATATATGTGCTCTTGTTTTTTTTATATTTTACTGTTTTGCTTTGTATTTAATCTTCTTGGTATTGCCTCTTACGTTTCTATGATTTTTTGTTATTTCTGCTGCTTCTTTTTCTATTTTCAACATTTACTCATTCTTGTTTGCTTATGTATTTGTTTTTTTTTTCTATTATTTTTTCAACAGCCACAAAACGACCTCTTTTTTATTTGTTAATTTCCTTTTAGTTTTTTTTTTGGGTAAAATTTCAATGTTTTTTTCTTGTTATTTTAATATAACACTTGTTTTAATGACATTTTTTAAAGTTTAATTTTCTTTTATTATTTGCATTTTTTTAATTTAGTTTATTTTCTTCTTTTGTAAATTATTATATATTTTTATATAAAAATTTCCAGTGAAAACGACACTTATTAAACGGTGAACTAAGTTTTCTAGCTGTCTACGCGCCTTGACTGCAACTCTGTATCTGCCAAAGAGCTGTCAGTATAAATTTGACCACACCGTACAGAAAAAAGCAAAGAGAGACAGAGACAAAAAGAGGTGTTGTTTGTTGAAAGTGTGTGTGTTTATATGTGTGTAAAAGCAGTTAATCACCATGACTCATGGTTGCCTCTATATTGTTTTTGTTTATTGTGAAGAAATTAAGGGATTGTTTAGGTTATGTAGGAATTTTTGTAAAGGAATTGAAGTTTTTTTAGTATAAAATTAATTTTAATGGAAAAATTAGACTTGGCGTAATTGAATAATTCATTTATTGTAGTTATTTCTTAAAAATATAAGATTTTATAATAATTTGAATGTTAGTACAAAAAAAAAAAAACGTTTCTGTGTTTGTTTTAATAAAATTTTATTAATATTTTAGTTTTTTTTAATTAAATTTGAATATTTTTTAGTAAATTTCATTTATTTTCTGATTTTGTTGTGTTTTAAGTTATTTTTACTTATTACATTTTTTCAAATATTGACTATTTTTATAAAAAATATTTAATATCGACTTTATTTTACTTTTAACAAAATTTTTTTTTTCTTAATTTATTTAAAGATTTCTTACATTTTAAAAATTATTTTTATTAAAATCTTTAAATTTCCTGTTATTTTTTAATAATACCTTTATATACTATTTTTTGCCAACTCATGGCAACCCTACTGTGACCATGTATTTTCCCCACACACAGTGTTGTTATGTGTTATTTAATTTTTTTCTTTATTTTCTTGTTTTTTTTTTATTGTCTTTTTATATATTTTTGTCGTTTGCTTTGTGTTTGTAATTCTCATGTTCTCTTTATTTATGTATGAAGTTGTTTTTGTTGTTTTTTTATGGAATTATATCCCCCTCTTGTTTAACTTGAATTTTTCAGTAGAAAATTGATAATCTGATTACTTTTTAAAAACGAAAAAAATAAAGAAACATTTTCAAATGTTAATCGATTATTTTTGACTGTTAGGAAAAAAACCAAAACAAACTGTGGTGTATATGAATGAACTTGTTATTTTAAAAGTAAAATATTTTAAATTTAATTTTATTTAAATTTAGCTAAACAAAGATTTATTAAATATTTTTAATAGGAAGACAGATTGTATATTTGATAAAAATTTCCTTTCAGTGCCTTTCCTTGGTATTATACAAAGTTCAAAAATAGTCTTTGCCGCGTTCATTAAAAGTGTATTTTAAAACAGTTGCAAACTTAAACAAATTCAAATAAAAGTCGCCTGAAAAAAGATTCTCACGAGATAATTTTCCCCTAAAAAAATAGATTTTTGGATATAAAAGAAAAGAAAATCTCGATATTGACATTAATACAAAAACGCAAGAATGAAAGAAAATGCATATAATGGGCATCATTGAATTTGCGCAATTAGTAATGATAAATCTCCGATAACAGTTAATGAAGACAAAGTTTTTTTTTATAATTCCCATATTCTTTTTCCGATCAAATAGGACGAATGTGTTATCTATGAAAAAATGCTGATGTTGGTTGTAAAAGGAGAGAAGAGTGGTTTTTGGGAGTAGTAAAGTAACTAAAAGATTAGTTGGATGAATGAAAGTGTCACCGCGGGTGACGAAATACAATAATTAATATGGACTTTGGTTCGATTGGTGATATGCTGTGCTTTTTAAATTTAATCCTAAAAGTATGCTGCTGTTAGTGGAAAATAATATTGCCAACTGCTTTATAAAAGCAGTATTAACAACTTTTAAATTAAGCAAATGGTATTGCAAGCTAAGTCACTGAAAAACTACAACCATAAAACAAATAACAATAATTATATACATAGCAAAGACCACAACCTAACAAAATCACAATAGCCACTGACAACCATTTAACAACTGTCAAAACGCAGAAAATAAATATGCCAGATTAAAAACGTAACGAAAACTGGGATTTTAACATTTTTAAGCAAAAAAACTCAAAAAACCTTTAAAACATTAAATAAAAAACAAATTATATGATTTATTTTAAAATAATATATTCAAATTAATTAATAATTCTTTAAAACAACATACATTTTAAACATTTTTATAGATATTTTCATTAAATATAAACAGAATTTGTGTTATTTATGTCTGGCAACTTTTAAAAATACATTGAAAATTGCTAGAAGTCGCCTGATAGAAGCCGCCTGAATTTATCCAATCAACTCCCGGTATGTGAAGAAAACACACAATTACTACTAAAAAATATTCATATTAAAAACACCGTGCAAGCAACACGCAAAAAAAGTTCGTAAAAACATATTACAAAAAAACTAAATTATTTTATTACAATAAAACGTTTGCGGTAATATAACAAATATTAAGCGCCAAAGAATTAACTGAACAAGTAAAATATTAAAAACAACTACAATATTTGTTAACATTTCTGGCCTTCCTTTTTTTCTGGAAAGAAAAGTTTACTTTGTGGCTTTTGTTGTATTAAAAGAAAAAAATTAACAAGTTTTCTTTGAAATTTATATCAAACAATTGAATTTTTGAAAAGTTTATGTGTGAAAAATTAAGGAAAAATTGATTTTTTTTTAATAAATTTGCCTATAAAAGGATACCGAGAGTCAATATAGGAGGAAACCAAACCACAAAAAGCAATAAATTCCAAGCGGTGAGTTATGTTTCTAGTCAAAGAAGCAGAACACTCATAGGTATAGCAAAGAAAAAAAAGGAAAGAAATCAAGGTGGTTTAGCGGTAACGACCACGAAGAGTTCACAGTTCCAAACGAACATGACAAAAAAATTTAAAGTGTTAAATGTTTTACCAATAGGTAAAGGGATGCAAAGCAAAAAGTGGGTGGCAGGGTTAAGTTAAAAAAACAAGAAAAAAATCATACAAATTTTATTAAAAAAAAAACATTCCAAACATGTTAAAAAGAAACAAGAAAGTTTATTAGCCACAAAAAAGTTCAGCTAAAAGTGTCTTAAATTTTTTTTTGTTTTTTTTTTATTAGTTTTGTGCAGCAATCTTAAGAACTTTCTCGAAATTTTGTGTCTTTTTGTTTAAAAGATATGTGCGATTTTTTTCTTGTGTGCCAAATTTATTGTTTTTGTATTTTTGTTTATTAAAAAAATGTGTAAGGTGTTACCATATCTTACCATATCAATGATCGTGCAAGAAACCGTTATATTTTGGTTATTTACAACAAAAAATATATGACAAACATAATGTAAACATAAGGTTGCCAGATGTTAGGAATTAGTGTTAATGTAGATGGAGTGGGAATTTTGAAAGTAATTACACAATTTTTCGAAATTTGTTATGAAATCCAATTTTTTTAGCTTTTCAGAATTACATGAGTTTCTTCTGATAAAAAGAATATCTAGATTTCCTTTTTTTGAAAAAATTGAAATAAATGAGGTACTGTATAAAATCTGAAATATTTTCACAACTGACTTGACTTTCAATACGGATTTCACACACTATTAAGATTTAAATATTCAAAAACTTATTTCAAAAGTTAAAAAAATGTCTCATGATATTTAATAAAACTAGATTGTGGAATATTTTCTTCCAAAAATCACAATGAAAAGTTGAAAAAAGTTCTTCCACTGATTTTTATATAATTTTTAACCATAAACAAGTGTCAGGGACAATTTTAATTATTCGTAATTAGAGCTTAAAAAGTTTTGAAACTTGAACAAAATCTTGATTTCTTTCAGCACTAAAATGCATATGATATGCTTTACTGAACAAAAAAACAATTTGTTTACAGGTGTTTTTTAATTTTATTTTAAAATCTTTTTTTTTATTATAAATGTGTAGGTGCCTAGACACACACACCCACTTCCCCTAGACAAAAATAAAATAGCAATAAAAAAAACACCCTAATTGTTATAATATTGACGATGTCGATGATGATGATGATGTCTGCTCTCTCAAACAATAACATCATGCATTTATTCATTCATTAATTTTCAATGATTTTTTTCCACTTTATTTTATTTTCAAACTAAACAATTGACTTTTAAACTTAGGCGAAAAAATGGCAAAACAATAGACCAAGAGAGCTTAACTAGTATAGCCATAGCAAAGTGGATGCAATCAAGTGTTATTATGAAGTTTTATACAAGTTTTCTAAATACAAAGATTCTAACCAAACAGACTCTGAGTCACACTTATACAAACAACAACTATCGTTCTTGGTCATTTACAACAGTGAGGGCATCTAGGAATAGATGATGATGTTGTTAATGTGTATTATATTTGTCGGTGCATCCAATGTTAAGTCATGTATGAAATGCCAGTTAATTTGTAGTGTGAAATAAAAAGAAAAATCTTTATGTTTAAGTAGGAGGTGTTAATTTTAGCAAGTCAATAGCTAAAAATAGTTTTTTTTACTTTATTAAAAACCTTGCTTTTTATAGTAATTTAACAAGCTAGGCTGTTAGCCTATTTTATAATTATCGATTCCTTTAAATTTGTTTTTTTTTTTTTTTGTTGGTAATAAAAATACCTTTAACCTAACGTGCCATTGTAGCTTAAACTTAAAGTTATTTATGTATATTAGTTTTTTGCTATTTAATATTCAAATTCAATTTGTTTGGTACCTTTTACGGTTGTTAGGAAAACGGGTTTTTTGTTATTTTTGTATGTTTTTTTTTCTCTAAGCCAAAAATAGTTTTATTTTTCAGGCTATTATTCAAAATAACTATTCAATTTAAATTAAAGATGACGTCAGTTTTAGAAACAATTGACTAATACAATAAAGATTTTTGTTTGCAGAAAAGAAAAAAAGATGTTTATGTTAGACTAAGAAATGTTATATTTATTTAATTAGGTGAACATTTTGCTTTAAAAATATACAACTTTAAAAGAAATTTTTTTTATAGGAATTATAAACTATATAAATATTATAGATTTTAGGTTAAAAGCCCTTTATTGGGTTTAGAAAATGTTGAATAATTTCTAAAAATCTGCAAAATTTTTAATATTTTTACAAAATGATCTCTCAGTCTTAATTTCTATATAAAATTTTGATTTATTTGTATTACAATTAAAAAAATAAAAAAACCTTCAATTCTTATTAATTCAAACTAATTTCTATTCATTTTCGGGTAAAAATGCTTTCAAATGGCTTCATTTCCTATGATTTCCTATGAAATCATATGGCAGCACCATTTACTGCATACTACACTAGTTTATACAGTACTTTTTTTACAACTGCAGAAAAAGCTATCTGGCAACTTGGTTGTATAGTAATTACGGTAATTTCAGCTTTGTGTTTTTTTCAACCGAAAGATATTGTAAAATATTGAGTTTTATATTGAATTTTAATTAAAAATTTAACAATATTTCATAAGTGTTTGTTTAACTTAAAAAGAAGAGTATATAAATTTCTTATTTTTCAACATTTGTGAGTTAAATGAAGGAAGTTTATCGAACATAATGAAACACGGAAGAAGTGATGGTACTTTATGTAATAATTTCCCAGATATTGAATGGATTATCAATAAATGTATATTGAATTATTGAATTACAATTAAACATCTTAAAAGCACCTGCTTTAAAGCATCAATTACGATACAAATTGGAATCGCTTTTACCTAACGTAGAGGGTTTCAGCAATGTATGACTTTTGACTTTCTCTACATATTTTGTAACAAAACAATATTTGTTTAGCTATTAAACACAATTTAGCCCTAAGCTCTACACTACACCTGCTCTTCTGTTCACTGTAACAAAAACCCACAAACCTACATTAAGCTATTAACCTTAAACAATTAAACTAACTAGTACATACATACCTACAAATACCTACAATATTTAGAGCAATTTGTATTCGGTTTCGTTACTACAGTTAATAAACGATTTTCCCACCATTTATTTACTTTTACTTTCATTGATAATATATAATATTGAAAACACAATAAACTGAACTGAAACTGATTGACTGCCTGAGTGAGTGACTCAATGACTGACCACCACTTGAAATACGTAATAAAAATATATTTTACATCGTATATTATTTCCAATTGCTTTTATTTATTTATATTGTTGAACAATGTTTTGGTTTGTTTGTTGTTTTTTTTTTTTCTTTTAACACAAAATTTCAAATGCATTACAATAGTGATTTTGTAATTGAACGAACAAACAAATTGTGCCGGCTTTGGTTTTATTTATTGTGTGGGGTAATGGTTTTTGTTGTATTAATATTGAAAAGAAATACAATTTCATTGATGATTTCTTTTGATATGTCGCTAAAAATAAATTTTGCTAAAAAATTAAGCTATTTGGGTAAATTAATTGAAATGACTAATAGTTTTCTTAATAAATAAGCAGGTTATAGGAAATTAGCAGAAATTTGTAAGGTAATTTTATTTTATTTTAAGAGGAAGATATACTCTGACTAATGATTAACTAATAAAAAGTTCAATTGTACAATTGACACTGTATAGAGGGCTGCAATAAAAGTCTTTAGAAACGAATACGATCGTAGCTTAATTGATTTATATATTGCCACCAAATTGTAGCTATAGAGTTACGATTGTGGCTAAACTGGGACTTTCGATTGAAGTTAAACAGGGACCTGCCATTGAAGCTAAACTAAAACTGTATGAAGAAGCAAATTGAAACTAACAACCAAACTTGACTATAAAAAGAACTACTATTGAAGCTAAACTGGTATAGTTTAAAGACCTTCTGTTGAAGCTAAACGGGGATTATAAGAAGACTTACGATTAAAGTTTAATTAGGGCGATATGAACTCTATCTATTTAAGTTGAATCTAATCTGATACTCGTATGAAGACTATCTGTTGAAGTTAAACCATGTCTATAAAAAGATTAACGATTAAACCCAAATTAAAGCCAACTTGGAACTATAAGTAGATCTGAATCTATTGAAGCTATATTTCGACTTAATGAAGATGTGATTGAAACTAAACGGGGACTAGTTCAGTTCTTGATTAGATATTGCTCAGTTCTAGTTCTGTTCTAGTTCAGTTCTAGTTTAGTTCTAGTTCAGTTCTAGTTCATTTCTAGTTCAGTTCTAGTTCAGTTCTAGGTCAGTTCTAGTTCAATTCTATTTCAGTTCTAGTTCAGTTCTAGTTCAGTTCTACTTCAGTTCTACTTCAGTTCTAGTTCAGATCTAGTTCAGTACTATTTCAGTTCTGTTCTGGTACAGAATTTTGAATTCTCTTTTAATTCCCTCATTTTTTCAAACATAAACTTTTTAAAACTAAGTTTTTCTCAATATTTCAACTTAAAATTAACATACAATTTAAACATTTCCATTCTTGTCTCTTTTTTAATTCTTTACAGTTTTGTCTATTTTGGATTTTATTAGTTAAATAATATAATAATATTATATAAGTAAAATCAACAACAAAATTACCACAAATCAATAAACAACCAATACACACCCAACAACCAACCAAACACACATAAAAAAGCCACAAATATGTCGGACCGCAAAGCTGTTATTAAAAATGCTGATATGAGCGAAGAAATGCAACAAGATGCTGTGGATTGTGCGACACAAGCCTTGGAAAAATATAATATCGAAAAGGTAAGTCATCTCATCAAACCAAACCAATAAACAAATAACCTTCAGTAATTATTGCTACATATTTATCAATTCTTGGAAATTATTACAATTAAATTGCAATTGTTTTATAATAATAAAAAAAACAAGGTTAATAACTTTGTCTCCAAAGGGTTTGAAAGGAAATTGTTTTACTCCGTTAATAAAGTAAATTTGTTATCATTAATTTTTGCTATAGTTAAACATTTCTATTTGATTTTATTTGCTTAAGGTTTTAATTTGTCTCCTGAGTGAAATGTTTAATAATAAGATAAACTTGCTCTAAATAAATGTTTTCTGTGTTTACCGATTAATCTTATCTATTTGTTTGGGTTTTATATATTTATGATTTTATAAAGCAAATTATCATTATATTTTTTTTCATGATTTTTGCAAAATCTGGTTATTTGACGTAAATTAGATTTTAGGTGATAGTTCAGTTGTATTTCAGTTCTAGTTCAGTTCTAGCTCAGTTCTAGTTCAGTTCTAGTTGAGTTCTAGTTCAGTTCTAGTTCAGTCTAGTTCAGTTCTAGTTCTAGTTCAGTTCTAGTTCAGTTCTAGTTCAGTTCTAGTTCAGTTCTAGTTCAGTTCTAGTTCAGTTCTAGTTCAGTTCTAGTTCAGTTCTAGTTCAGTTCTAGTTCAGTTCTAGTTCAGTTCTAGTTCTAGTTCAGTTCTAGTTCAGTTCTAGTTCAGTTTAGTTCAGTTCTGTTCAGTTCTAGTTCAGTTCTAGTTCAGTTCTAGTTCAGTTCTAGTTCAGTTCTAGTTCAGTTCTAGTTCAATTCAAGTTCTGTCTCGTTTCAGTTCAGTTCAGTTCTAGTTCAGTTCTAGTTCAGTTCTAACTCAGTTCTAGTTCAGTTCTAGTTCTTGTTCCAGTACATTTCCTAGTACAGTTCTAGTTCTGTTCTAGTTCAGTTCTAGTTCAGTTCTAGTTCATGTTCATAGTTCAGTTCTAGTTCAGTTCTAGTCAGTTCTAGTTCAGTTCTTAGTTCAGTTCTAGTTCAGTTCTAGTTCAGTTCTAGTTCAGTTCTAATTCAGTTTCTAGTTCAGTTCTAGTTCAGTTTCTAGTTCAGTTCTAGTCAGTTCTAGTTCAGTTCTAGTTCAGTTCTAGTTCAGTTCTAGTTCAGTTCTAGTTCAGTTCTAGTTCAGTTCTAGTTCAGTTCTAGTTCAGTTCTAGTTCAGTTCTAGTTCAGTTCTAGTTCAGTTCTAGTTCAGTTCTAGTTCAGTTCTAGTTCAGTTCTAGTTCAGTTCTAGTTCAGTTCTAGTTCAGTTCTAGTTCAGTTCTAGTTCAGTTCTAGTTTCAGTTCTAGTTCAGTTCTAGTTCAGTTCTAGTTCAGTTCTAGTTCAGTTCTAGTTCAGTTCTAGTTCAGTTCTAGTTCAGTTCTAGTTCAGTTCTAGTTCAGTTCTAGTTCAGTTCTAGTTCAGTTCTAGTTCAGTTCTAGTTCAGTTCTAGTTCAGTTCTAGTTCAGTTCTAGTTCAGTTCTAGTTCAGTTCTAGTTCATTCTAGTTCAGTTCTAGTTCAGTTCTAGTTCAGTTCTAGTTCAGTTCTAGTTCAGTTCTAGTTCAGTTCTAGTTCAGTTCTAGTTCAGTTCTAGTTCAGTTCTAGTTCAGTTCTAGTTCAGTTCTAGTTCAGTTCTAGTTCAGTTCTAGTTCAGTTCTAGTTCAGTTCTAGTTCAGTTCTAGTTCAGTTCTAGTTCAGTTCTAGTTCAGTTCTAGTTCAGTTCCAGTTCAGTAGTTCAGTTCTAGTTCAGTTCTAGTTCAGTTCTAGTTCAGTTCTAGTTCAGTTCTAGTTCAGTTCTAGTTCAGTTCTAGTTTAGTTCTCGTTCAGTTCTAGTTCAGTTCTATTTCTGTTCTAGTTAACTTAATTAATATTATTGTTTCCATCAATTTAAGTTCAATGACATTTACATAATTATTTTTTATTCATTTCTTAGTTACAAACTGTTTAATTTATTTTATTATTATTATTATAATTTTCCCTAAAAGCAAATCAATGTTTGAACAGGAAATATGTTATTCAAAAACTGTAGTAGGTTGATGATAAACACACATTAGTATGATGATGATGTATTTACGTGCGATGTACACACTTTGAACAAGAATAAACTAAAACCCAACAATAACGACAAAAAGAAAATCAATAATTTCAATATAATAGTGACACTGAAAATGTATGTACAAGGAAAATCCGTAGACAAAATACCTACTACTGTTTAATAGCAGCAACTGCAAAAAAAAGTAAACTGAACGTTTTTTTTATATTATTTGAATACACACATTAGACTTGCAGTTGCACACTTAGTGAACCCTAAACAAAAAAGTGATAGAGATTTATTTAAATATTACTGATTTAAAATAAAAAAAAACAACAGTTATAAATAGCTGATATTTAAAAGCAATTTTAATAATTTAAAAAGGAGATTTTTTAGAATTCTTTACTTATTTAAAACATAAAAGAGTTTTGAAAGTAGGGAAACTTCTCTTATATGGTCTATATATTTCCACACTCTGTTTAAACACACATTTTCACATAAATTTTAATATTTTCACAATATTTAAGCTTTAAGGCAATTCAGTTTAGAGTGTGTGCCAAAGTCTATTTGTATGTGTGTGTGCTTTTGCTTACACCATGACATTTATCCAAGGTAATGACAGTGATTTTTTTTACTCATTCCCTAATAGTTTAGAGGTTAGTTAAAAAAATAAAATTTAAAAAAGAATTTAAAATAAAAATACCAGCCATGGCTGTTAAATTTACCTTAGGTAATCGTGTTAGAGGAAAAACTGCCGCAAAAAATATAATTGTGAAAATAAATTCACAAAATAAAACCTACCAGCAGCCAGAAAGGGAGCAAAAAAAAAGTGTCATCATCACTTAACAACTAGACGTTTAAGCTCGTGAGTAGAGCTATAAATGTTAAGTGTGGCATACCCTTAGGGGGGTATCACACACACACGAGCAGACAGATTGCCTAAACTGCAGGGATAAAGCATAAAATTAGCCCATTTAATATGTTTGAGTGTTTGTGGGGTTTTTTTATTTTATAAATTTAAACACGTGTTAACATTTATGATTAACAGAAAAATAAAAAGTAAACAACAATTGAAATTTAAAACAAATAAACAAGGTTAATACACAATTGTTAGGGAAAATTTATTGAAGCTTTTAAACTGAATATGGAATGAACCAGAACTGAATTAGATTGAATTGAACTAGAACTAAACTAGAACTAAACTAGAACTGAACTAGAACTGAACTAGAACTGAACTAGAACTGAACTAGAACTGAACTAGAACTGAACTAGAACTGAACTAGAACTGAACTAGAACTGAACTAGAACTGAACTAGAACTGAACTAGAACTGAACTAAAACTGAACTAGAACTGAACTAGAACTGAACTAGAACTGAACTAGAACTGAACTAGAACTGAACTAGAACTGAACTAGAACTGAACTAGAACTGAACTAGAACTGAACTAGAACTGAACTAGAACTGAACTAGAACTGAACTAGAACTGAACTAGAACTGAACTAGAACTGAACTAGAACTGAACTAGAACTGAACTAGAACTGAATTAGAACTGAACTAGAACTGAACTAGAACTGAACTAGAACTGAACTAGAACAGAACAGAAACAGAACAGAACAAAACTAGAACAAAACTAGAACAAAACTAGAACAAAACTAGAACAAAACTAGAACAAAACTAGAACAAAACTAGAACAAAACTAGAACAAACCTAGAACTGAACTAGAGCTGAACTAGAACTGAACTAGAACAGAACTAGAGTAGAACCAAAACTAGACTAGAACTATAACTAAACTAGGAATTATATAGAACTAGATCTGAACTACTGGAAACATTACATTGCTTTAAAAAGGGCTTTCTTTATACTGTTTAAATGTCCACCTTTATATTTTGTTTCCAAATGTATTTTTAGTACATATTTTTCTAATCAATTTTAATTAACCTAATTGTCAAAAATAATTGATTTTTAACATGAAACTATACAGTTTTCAAACTTTCCTTTAGGTTTGAGTTTTATATACCAAAAATATAACTTGTTTTTACTTCAAAACTTGAGGGCAATATAAATGTGTTTGTGTGTTTAAACATTTTGTACTACTAGCAACTCACACAAAATTGAAAAGTGAAAACATTAAACGGAAATTTAATTTGAAACTAGAAAAACAAGCAGAAAATTTACGCTAAAAAGGAAAATAGTCATTAAAGAAACATTAAAGATTT
Source organism: Lucilia sericata (assembly GCF_015586225.1). Taxonomy (NCBI): domain Eukaryota; kingdom Metazoa; phylum Arthropoda; class Insecta; order Diptera; family Calliphoridae; genus Lucilia; species Lucilia sericata. Next base: position 328,404 of record NW_023994277.1, read on the forward strand.
TAAAAGGATTTGTTGCAGTATTTTTTTTATATAAATATATTTTAAATGTAAGATTTAATGTATATTTAACCTTTAGCTTTAATAACAAGGGATAATGCCACTTTGTTTATAACAGTAACCTTTAAAAATTCTAAACTCTCCCTTCAATAAAAATGTCAAAAAACTTGTATAAATATTTAGGTTAAAATGTGCGTGTTAAAAAAACATATTGTTGCTGCAACCAAAATTGTTTGGTAATAGGAAAACAAGTTTATTTTTCTTTTTTAATTTAAAAATACTGAATTTTAATAAAAAACAACAATTAACAACTAAATATGGCAAAACAAAAGTGTTTAACATAACAAAAAAATGAAATTAAACTAAAACACGCACAAAATATGTTGGAAAACATAATAAAATATATAGAACAAATAGCAATATTATTATCTGTTTAATAGCACAAACTTGTAAAGAAAGTAAAGTATACATTTAGGCCATTTTTAGTTAGTCTTGGCCTACACCTAGGCAACACCAACACCCACCCAACTTATTATAACATTAAACTGTTTAGATTGACGTTAGAGGTGGTGGTGGGTAGAGCCATTAAATACTATTAGGAGGGTAAATTTATTATATTGTATATAATATGTATGCATGTAGCTATTGTAAGGTAGAGAGATAAACAGTGTATGACAACTTTGTTAATGCATATTCTATAGAATTTATTGATTTAACAGTACAATTTACACATACATACATACATAAACATACCATATAATATGCAGCTGTTAAATATCAAAAATATTATTTTATATTTAAAAACAAACATTTTTATACACACATTTTATTTGTTTTTAAGGTTTGCGTGTTTAATTATATTAATTTAACAAATAACATTTATATACAAAATTCAAGTTGAATGTGTGTGTTTGGTTGCAAGAAATGAACTTCAGATTTTTTTTTTCATTTACTGCTAAAAAGGTCTACTTGTTATTTTCTTCTTCCCCCAGAGTGTTGTTTACATAAAGTTTTTGCTTGGCGCCCTAAATTAGACTATAGTTTATTAGTCTGGCAAAATTTTCTCAAATTGTAGAATGTTTTGGTGCAAGAGCATTTCTTCTAGACATGTTAATGAATTTATGTATTTTGGGTTATATTTTTTATTTGCATTTATTTAAGTTATACACAAATATATTTAAAACTTAATTCTCCACATCTTTAACTATATATATAGTCTATAGTCCAGACTATAGATAATAATCCAGATGATAGAATAGTCTACTGTCTGGACTAGAGACTAAACTAAAGTCGGGATTATAGACTAAACTTTTGTCAGACCATGTACTTAACTAGACTAGATTACAGTCCAACCTACAGTCCAGACAGTCAGTTGTATTGCAGTACTAGCTCAGTTCTGGTTGAGTTCCAGTTCAATTCTAGTTCAGTTCTGGTTCAGTTCTAGTTCAGTTCTAGTTCAGTTCTAGTTCAGTTCTAGTTCAGTTCTAGTTCAGTTCTAGTTCAGTTCTAGTTCAGTTCTAGTTCAGTTCTAGTTCAGTTCTAGTTCAGTTCTAGTTCAGTTCTAGTTCAGTTCTAGTTTAGTTCTAGTTCAGTTCTAGTTCAGTTCTAGTTCAGTTCTAGTTCGGTTCTAGTTCAGTTCTAGTTCAGTTCTAGTTCAGTTCTAGTTCAGTTCTAGTTCAGTTCTAGTTCAGTTCTAGTTCAATTCTAGTTCAGTTCTAGTTCAGTTCTAGTTCAGTTATAGTTAAGTCCTAGTACAGTTCTAGTTCAGTTCTAGTTCAGTTCTAGTTCAGTTCTAGTTCAGCTCTAGTTCAGTTCTAGTTCAGTTCTTTTTCAGTTCTTGTTCAGTTCTTGTTCAGTTCTAGTTCAGTTCTAATTCAGTTCTAGTTCAGTTCTAGTTCAGTTCTAGTTCAGTTCTAGTTCTAGTTCAGTTCTAGTTCAGTTCTAGTTCAGTTCTAGTTCAGTTCTAGTTCAGTTCTAGTTCAGTTCTAGTTCAGTTCTAGTTCTAGTTCAGTTCTAGTTCAGTTCTAGTTCTAGTTCAGTTCTAGTTCAGTTCTAGTTCAGTTCTAGTTCAGTTCTAGTTCAGTTCTAGTTCAGTTCTAGTTCAGTTCTAGTTCAGTTCTAGTTCAGTTCTAGTTTCAGTTCTAGTTCAGTTCTAGTTCAGTTCTAGTTCAGTTCTAGTTCAGTAGTAGTTCAGTTCTAGTTCAGTTCTAGTTCAGTTCTAGTTCAGTTCTAGTGCAGTAGTAGTTCAGTTCTAGTGCAGTAGTAGTTCAGTTCTAGTTCGGTTCTTTTTTAGTTCTAGTTCAGTTCTATTTTAGTTCTAGTTCAGTTCTAGTTCAGTTCTAGTTCAGTTCTAGTTCAGTTCTAGTTCAGTTCTAGTTCAGTTCTAGTTCAGTTCTAGTTCAGTTCTAGTTCAGTTCTAGTTCAGTTCTAGTTCAGTTCTAGTGCAGTAGTAGTTCAGTTTTAGTTCAGTTCTATTTTAATTCTAGTTCAGTTCTATTTTAGTTCTAGTTCAGTTCTAGTTCAGTTCTAGTTCAGTTCTAGTTCAGTTCTAGTTCAGTTCTAGTTCAGTTCTAGTTCAGTTCTAGTTCAGTTCTAGTTCAGTTCTAGTTCAGTTCTAGTTCAGTTCTAGTTCAGTTCTAGTTCAGTTCTAGTTCAGTTCTAGTGCAGTAGTAGTTCAGTTCTAGTTCAGTTCTAGTTCAGTAGTAGTTCAGTTCTAGTTCAGTTCTAGTTCAGTTCTAGTTCAGTTCTAGTTCAGTTCTAGCTCAGTTCTAGTTCAGTTCTAGTTCAGTTATAGTTCAGTTCAAATTCAATTCTAGTTCAGTTCTAGTTCTGTTCAAGTTCATTTCTACTTCAATTTTTTTTTAAAGTTTTAATAATTTTCAAATAATTTTTGCGATAAATTCAGAAAAATAGTTTTTCCTTTTTTCGAAATTTTGTAAATATGTATTTATTGTTTTATAACTAATAATTTTGATTTCTTCATTTCCAGGACATTGCAGCCTTTATCAAGAAGGAATTCGACAAAAAATACAACCCCACATGGCATTGTATTGTAGGAAGAAATTTCGGCTCCTATGTAACGCATGAAACACGTCATTTCATATACTTTTACTTAGGCCAGGTGGCAATTCTATTATTCAAGAGCGGTTAAATTAGCTAAAACAAAATAAACAAACAAAAAACACAATATTTCAAAATAATAATAAATAAAATAAAATTAAAAAACAACTACCATTAAATTGAACCACAAAAATTGAAAACCACATGACGAAATTATTGAAATAAAACAAGAAAAAAATTACAAAAAAACCTACAAAATTACAATACCACAAAAAAGCAGAATTTAAGCTATTTTACAATTTATGTAGAAAAAAATAAGAAAAACAAGAAGCTGAAAAGAAGAGGGGAAAAACGTATAGTAATTAAATGATAAAAAATAGTAACAATTTCAATTTCATCTTAAAAAAAAAAACTTTTTTTCATAATTTTTTGGTTTTATTTGAATGTAATTTGTTGGGTTTTTGTTAATAATTTGTGTGTGTAAATTTATAAATGAATACTGAAAGGAGTATTTGTTACAGAACTACTTAAATACATTTTAATACTTTATATGATGATTTTGAACTGATTTTTGTAATGTTTTGGATTTGAAGTTTATTTCTTCTTTTATTTTTCTATGTTTACAACTGGAAATATTTATGCACTACTTTGTAATGATAATAAATATAGAAAAAAAAGAAATAAATTTATTGAAATGAAACAAAAACAAATTTAGAAAGTTTTTGAAACTTATTTTTGAATTTGAGAAAAAACCCTTTAAATTATTTATTACATTTTACTTTTTGTTTAAGTTAAACATTAATTGAATTTGCAAACTTAACACAAAATACGGCCATCCATCTTAAGAAATAAGTAAATAAAACAAGATTTTAAAAAGAAAACTTACATACATATATTTTTTGATTAAAAAAAAAACAACTAACACAGAAGAAAAACAATACAAGAAATCCCTTTATTTCTTTAAACTTAAAAAACAGTTGAAAAATTATTCAAGTTTGAAGTACTTAAGGATAAAAAGGTTTTTAAGTCTGAGTTGAACAAAATTAAGGCTTTTAAGTACTTAAGGAAACAGAAAATTTTCTTTAAAAGAAGAAAATCTTTAGCTGTTTTGAGAAACAATAGCAAATTGTTTAATTTCGTAGTTATAAACTTCAGTTAGTAGTTTGTCTTTTTTCTAAAACTTCACTCTATAACTCCTACTTAAACCCCCCTCTCTCTCTCTCTCACACACACTTTTTAATCTGCCTTTACTTTTTTTAATTTTAATTTAACTCTAGTATAAACTGCCCAAAAAACAAAATGAACGCATAAGTGCTCTATAATAAAAACAAAAACAAAAGAAAGTCTTCTTTATTTTAGTTAAACAAACAAAAGAAATCCCTTAAGAAAAAAATGTGTCTAAAGTTTTATAAAAAAAAAACTCTTAAATAAAAATTACAAAAAAAAACTTAATCATCTCTATCACTCTCTCATTGCACTTTTGAAAATGGAAAAAAATTACATAATTTTTTTAAACATTTTACCTATTTATCCAGCACCTTTTTAACGAGAAATATTTCTCCTTTTTTAATTGGTTCAAATATTAGTTTTTTTTAAGAATTTTCTTTAAATTGTGTGTTTTTTCATTTCTCGTTTAGCCTCTTTGTTAACTTTTTTATGTTTAGTGTATGTAATAAACATTTAAATTAATGTTTAATTAATATAAATGTAATTGTTTATAATTTGAAAAATAAAAATTTAAGTCTAAATAAAGTTTACAAATGAGTTTTCTTTTTGGAATCGGGTATGAGTTTTGCTATGAGGTTTGCCATTAATTCAATACGAAATGGTTTGGAAGTTTTTATTTAGGAAAGAGATTTTGTGTAAAGTCTGGAATTAATCAAGTCAATAGTTTGAATTATAATCAGTCTACAATTTAAATTTATAGTATAAACTATATTCTAGTCTTTACTAAAAACTATAGTCTAGTCTATAGTGTGGATTACTGTCTAGTCTACAATCTATATAAACTAGTCCTTTTAACTATTTAATCCTCTAAAAAACATAAATTTTTATAAATTATTTGTATATATTTCCAGTTTATTTAAATTTAACGGTTTTGTTTACATTTCACATCATATGCAGTTGTTTATTGTTCTTCATACCTTTACCATTTTGTTCCTCTAAGCAAAAAGTACTATTTTATACAACTGTGTACTATGCTAAAACCAAAAAAAAAACAACAAAACATTTCTGACAGCTACTTCATTGCTTTTTTCCTTTTTGTTTTTAGGTTATTGTCAGTAATTAAACGAAAAATAAAGAAAATTATTAAAAATTTGCAATAAATTCAAAATTATTTAATTAAATAAATAAATTATAAGCTTAAATAAAACAAATCATAAAAGTTTTGTTTTTAAAGCAAATAAATTGTTAAAAAAAGTGTTTAAATATACTGCACGAAAAAAAGTGTATGTTTATTGCTAGAAGTTTCAATAAAACACAATTATTTAGCCGCTATTTAGATAAATTAATAATAGAACAACGAAATTTTAAAGAAATTTATATACAAAAACAAAATATTATTAATAAAACAACAATAAATATTAACGGGTTTAGATTACAAACAAAAACAGCGGCGGCAGAGGCAAAAGCTGAGTTAGCGGCAGCAGCTAGAGCAAAAACAACAACACTAACACCAACCACATCTTTATTTAAATTCTTAAGCCAACAGACACCGTGTCAGTTTTTGGGTTCAAGAAAATCTTTAAAAAATACAACTCACCAGCAGCAGCATCATCATCATCAATTTCGTTTTATTTATTCTAACCCATTTTTAAATATTAATACACAAAAAATGGTGACTTCAGAAGAAGCTGTCAAATATTTGGAAATTCCCGACAAGAGTGAAAATGACAAAAAGCATTACAAGTGGGTTTAGTTTGAAAGGATTTTTAAAGTTTTCTGCTCTTAATTTTTGTTATTTTCTCTAGAACTTTGATATTGGCTAATGGTTTGCACGTTTTATTGGTATCCGATCCTAGTCCAGTGCCACATGATGGTTTGACTACCTCTTCTTATGAGTCCACAGGAGATTCTTGTGCCGAGGAATCTACCGAAAGTGATGGTGAAGATACTTTGGGTTCCAGTTCGGAGGAAGATAGTGATTCTGATGTGGAGTCGGAGGAGGGTAAGTTTAGGAACAAATTTTCATATTTTTTATACCTAATTTGCTTTTGTCTTAAGGTGATGAAAAATTAGCTGCTGTGGCATTGCTGGTGGATGTGGGTTCCTTTACCGAGCCCCCCAATTATCAGGGTTTGGCCCACTTTTTGGAACACATGATATTCATGGGTTCTAAGAAATATCCCACAGAAAATGCCTTTGATGCTCATATTAAAAAGTGTGGTGGCTTCGATAATGCCAATACCGAATGTGAGGAGACCCTGTTTTATTTCGAGGTATCCGAAGAACATTTGGATAGCAGTATGGATTATTTTACTGCTCTCTTAAAAGCACCTCTTATGATGAAAGAGGCCATGACTAGAGAACGTGAGGCTGTAGAATCGGAATTTCAACAAACTCTTTACGATGACGAAGCCAGACGTGATCAATTGCTGGCCAGTTTGGCTAATAAAGACTATCCTCATAGTACGTTTACTTGGGGTAATTTAAAATCTCTTAAAGAAGGTATAAATGATGATGATTTACACAAAGATTTGCATGAATTTTGTCAAAGACACTACAGTGGTCATCGCATGTATGTGTGTGTTCAGGCACGTTTGCCCATAGATGAATTGGAGAATTTGGTGGTGAAACATTTTAGCGATATACCCAGTAATAATATGGAAGGCAAAGATTTTGCTGTTTACAATTATCGCGAAGCTTTTAATGAAGAATTTCATAAGGAGGTGTTCTTTGTTAAGCCCATAGAAAATGTTTGCAAATTAGAATTAACTTGGGTTCTACCGCCCATGACTAAATTGTATAAATGTAAACCCGATCAATTTCTTTCCTATCTCATAGGTTATGAGGGTGAGGGTAGTTTGTGTGCTTATTTAAGGAAAAAGTAAGTTTGTTTGGTTACAACAAATACATAACATTAAAACTAATATTTCCTTTTATCTTTGCAGACTGTGGGGTCTTGAATTAATTGCCGGTGTAGATGAGTCCGGTTTTGATACCAACTCTATTTACTCCCTATTTAATTTATGCATTTATTTAACCGATAGTGGTTTCCAGCATTTAGATGAAGTTTTAGCCGCCACCTTTGCCTACATACAATTGTTTGCTCAATGCGGCTCTTTAAAGGAAGCTTATGAAGAATTGTCCAACATAGAGGCCAATAGTTTTCGTTTTGCTGCTCAAAAACCTGCTTTTGATAATGTTCAAAATCTCGTTATACGCTCTAAATACTATCCCCCTAAAGACATCTTAACTGGCACTGAGCTCTACTATGAATTTGACGAAGAACAAGTTTTAAATGTTATAAAACATTTAAATGAATTTACTTTTAACATAATGATTACCTCACAACAGAAATATGATGGCATTACGTATGATAAAAAAGAAAAATGGTTTGGTACTGAGTACACCACCATCAAAATGCCTCAAAAATGGCAAGAGTTGTGGGAAAATTGTCAACCTATGCCAGAGCTATTCCTGCCCAAACCCAATCGTTTTATTTCACAAGATTTTCGTATATTTTGGTTGGAGAATGGTAAGCCTGAAGTGCCTTTGGCACCTAAGAAAATCTTGCAGACAGATGTTTGTGAATTGTGGTTTAGACAAGATGATAAATTTCAATTACCCGATGCCTTTATGTATTTCTATTTTGTATCGCCTTTATTAAGGCAAAGTGCCAAAAAGTGAGTTCTTTTTTAAAGCTACATAAATTGTTCGGATAATTTACTGATTTTTTCTTATAGTGATGTCTTGTGTGCCCTTTATGCTCAATTAGTTAAATATCGTCTGGCCGAGGAATTGTATCCCGCCACGGTGGCCGGTTTAAGCTATCAATTTTATTCCGCTGAAAAGGGTGTAGTTTTAAAGGTATTTTTTTATAAATTTAAAAATATTTTATTAATGTTTTTTTATAAATTCTTTATTTTTCTTGCTTTTAGGTTAGTGGTTATAATGAAAAGTTACATTTGGTTGTTGATCTTATAACCAAAGCTATGGTTTCTATGCGTGAACATATTACCGAGGAACAATTGGAGGTTTTCAAGAAACATCAAAAGAAGGCCTATTTTAATGCTTTAATAAAGCCTAAAGCACTTAATAAGTGAGTAAAAGAAATAATTTCAAGTTTAGAAAATAATTTCTTATCAACTATAATATTATAATGCAGGCTATAAAGCAGACTATGGACAAGACTGTATGCTAGACTATAGACTACACTATGGAGTAGACTATAGGCTATAGAACTCTATCTGAACAGAACTAGAACTGAACTAAAACTGAAGTAGAACTGAAGTAGAACTGAAGTAGAACTGAAGTAGAACTGAAGAAGAACTGAAGAAGAACTGAAGTAGAACTGAGGTAGAACTGAAGTAGAACTGAAGTAGGACTGAAGTAGATCTGAAGTAGAACTGAAGTAGAACTGAACTATAACTGAACTATAACTGAACTATAACTGAACTAGAACTGAACTAGAACTGAACTAGAACTGAACTAGAACTGAACTAGAACTGAACTAGAACTGAACTAGAACTGAACTAGAACTGAACTAGAACTGAACTAGAACTGAACTAGAACTGAACTAGAACTGAACTAGAACTGAACTAGAACTGAACTAGAACTGAACTAGAACTGAACTAGAACTGAACTAGAACTGAACTAGAACTGAACTAGAACTGAACTAGAACTGAACTAGAACTGAACTAGAACTGAACTAGAACTGAACTAGAACTGAACTAGAACTACTGAACTAGAACTAAACTAGAACTGAACTAGAACTGAACTAGAACTGAACTAGAACTGAACTAGAACTGAACTAGAACTGAACTAGAACTGAACTAGAACTGAACTAGAACTGAACTAGAACTGAACTAGAACTAAACTAGAACTGAACTAGAACTGAACTAGAACTGAACTAGAACTGAACTAGAACTGAACTAGAACTGAACTAGAACTGAACTAGAACTGAACTAGAACTGAACTAGAACTGAACTAGAACTGAACTAGAACTGAACTAGAACTGAACTAGAACTGAACTAGAACTGAACTAGAACTGAACTAGAACTGAACTAGAACTGAACTAGAACTGAACTAGAACTGAACTAGAACTGAACTAGAACTGAACTAGAACTGAACTAGAACTGAACTAGAACTGAACTAGAACTGAACTAGAACTGAACTAGAACTGAACTAGAACTGAACTAGAACTAAACTAGAACTGAACTAGAACTGAAGTAGAACTGAGGTAGAACTGAAGTAGAACTGAAGTAGGACTGAAGTAGATCTGAAGTAGAACTGAACTATAACTGAACTAGAACTGAACTAGAACTGAACTAGAACTGAACTAGAACTGAACTAGAACTGAACTAGAACTGAACTAGAACTGAACTAGAACTGAACTAGAACTGAACTAGAACTGAACTAGAACTGAACTAGAACTGAACTAGAACTGAACTAGAACTGAACTAGAACTGAACTAGAACTGAACTAGAACTGAACTAGAACTGAACTAGAACTGAACTAGAACTGAACTAGAACTGAACTAGAACTGAACTAGAACTGAACTAGAACTGAACTAGAACTGAACTAGAACTAAACTAGAACTGAACTAGAACTGAACTAGAACTGAACTAGAACTGAACTAGAATTGAACTAGAACTGAACTAGAACTGAACTAGAACTGAACTAGAATTGAACTAGAACTGAAGTAGAACTGAACTAGAACTGAACTAGAACTGAACTAGAACTGAACTGAACTAGAACTGAACTAGAACTGAACTAGAACTAAACTAGAACTGAACTAGAACTGAACTGGAACTGAACTAGAACTGAACTAGAACTAAACTAGAACTGAACTATTCCAGACTATAGTCCAGTATTTTGAATTCCTTTTTATTTGCATTATTTTTTCACTTATCGGTTTTATTTTTGAGAATCATCATTTTCTTAAAATCATCATTTTTTTGTGACATTGGGCTTCAGGGTATTACCTTAATTTTCACTAAAACTATACATAACTCTTACATCCCTCTGCAATTTATTATTTTTTAGGGATATCCGCTTATGTATAGTGGAAAATATACGCTGGCCCATAATAGTTAAATATAAATGTCTCAATGAGATAACACTACAGGATATGTTAGAGTTTGCCGACAATTACACACATGAATTGTATGTGCAAACTCTAATGCAGGGTAACTTGACTGAAGAAGCTGCTCATAATGTCATGAATAATGTCTTGACCACCTTAAATTGCCAAAATATAAAAGAGGTAAATAACACTAAAACAAAAAAAAAACAAAACATTTCGTCCTTAAAAATACATACATTTATTTTAATTCCCAGACAAAATATATCGAAAATCGTACGGTACAATTGCCTCAGGGTTCTCATTATATACGTTGCAATGTTTTAAATGAAAAAGATTGCAATACGGTGGTAACAAATTTCTATCAAATCGGTCCCTGTTCAGTGCGCATTGAAAGTATTTTAGATTTGTTAATGATGTTTGTGGAGGAACCTTTGTTTGATTCTTTACGGACTAAAGAACAATTGGGTTATTATGTGGCTTCATCGGTGCGCATTAATTATGGCATTGCTGGCTATTCCATTACCGTCAATTCTCAAGAGACTAAAAACTCTTGTGCTCATGTAGAAGAACGTATTGAAGCGTTCCGTGGTAAAATGTTGCAGATACTAGATGAAATGTCTCAAGAAGAATTTGAACATGTAAGAGAATCCTTAATTAAAATTAAACAAGTGGTGGATATGTCGTTGACGGAAGAAGTTGCCCGCAATTGGGGTGAAATTACTTGCGAGGAATATCTATTCGATCGTAAACGTAAAGAGGTGGAGGTGTTGCGTACTTTGGGCAAACAGGAAATCATTGATTTTTGTCTCAACAATGAACGTACAAATCTAAGAAAATTGTCCATACAAGTTATTGGTCACACAAACGGTAAATGCAATGAAGCTTTAGAAGCCGATATGGAAACAGACAGTGCTGCTGAAGCGGAGGAAACAAACGAGGATGAAGACGATGAAATGGATGATGAAGAGGCCAATGAGGAGTTATTCAATGCTTTGGCCAATAAATTAGATTTGAAATTTATACCACGTGAAGGTGATGCCACTACTATTGTGGATATCAATGACTTTAAGGAAAACTTACATGTTTATCCCATAACAAAAACCAAACTGGAGACACCTGCCATTGACGGGGAAAATACTGAAAGGGCTACACCTACTGCTGGCATGGATATCATAGAGGATTGTTAAAATTTTGGCAATGTGAGAAGTGTATTGGAAAAGTAAATTGATGTAGAACTTTCTAAAGATAAAACAAAAATTCAAATTTAAAATTTGCAATTTTTTTCTCTTTTAATTAAAATTTTGATTTTTTTTTAATTTAATTTTTTAATGATTACGTTGATAATAATAAAATAAAATTTTATCTAAAAGCTTAACAGAAAAAAAAAAACAAATAATAGTAAGATAAAAATGAGATAAAAGTAAAAATTAAAAAAAAATTGTGAATTTTGATTTCTTCTATGTTTTAACGCTATATGTATATATTTCGTTAAACTGAACTAAAACTGAAGTAGAATTGAACTAGAACTGAACTAGAACTGAATTAGAACTGAAGTAGAACTGAAGTAGAACTGAAGTAGAACTGAAGTAGAACTGAACTAGAACTGAACTAGAACTGAACTAGAACTGAACTAGAACTGAACTAGAACTGAACTAGAACTGAACTAGAACTGAACTAGATCTGAACTAGAACTGAACTAGAAATGAACTAGAACTGAACTAGAACTGAAATAGAACTGAACTAGAACTGAACTAGAACTGAACTAGAACTGAACTAGAACTGAACTAGAACTGAACTAGAACTGAACTAGAACTGATCTAGAACTGAACTAGAACTGAACTAGAACTGAACTAGAACTGATCTAGAACTGAACTAGTACTGAACTAGAACTGAACTAGAACTGAACTAGAACTGAACTAGAACTGAACTAGAACTGAACTAGAACTGAACTAGAACTGAACTAGAACGGAACTAGAACTGAACTAAAACTAAACTAGAACGGAACTAGAACTCAGCTGCAACTCAACTACAATTCGACTAGAACTGAAGTGAACTGTGTGTGTGTGTCTACAAGGATTTATATTTATAATAAAATTTTTGGAAATGCAGCCGATCAAAAGGGATACGTATGAATCAATACGTGCATCTGTATATGTAAACATCTGTTTATACGTTCATATCCATATATAACTTAAACCATGACAAAACCTATATTTTAACTTGAACTGCAAGCCATACATTTTCATTTTTTATATCTGTCAAACACGAACAGTTGTTAAAACGCATGAGAAGAAAAAACATATACATATGTATGTATTTTGCAAAGCAGAAAAATAAAAATACATATAAACCCAACAAAAAAGTGTGGAAAAAGATGTAGTATTTTCAACACAACTAGTAACCCGAACAACCTATGAATTTTATACTACCGTGTCATTGGAGGGATGTTGTTCAATTTTGACAACTTTGAACTACATCCAATTTTATTTTTAGAAGCAATAAAAATGTGATATTTGGATGTCAAAAACAAATCACACTCTTTCAATGACACGCTTATGTAAATTTTATTGGTTTTTCACCAAAATTTGTACTTCGAATATGTTATTTGTACATATTTTATACAATCTCTTCCCTCACATTTAACTGGGGGTTTCATTTGTAAGGAAATATTTGGTTTATAAAAGTATGTAATCGCATTCGTTTGTAAAGTATTACATCAAATATGTTTTGCTGGGAAATATGAAGTGTTGAGATTAAATAAAAGAGTATCACAAAAATATAAAAAGAAAGTGAATCATTCATTCCATTATAATGAATAATATCAATGAAGTAACATCTTTAAAATATTTACCCACACCGGATAAATCGAAAAATGATAAAAAATCTTACAAGTAAGTTAAAAAACGTTTATATAATTCTTTATTTTGTTAAAATATTGTAAATTTGTTTTAGATATTTGGTTTTAGCAAATGGCTTACAAGTATTGCTGGTCTCGGATAATAAAACCGAATGTTTATTAAATAAAGAAGACGATGATATTTCTGCAAAGAATTTGCCTCAAAATGATCAGGGTAAGTTGCAGGAAATTTTTGCCTTGGTATTTGTTTGTACATAGGCATTTAAATATTCCAAGAAACAAACAGATTAAACATGAGGTCATCTTATATGTTTTTGATGCATTTAGTACAGAATTTTGCAATTCCATTATTTTACTTGTTTCGGATATTTAGGTGGATATTTCTAATAACTACAGAATAGATTGTAGAACTAGAAGTGAACTGGAAATGAACTTCAACAGAACTAGAACAGAACAAGAACTGAACTAGAAGTGAACTGGAAATGAACTTGAACAGAACTAGAACTGAACTAGAACTGATCTAGAACTAGAACTGATCTAGAACTAGAACTGAACTAGAACTGAACTAGAACTAAACTAGAACTGAACTAGAACTGAACTAGAACTGAACTAGAACTGAACTAGAACTGAACTAGAACTGAACTAGAACTGAACTAGAACTGAACTAGAACTGAACTAAAACTGAACTAGAACTGAACTAGAACTGAACTAGAACTGAACTAGAACTAGAACTAAACTAGAACTGAACTAGAACTGAAATAGAACTGAACTAGAGTTAAACTAGAACTGAACTAGAACTTATATAGAACTGAACTAGAACTGAACTAGAACTTATATAGAACTGAACTAGAACTGAACTAGAACTGAACTAGAACTGAACTAGAACTGAACTAGAACTGAACTAGAACTGAACTAGAACTGATCTAGAACTGAACTAGAACTAAACTAGAACTAAACTAGAACTGAACTAGAACTGAACTGAACTAGAACTGAACTAGAACTGAACTAGAACTGAACTAGAACTGAACTAGAACTGAACTAGAACTGAACTAGAACTGAACTAGAACTGAACTAGAACTGAACTAGAACTGAACTAGAACTTAACTAGAACTGAACTAGAACTGATCTAGAACTAGAACTGAACTAGAACTGAACTAGAACTGAAATAGAACTGAACTAGAACTAGAACTGAACTAGAACTAGAACTGAAACTAGAACTAGAACTGAACTAGAACTGAACTAGAACTGAACTAGAACTGAACTAGAACTGAACTAGAACTGAACTAGAACTGAACTAGAACTGAACTAGAACTGAACTAGAACTGAACTAGAACTGAACTAGAACTGAACTAGAACTGAACTAGAACTGAACTAGAACTGAACTAGAACTGAACTAGAACTGAACTAGAACTGAACTAGAACTGAACTAGAACTGAACTAGAACTGAACTAGAACTGAACTAGAACTGAACTAGAACTGAACTAGAACTGAACTAGAACTGAACTAGAACTGAACTAGAACTGAACTAGAACTGAACTAGAACTGAGCTAGAACTGAACTAGAACTGAACTAGAACTGAACTAGAACTGAACTAGAACTGAACTAGAACTGAACTAGAACTGAACTAGAACTGAACTAGAACTGAACTAGAACTGAACTAGAACTGAACTAGAACTGAACTAGAACTGAGCTAGAACTGAGCTAGAACTGAACTAGAACTGAGCTAGAACTGAACTAGAACTGAACTAGAACTTATCTAGAACTGATCTAGAACTGAACTAGAACTGAACTAGAACTGAAATAGAACTGAACTAGAACTGAACTAGAACTGAACTAGAACTGAACTAGAACTAGAACTGAACTAGAACTAGAACTGAACTAGAACAGAACTAGAACTAGAACTGAACTAGAACTGAACTAGAACAGAACTAGAATTGAACTAGAATTGAACTAGAATTGAACTAGAACTGAACTAGAATTGTATTAGAACTGAACTTGAACTCTACTAGAACTAAACATTGAACTGAACTAAAACTGAAGTAAAACTGAATTAGATATGTTATACTTTTTTATTTACATATATTCTTCCAGCCGACGAAAAACTCTCCGCCGTTGCTCTTATGGTCGATGTGGGAGCATTTTCTCAACCTCGCGGTTATCAAGGATTGGCTCACTTCTTGGAGCATATGATTTTTATGGGTTCAAAAAAATATCCCAAAGAAAACTCCTTTGATACACACATAACGAAATACGGTGGTTCCAATAATGCCTGTACGGATGGTGAAGAAACTTTGTATTATTTTGAAGTGGCTGAAAAACATTTAGACAGCAGCATGGATTATTTTGCGGCACAATTAAAAGAACCTTTGCTAATAGAAGATTCCATGACTAGAGAGCGACAGGCTGTGGAATCTGAGTTCCAATTGGCGTTAAATAATAATACAATCAGATGTAATCAATTATTACAAAGTTTGGCCAATGAAAATTATCCACATAATAGTTTTATTTTGGGCAATTTGAAAACCCTTAAAGAAGATATTGAAAGTGATGCAGAGTTACATAGAAATCTGCATGAATTTTATAAAAGACATTATAGCAGTCATCGTATGTATGCCTGCATACAGTCCCGTTTACCTCTTGAGAAATTGGAAGAATTGGCCATTAAACATTTTGCTGATATAAACAACAATGAATTGCCTGGTTTGGATTTTGAGCAATTTCCTTATAAAGACGCCTTTAGGGCTGAATTCTTTAAAGAAGTTTTCTTTGTTAAGCCCGTGGAAAATATTTGCCAATTGAATTTGACTTGGGTCTTACCACCCACTTTAAAAATGTATAAATGCAAGCCGGATGAATTTCTATCACATCTTCTAGGTTATGAGGGTGAGGGCAGTTTGTGTGCCTACTTAAGGAAAAGGTTTGAAGAATTTTGATTTAATCAAATTGTCATTTGTAAAACTATTAAGAAATTTTACAGGCTTTGGGCTTTAGATGTGAATGCTGGTCCTGAAATTAATTCCATGTTTACTTTATTTTATTTGAACATTACTTTAACCGAGTTGGGCCTTAAACATTTGGATGAGGTGCTCCAAGCCACTTTTAGCTTCATACAACTGTTTAATAAAGCCAGCAATTTGAAAGAATATTACGAAGAACTTTCTTTTATTAAAAACAACAAATTTCGCTATTCTAGGGAATCAACTCCCGGTGAGAATGTTACTTATTTGGTAAAATATTGTAAATATTATCCCTCAAAAGATATTTTAACCGGTTCCGTGCTATACCATCAATTTGATGAAGAACAAATACAACTTATAATAGATCACTTAAATGAATTCAATTTTAACATAATATTGACCTCATATCAAAACTATGAGGGTGTGATATATGATAAAAAAGAAAAATGGTTTGGTACTGAATACACCTCTAGGGAAATACCCCAAAAATGGTTTGATATGTGGCAGAGTGCTGAGGAAAATTCAGAACTTTATTTGCCTAAAGCTAATGTATTTGTGGCCCAAGATTTTCGTATTTTCTGGCTGGAAAATGGTAAACAGCAATTGTCCGCCATACCTGAGAAGCTAATGCAAACAGAATTATATGAATTGTGGTTTAGACAAGATGATAAATTTCTATTACCTTATGCCCATATCTGTTTTCATATGATGTCATCGGTGTTGAGGCAAAGCGCTAGAAAGTAAGTATTATTAAATGTTTTTGAATAATTTCAATTTTGAACCTTTATTTTTATATATTTTTCAGCACTGTTATAGGGTCATTGTATCTCGACTTGGTAGACCACTATTTGCAGGAAGAATTGTATCCAGCCAATGTGGCTGGAATAACTTCTAGTATATATTATGATGAAAAAGGTGTAGTTTTATCAGTAAGTAATGCAAAACACTTAAATTGAACATAAGTAGAACCTAACTAGAACAGAACTAGATAAGAACAAGAACAGAACTAGAACAGGACTAGAACAGAACTAGAACAGAACTAGAACCAGAACAGAACTAGAACAGAACTAGAACAGAACTAGAACAGAACTAGAACAGAACTAGAACAGAACTAGAACAGAACTATAACCAGAACTAGAACAGAACTAGAACAGAACTAGAACAGAACTAGAACAGAACTAGAACAGAACTAGAAAAGAACTAGAAAAGAACTGGAACAGAACTAGAACAGAACTAGAACAGAACTAGAACAGAACTAGAACAGAACTAGAACAGAACTAGAACAGAACTAGAACAGAACTAGAACAGAACTAGAACAGAACTAGAACAGAACTAGAACAGAACTAGAACAGAACTAGAACAGAACTAGAACAGAACTAGAACAGAACTAGAACAGAACTAGAACAGAACTAGAACAGAACTAGAACAGAACTAGAACAGAACTAGAACAGAACTAGAACAGAACTAAAACAGAAATAGAACAGAACTAGAACAGAACTAGAACAGAACTAGAACAGAACTAGAACAGAACTAGAACCAGAACAGAACTAGAACAGAACTAGAACAGAACTAGAACAGAACTAGAACAGAACTAGAACAGAACTAGAAAAGAACTAGAAAAGAACTGGAACAGAACTAGAACAGAACTAGAACAGAACTAGAACAGAACTAGAACAGAACTAGAACAGAACTAGAACAGAACTAGAACTAGAACAGACTAGAACAGAACTAGAACAGAACTAGAACAGAACTAGAACAGAACTAGAACAGAACTAGAACAGAACTAGAACAGAACTAGAACAGAACTAGAACAGAACTAGAACAGAACTAGAACAGAACTAGAACAGAACTAGAACAGAACTAGAACAGAACTAGAACAGAACTAGAAAAGAACTAGAAAAGAACTGGAACAGAACTAGAACAGAACTAGAACAGAACTAGAACAGAACTAGAACAGAACTAGAACAGAACTAGAACAGAACTAGAACAGAACTAGAACAGAACTAGAACAGAACTAGAACAGAACTAGAACAGAACTAGAACAGAACTAGAAAAGAACTAGAAAAGAACTGGAACAGAACTAGAACAGAACTAGAACAGAACTAGAACAGAACTAGAACAGAACTAGAACAGAACTAGAACAGAACTAGAACAGAACTAGAACAGAACTAGAACAGAACTAGAACAGAACTAGAACAGAACTAGAACAGAACTAGAACAGAACTAGAACAGAACTAGAACAGAACTAGAACAGAACTAAAACAGAACTAGACAGAAATAGAACAGAACTAGAACAGAACTAGAACAGAACTAGAACAGAACTAGAACAGAACTAGAACCAGAACAGAACTAGAACAGAACTAGAACAGAACTAGAACAGAACTAGAACAGAACTACAGAACTAGAACAGAACTAGAACAGAACTATAACCAGAACTAGAACAGAACTAGAACAGAACTAGAACAGAACTAGAACAGAACTAGAACAGAACTAGAACAGAACTAGAAAAGAACTAGAAAAGAACTGGAACAGAACTAGAACAGAACTAGAACAGAACTAGAACAGAACTAGAACAGAACTAGAACAGAACTAGAACAGAACTAGAACAGAACTAGAACAGAACTAGAACAGAACTAGAACAGAACTAGAACAAAACTAGAACAGAACTAGAACAGAACTAGAACAGAACTAAACAGAACTAGAACAGAAATAGAACAGAACTAGAACAGAACTAGAACAGAACTAGAACAGAACTAGAACAGAACTAGAACAGAACTAGAACAGAACTAGAACTAGAACCAGAACAGAACTAGAACAGAACTAGAACAGAACTAGAACAGAACTAGAACAGAACTAGAACAGAACTAGAACAGAACTAGAACCAGAACTAGAACAGAACTAGAACAGAACTAGAACAACAGAACTAGAACAGAACTAGAACAGAACTAGAACAGAACTAGAACAGAACTAGAAAGAACTAGAACAGAACTAGAACAGAACTAGAACAGAACTAGAACAGAACTAGAACAGAACTAGAACAGAACTAGAACAGAACTAGAACAGAACTAGAACAGAACTAGAACAGAACTAGAACAGAACTAGAACAGAACTAGAACAGAACTAGAACAGAACTAGAACAGAACTAGAACAGAACTAGAACAGAACTAGAACAGAACTAGAACAGAACTAGAACAGAACTAGAACAGAACTAGAACAGAACTAGAACAGAACTAGAACAGAACTAGAACAGAACTAGAACAGAACTAGAACTGAACTAGAACAGAACTAGAACAGAACTAGAACAGAACTAGAACAGAAATAGAACAGAAATAGAACAGAACTAGAACAGAACTAGAACAGAACTAGAACAGAACTAGAACAGAACTAGAACAGAACTAGAACAGAACTAGAACAGAACTAGACAGAACTAGAACAGAACTAGAACAGAACTAGAACAGAACTAGAACAGAACTAGACAGAACTAGAACAGAACTAGAACAGAACTAGAACAGAACTAGAACAGAACTAGAACAGAACTAGAACAGAACTAGAACAGAACTAGAACAGAACTAGAACAGAACTAGAACAGAACTAGAACAGAACTAGAACAGAACTAGAAAGAACTAGAACAGAACTAGAACAGAACTAGAACAGAACCTAGAACAGATAGAACTAGAACCGAACTAGAACAGAACAGAAACAGAACCGAACTAGAAGAACAGAACAGCAGAACCGAACTAGAACAGAACCGAACTAGAACAGAATAGAACAGAACTAGAACAGAACTAGAACAGAACTAGAACAGAACAGAACAGAACTAGAACAGAACAGAACAGAACTAGAACAGAACTAGAACAGAACTAGAACAGAACTAGAACAGAACTAGAACAGAACTAGAACAGAACTAGAACAGAACTAGACTAGAACAGAACTAGAACAGAACTAGAAAGAACTAGAACAGAACTAGAACAGAACTAGAACAGAACTAGAACAGAACTAGAACAGAACTAAAACTGAACTATAATTGAACTAGAACTGAACACTAATTTAGTTTTCTTTCGTTTAGGTCGAAGGCTTTAATGAGAAACTTCATTTGGTGGTGGAAATAATGATGAAAGCTTTAATCTCCACTAAAGATCGCTTAGATGAAAAACAATTGGAAATATTTAAAAAACAACTACAGAAGAACTTTTATAATAGTCTTTTAAAACCTGAAGTAGTTAATATGTAAGTTGTTTCTCTAAAAAACATTTTATAACAAAAAGTTTTTAAACCACTCTTTCTATTGATAGAAACCTGCATGGTTTTATGTTAAAAGAAAACTTTTGGCTGTTGAATGAAAAGTATAAATATATTAGTGATATCAGTTTAGAAGATATTCAAACATTTGCTAAAGAATTCACTCAAGAAATATATGTGCAAGCTTTGATACAAGGAAATTTACAGCAGAAAACTGCTTTTAAGGTACTGGACACAGTGATGGAGCAATTAAATTGTGGTAAGATAAAAGAGGTAAGAAAAAGAAATCAATATTTTGTTTGTTAACAAAAGTATACTACGTTATTTCCATTAGAGATCTTTAATGGATGATAGAGGTATAGAAATACCCTTGGGTTCTCACCATATATTGTGTCGCAATCTAAATCCCAAAGATTGCAATACTGTAGTAGCAAATTACTATCAAATTGGACCACGTACTTTGTATAATGGATGTATTTTAGATTTTCTTATAATGATACTAGAGGCTCCTGTTTATAATGTCTTACGTACCCAGCAACAATTGGGCTATTTAGTCAGTTGTTTTACACAAATCAATCATGGCATTATGGGTTTCTTTATATATGTTTCATCTCAAGAGACAAAACATTCTTCTTCACATGTTGAAGAACGTATTGAAGCTTTTCGTCGGGATATACATGATCTCCTGGAGAAATTATCTTTAGAAGATTTTGAAAATTTTAAAAATTCTTTCATAAAACGGTTAGAAATTAAGGATGTTACATTGAATGAAGAGGTATACCGTAATTGGGAAGAGATTACCACCGAGGATTATTGCTTTCTACGTAAATCTAAATGTATAGACATTTTGCGCACTTTGAAAAAGCAGGATATTATAGATTTTTGGCTTACAAATGAGAAGAAAAACTTGCGTAAACTATCGGTACAAGTAATAGGTGTTAATACAACACCAGAAGAATGTAAAGGAATAGAGGAAGACGATGTTAAAAGAGAAATAAATTTGGAATTTTTAGAGTTCGATAAAGATGGACCCTCAATTGTTAATGTCGAAGAATTCAAAAACCAATTAAATGTTTATCCTGTAACTAAAACAAAGGTAATTTAAAATGTATAATCAAAAACTTTTAATAGAATACAACGAAAAGATTTTTATAAAAAACCACAACAAAAACGTCTAAAATATTCTAACCCGCATAACAATAAAAAACAATCAATTTATAAAGAAAATAACTTTTTAATGATTTCAATGTTATTAATCATTCGTTTTCTGTTGTGCATTTTGATCTTTATCTGTGTTTCTAATTTTTTTTTTACTTATTTACACATTTTCTTATATTTTTTACTTATTTACACATTTTTTTATAGTTTTTTTTTTATCACTCTTATCATTAACTACTACTTACACTCCAAAAATAAAACAAAAATAACATAAAATCGAAATACAAATTAATAGTTGTTAGACATAAAGATAAAAAAAATATATATTTTTTTAAGAAATACCGGTGGCTTGTTAAATAATATGTTCAAATGTATTTGCTAAAGATAAAGAAAACTTTAAAAATTTATATATTTAAAACAACAAATAAAAAACGGAAAGAATCAATAATTAATTTAAATAATAACACTTTTGAAAACTGCATTTATATATATAAATACACTTGACTGCTTTTGAAAATAAAATTTTTTTTAAACTTGAGTATTATTAAATTTTTTACTAAATAATAACAGAACTAGAACAGAACTAGAACAGAACTAAAACAGAACTAAAACAGAACTAAAACAGAACTAAAACAGAACTAGAACAGAACTAGAACAGAATTAAAACAGAACTAGAACAGAACTAGAACAGAACTAGAACTGAACTAGAACTGAACTAGAACTGAACTAGAACAGAACTAGAACTGAACTAGAACTGAAATAGAACTGAAATAGAACTGAACTAGAACTGAACTAGAACTGAACTAGAACTGAACTAGAACTGAACTAGAACTGAACTAGAACTGAACTAGAACTGAACTAGAACTGAACTAGAACTGAACTAGAACTGAACTAGAACTGAACTAGAACTGAACTAGAACTGAACTAGAACTGAACTAGAACTAAATTAAAACTGAACCAGAACAGAACTAGAACAGAACTAGAACTGAACTAGAACTGAACTAGAACTGAACTAGAACTGAACTAGAACTGAACTAGAACTGAACTAGAACTGAACTAGAACTGAACTAGAACTGAACTAGAACTGAACTAGAACTGAACTAGAACTGAACTAGAAGTGAACTAGAACTGAACTAGAACTGAATTAGAACAGAACTAGAGCAATAAATAGAACTGATGAACTGATCTAAAACTGAAATAAAACTTCATTTTGCCGTCTGCCTTTAGAAGGATCACAAAAGGCTAACAGCAATAGCGTAACACAGTTGAAACGAAACATCTACATATATATAATGGAAAAAACTTAAAACCTAAATAAACATTTTTAAACAAATTTCGAAATGATGGTGTTTCCTTTTTTAAATTTATAGCAGTAAAACAACGGATAAGTATTTAGTAAATACTTGAAGGAAGTTTCTGGGTCAGAACAACTTATTCAGAAGCTTTAATTCTCCTTTTCCCTTAACACTACAAATGATACATGCTGTTGTGAACATAAAATCCTTTAAGTTATAGAGATGCCATATCATTAAATAACTGACATATTAAAACTAAAGCATAATCTTAGGATGTAATAATAACAACATAACCCAACTAACACAGAGTTGTTATGGCAGTAAAAAAATATTTTCTCAAAAACGATGAAATCTTGCCCGGATCAAAAAACTAAGGTCATTTTTGAATTCAGCATGGAAAATCACCAGAAAGGTGACTTTCCAGCCAATTTCGTGCAGTAATTAAGGAGTTGAAAGCAAAAAAATTGAATAATCATGATATTATATTTAGTTAAGATGAGTGTTTTTTCTAGTGGACTTTTGGGGGCAAAAGTAAGGCTTAGTGATATTGTTGTTGTTTAAGGGTGATAAAAAGTGAGGTGGAGCTTGGAATCCTTTATAAAAGAGTTAAGTTAAGAAATTATAAGGTTTTAGCAGGATGAATTTGTTAAAAAAATGTAAGAAAATGTTTGTTCCTTTTAAAGTGAGGTTTGTACGTTGTTGTTGTTTTGCTTAGAGAACAACCCTGTGGCAGTAGCGATGTTTAAAAGACAACCCTGTATTTGGTATTTTTAAAAATTTTATATTATTTAGCTTGCAACTCCATAACTACTGCACGAAATTGGCTGGAAAGTCACCTTTCTGGTGATTTTTGATGAGGAATTCGAAAATGTTGTTAGTTTTTTGATCCGCGAAAGATTTCATCCTGTTTGGAAAGCATAATTTTTTCAACTGCAACATCTCTGTTTTTGTTTTAGCAAAG
Organism: Lucilia sericata; assembly: GCF_015586225.1. NCBI lineage: Eukaryota > Metazoa > Arthropoda > Insecta > Diptera > Calliphoridae > Lucilia > Lucilia sericata. Next base: position 352,177 of record NW_023994277.1, read on the forward strand.
TCATATGTTTGTGTTTTTATGGCATCTGAAAGTGGGCAACACTTTTTAGATTTGAAATAAAGGTGTGTGTCTTGGCTAGCAAAATGAAATGTCATTGAAAAACTAAACAAAAAATAAACAAAAGTACAACTGTTCTAGCAACTGAACCTGAAAAGAAATAATTAATTTACATTTATAATTTTACTGGTTATGGGGTCTTTATTTATTTTTTTATATATGTATATATATTTAAGGATTCGTATAAAAAAATATGTTTTATTTAGATTTATAACAATAATATAGTTAGTTGTTTTTTTCATATAGTTTTGAGCATCTGCCTGAAAAAAGCAATTGCTGGTCACATTTTTTTCTTTGTTTTACATTTTATAGTTTTTCATATAATATACACAAAAAAATACAATATAATAAATTTAAATCAATCTTATTAATATTCACAGTTTATATTATTGGCTTATTACAAAAATCTTTAGATATCTTTTTTGTTGCAATAAATGTTCGTAGAAAAAAAAAAAATAACGAAAACAAAATTAACGATAATATAAAATTAACACATAACTTTCCAATTAATTAAGGAAATTTGTGGAAAAAATACAAAAAAATAAGGAAAATTTAGTTCATATTTTAAATGAATAACAATAATAATTTGTGGTTTGTTTAATGACTTAACGCCTTAATTTAAATAAATGACTTTAATGTTGTATGGTAAGACAAAAGTCCTGTTGTTGTTGTTTTTTCTTTTCTTAAATAAGTCTATTTTAAAGTTTCTGCATTTCAGTAACGTCTTGTAGATTTTTACTTTTAACAATTTTTGGTTGTATATAGTCACCCTCATCTCCGGCCAATAAAGAGTCTTGATGGGGATCCATTTTAACGCTGCCCGAGCGTAGTAATATACGTGATAATAACGAGGTACTGGAAGCACGACGTCTGGGTAAATCTTCTAAACCTCTATGCAAAGACAATTGATCTGGTTCACGTTCTTTAGAAGTGGCTACATATTGCATATACTCAGCAGTGCGTAGAGTGGCAGCAGTAGGTTTACGATAGAATTTCAATAACAAAGAAGAACATACCACTGACACCGAACTAGCAGCCATGGCTACCGAAGCCATCCAGGGTTGTAAAGTAATACCAAACGGAGCAAAAATACCCGAGGCCAGGGGTATACCCAAAAGATTATACATACTGGCGAAAAGGAAATTGTATCGTATACGTTTTACGGTTTTGCGTGACAAATCCAAACAGGCCACCACATCTAAGAGATCATTACGCATGAGCACCACATCGGCTGCCTCAGCAGCCACATCTGTTCCCGCCGCTATAGCTATGCCAACATCGGCTTGAGCTAAGGCAGGACTATCATTGACACCATCACCCACCATAGCAACACGTTTGCCGGACTCTTGTATACCCTGGATTTTAGCCACCTTGTGGGAGGGTAACACTTCAGCAAATACACGAGTGATGCCCACCTTTAGTGAAAAAAGTAAGAATTACTCAGAAATTAATGTTTTCCTTAATAATATTCAAATTTTTATAATATTTTTACAAAAAATTTAATTCCCAAATTAAATTTAAAAAATCCCTTTTGAAGGGAATTTTTCAAATTTAATTTGGGAATTTGAAAAAATCGGATTTTGTCTATAAAAATATTGTTAAAATTCTAAAAATATTACAAAATTGCTTAAAAATGCTTAATTATTATCTCAATTTCAAACTTCCCCAGTTAAGGAGATTATTCAAATTGAATTTGGGATAAAAAAATCTGATTTTTTAACAAAAATTATGCTACAATCCCTCAAATGTTATAAAAATACTATAGAGTCCCGTTTAAATCTTCCCCATTAAAGGGAATTTTGGAGATTTTTAAAAAATTATTTAATAATTCAGATTTTAGTTTCAAAAACGTGCTCTTACCTCTCTGGCTATACTAGCTGCAGTATTCTTATTATCTCCCGTCAACAATATAACTTCAATGCCCATTTTCTTTAAGGTATAGACAGCCAAATGAGCCTCCGGCTTAACCATATCCGAAACAGCAAACATGCAAACCAATTGACCATTTAAAGCACACAACACAGCAGTATGACCCTTAGATTCCTCTTCAATCATGGCGGAATTAATTTCACTGGAAACATTAATGGCATTGCGCAACATCCATTCACGATTACCAATAAGTACTTGGATTTCATTGCCCAAAATGGCATTAACAGCATCACCTACTGGCTCGGCGTTCGTGTTGTTATCATCTAATTGTAGTAATTGCAAATGTTGTTGCTGTTGGGCGGCTAGTATACGTTGTGTTTCAGCAGGATGCGAAATAAGTTCGGTGATGGAGACACCATTTTCCAATTGTATGGGTGCTTGTTGTATATTATTGCCATGTGAACGATAACTATTTTCGAAATTGATGATTTTTTCCGCATTGCAAGCTTGTCTTAAGGCTGTATCATAGTGGGAGACGGTGACCTTTATGCCACAACCGGGTACAGCTTGGAAGTTTTCTGATTTGCCCAAGGATTCTTGAGACAACATTTCTTTGGCGAAACGTACTATGGCAGAGGCTATGGGATGTTCACTGTTTGACTCCGCGGCTCCCACAATGGTGAGAGCTCTAGCTAAACTGCACACGGCCGGTTTAACAAACATTATAACTTTGGAAGTCATAGGTGTGCCGTGTGTAATGGTGCCGGTTTTGTCAAAAACCACAGTTTTAACCTAAAGATAAGAAATTACAATTTCAAACAATCCTTCCCTTGTTCTTATTACACTAACTCACCTTATGAGCATTTTCCAAAGCAGTGGCTCCTTTTACCAAAATACCATTTATGGCTCCCGTACCAGTAGCCACCATTACCGCTGTGGGTGTAGCCAAACCCAAAGCACAGGGACAGGCTATAGCCAAAACGCTTAAAGCACACTTAAAAGCATAACTCACCACTATGGTGTTGGTATCCATGTGTGCCTTATGTTCGCTGGCTACTGGCACCAAGCCGGGGTCTATGAAACCCGCTATTATCCAGCCTATCAACGTAACACTTGAGACTACCACCACAAACGGCACAAAATAGCCCGCTATCTTATCGGCCAATTGCTGGATGGGAGCTTTAGAGGTTTGAGCCTCTTCCACCAAGCGTACTATTTGTGCCAGTGTAGTATTCTCACCCGTGTGTGTGGCTGATATTAAAATAACACCATTTTGGTTGATAGAGCCACCTATAACAACAGCACCTTTACGTTTAGCTACCGGCATAGATTCACCTGTAATCAAAGACTCATCACAAGTCGAGTGGCCATATAAAACTTTGCCATCTACTGGCACCTTGGCGCCTGGTATAACCTTAAGAATATCACCGCGTTGTACATAATCCACCGATATGACTTTTTCTGAGGTAATTTCAAAATCCTTAGAGATTTCCACCAATACGGCTTCGGCTGCCTTTAAGGACAATAACTTTGATAAAGCCTCCGACGTCTTGCCCTTAGCTATGTGCTCCAACCATCTGCCCAATGAAATGAAAATCAACAACATGGGTGGTGTATCGAAGAAAGTCAAGGGTGAAGAGTTTTGTTCCATTAATATGGCCGCTATAACCACAGCCACCGAGTATATATAGGATATAGTGGTTACCATCGATATCAATACATCCATATTGGTGGTGCCATGTTTAATGGCCTTATAGGATTGTACATAAAAATGCCAACCACCAAAGAACTGTACGGGAGTGGAGAGTAGAAACATGACCAAATTTTCCATTGAAAGACCCGGTACTATGCAGCACATATTGGCGTGTCCTTTATTGCCCATTTCGGCCATAAAATAGATCATGGCAATCATACAGGGCCCGCCGAATATGAGTGAAACAAGAAAAGCTGTACGCCATTTACGTATCTCCTCTTTGTGCTCTAAGTAACTGTGCGCCATTTTATCTTTGCCGGAGAGTAGATGGGCTTCAAAGCCCAATTGTTCGATAGCTTCACATATATTACGGGGTCCGGTCAGTTCGGTATTGTAGCGGAATTTACCTGAAAAACAAGTAATATTTGGTAAGTGAACATGTTTTTTTTTTTTATTAAGATAACAAATTTTCTAAGATAACAAGATGTATAGACCAGTTTATAGATTGAACCAGATGGAATATAGAAATTGATCTATGAACCAGTCTATAGATTGATCTATGAACTTTGTGGGAAAAGAAAAATCACTTTCCTTATGACTAATTATAAGAAAATAACTCATTTCCTTTAAAAAAATAACTACAATAGAAACAAAAGTTATCATTCAATCATGTCTAATTATACATAAAATAATATTTATTATTGAACTTTTATTTATTTAAAAACATTTACAAAGCCCTCCCTCTCTTAGCATTTCTCTTCTAGCGCTCTATTCTATACTTTGCTCTTACTATTTTACATTTTCTTTAAACAAATTGTTGTTTTTTTTTTTTCTGCAAGAAAATAAACCAAAACAAATTTAATAAAATAAAATTAAAAACAAGTTTTTGTTAATTTTTTTATATCTTATAAATTAGCAATAAAATAGCAAACATGAGTTAGATTTTTTTTCGCAGTGACATACAAACGAAAATAGTTTATTTAGGTTTTTTGTTGCTGCTCTAAATTATACCGCCCGGCCCCACCATAAACAACACAAAAACTCTATGTCGGTTAGTTAGTTTTTAATGATGAATGCAGAGATAAGCTCCAGCAAACCAACACGTATGACCAGTTATTAAAAAGACTTAATTCTCTATAATTCCCTAAAAAAAAAATGCTTAATTAATCATTGGGACAATTTGAAAATGACTTAAAAATGAATTTACAATTTCAGCAATTGTTTTATTTAAGGTGTTTGAATGCATGTGTGTGTGTGTATGTGTCGGTTGTTGATAAGAGGTTATTAGTACTTGGTGCAAAATATAACTAAAATGTAATAAATATTTACATAATATTATTAAAAAAATGATATTGTAATATATAAAGTAAATAGCAACAATGGGAATGAAAATAAAAGAGCTCAGTCTATAGATTGATATTTAGACTAGTCTATACATTGATGTATATACCAGTCTATAGATTGATCTATAGACCAGTCTGTAGATTGATCAATAGACTAGTTTATAGAACGATCTATATACCAGTCTATAAGTTGATCTACAGACCAGTTTATTGATTGATCTACAGACTAGTCTATAGATTGATCTATAGACCAGTCTATAGATTGATCCATAGACCAGTCTATAGATTGATCTATAAACCAGTCTATAGATTGATCTATAGACCAGTCTATAGATTGATCTATAAACCAGTCTATAGATTGATCTATAGACAAGGCTATAAAATAATCTTTAGACCAGTCTATAGATTGATCCATACATTGATCTATAGACCAGTTTATAGGTTGATCTATAGACCAGTCTATAGATTGATCTATAGACTACTTTATAGAACAATCTATATACCAGTCTATAAGTTGATCTACAGACCAGTTTATAAATTGATCTATAGACTAGTCTATAGATTGATCCATAGACCAGTCTATAGATTGATCCATAGACCAGTCTATAGATTGATCTATAAACCGGTCTATAGATTGATCTATAAACCAGTCTATAGATTGATCTATAGACTAGGCTATAAAATAATCTTTAGACCAGTCTATAGATTGATCCATACATTGATCTATAGACCAGTTTATAGGTTGATCTATAGACCAGTCTATAGATTGATCTATAGACTACTTTATAGAACAATCTATATACCAGTCTATAAGTTGATCTACAGACCAGTTTATAAATTGATCTATAGACTAGTCTATAGATTGATCCATAGACCAGTCTATAGATTGATCCATAGACCAGTCTATAGATTGATCTATAAACCAGTATATAGATTGATCTATAGACCAGTCTATAGATTGATCTATAAACCAGTCTATAGATTGATCTATAGACTAGGCTATAAAATAATCTTTAGACCAGTCTATAGATTGATCCATACATTGATCTATAGACCAGTTTATAGGTTGATCTATAGACCAGTCTATAGATTGATCTATAGACTACTTTATAGAACAATCTATATACCAGTCTATAAGTTGATCTACAGACCAGTTTATAAATTGATCTATAGACTATTCTATAGATTGATCCATAGACCAGTCTATACATTGATCTACAGACTAGTCTATAGATTGATCTACAGACCAGTCCATAGGTTGATCTATAGACCAGTCTATAGATTGATCTATAAACCAGTCTATAGATTGATCTGTAGACTAGTCTATAGATTGATCTATAGACCAGTAGATTGGTCTATAGATTGATATATAAACCAGTCTATAGATTGATCTATAGACTAGTCTAAAGATTGATCTGTAGACTAGTCTATAGATTGATCTGTAGACTAGTCTCTAGATTGATCTATAGAGCAGTCTAGAGATTGATCTATACAGCAGTCTATAGATTGATCTATAGATATATAGATTAGTCTTTAGATTGATCTAATAACCAGTCTGTATATTGATTTATAGACAAATCTTTAGATTGATCTATAGACCAGTTTAGGTCTCAAATCTTTTCTTCTTTTTCCTTTCATTAAAAGCTTTACGAACTACTCTCGTATCTTACAAACAATACGTATATATTTTCACTTTTATTAAAAGATCTTGACCAAAATAACAATAACAATAGCCAATTGATGTTTTTCTTTTTTTTTATACAAAAGAAATAATTAATGGTGCGAGAGATCTTTTTAAGCAAGAGCGTATTCTAGTTATATGTAAAATTACACTCAATGAAAAAAATAGAAAAATAAAAAAAAGAAATAATTTTAATTTCTTTAGCAATTTAGTCTCCAGAATAATAAAAACCACCATATTGTTTAAAATTCTACCATTTTCATAGTTAACATTGAGCTTATCATTTGAAATAAACATAATCTGGCCTTAAACGTGTTAACTGCAATATAATATTTGGGTCATAAATTAAATATATTGTAGATATTTTAACTATACATTTATTTGTTAACAAAATTGAACAGAAAATTAACTTTTCTTGAACTTTTCGTTTGTACGGTTTATATCTTTAAAGTGTTTTCATTTGACACAATTTCAAATAAATTTTATACGTTCATTGCCCTTCTTCTTTATGTGATTTTTTTCTCTTCTGCTTGAGTTTTAATTAGAAACGAGAGAAAAAGAAGAAAACAAAACAGAAACAAATTCACTTTTATATACAAATCATTGAATTTACTAATAATTATTTATTTATGTGATAACTTAAAGCAACAAATATTTAAAATATGAAAATAAACAAATCAAGCAAATTAGTTATTTCCCATTCGTCTTTTAGTTATTAAGGGAGTTGTTTCAGTTTGTTATCTAACATCGTGAAATTATCATTTCATTTGCAAATAACATGTTTATAATTCTAATGAAAAATGTTTTTTTTTTTTTCTTTTTGTCTCTCTTTATAATTTAAGTTTGTTTGCATTTAGTTATTTATTTATTATTGTTTTTAGCAAAAAGTTTATTGTAAACAAAATGCTTACAAAACATAATTTAGTTCAACTATTTAATGAGAAGATGCTTTTAGAAGTGAAAGATCTAAAGATTATTCTATAGACTGGTCTAGAGATTAATCTATAGACTTGTCTAAAGATTGATGTAAAGACTGGCCTATAAATCATTCAATATACTATACTGGTCTATATATAGATCTATAGACTGGTCTATAGATCAATCTATAGACTAGTCTATAGATCAATCTATAGACTAGTCTACAGATCAACCTATTGACTGGCCTATAGATCAACCTATAGACTGGTCTATAGATTAACCTATACACGAGTCTATAAATCAATCTATAGACAGTCCTATAGACTGGTTTATGAATCAATTTATAGATTGGTCTAAAGATCAATCTATAGACTGGTCTAAAGATCAATATATAGACTAGTCTACAGATCAATCTATAGACTGGCCTAAAGATCAATCTATAGACTGGTCTATAGATCAACCTATAGACTGGTCTATAGATCAACCTATAGACTGGTCTATAGATCAACCTATATTCTGGTCCATAGATCAACCTATAGTCTGGTCTATAGATCAATCTATAGACGTTTCTATAGATCAATGTATAGGTTGTTTTTTTAATAGACTAGTCTATAGATCAATCTATAGACTGGTCTATGGTTCAATCTACAGACTGGTCTATAGATCAATCTATGGGCATATTAATGATCAAGCAATAGACCAATCTATAGATTAATCAACAAACTAGTCTTTAGATCAATCTTTAGACTGGCCTATAGATCAATCTATAGACTAGTCCATAGATCAATCTATAAAGTGGTCTATATATGTATCTATAAACTGGTCCATAGATCAATCTATGAGCTCGTATTTAGATCATTCCATATTATCGCTTATATATCAATCTATAGTCTGGTATAAAGATCTATTTATAGTCTGGTCTGAAGATTAGTCTGATCTATAGATCAATCTATAAACTGTTCTATAGATCAATCTAAAAGTTGGTCTATAGATCAATCTGTAGACTCATCTACAGATAAATATATAGACTGATCTAGAGGTCAATCTATAGACAGGTCTAAATTTGACTCTAGACTACTCTTAAGTTCTATCGATAGACTATTCCATAGATCAAACTATAGTCTTTTTTATATATCAAACAATATACAAATCTATATTTCTATCTAAAGACTGGGTAATAGATCAGCCTAGAGACCGCTCTATAGATTAATATATATACTCGTCTATAAGTCAATATTTAGTCCCAATCTCTAGACTAGTTTGAACTACTTTTTTCCAACAAAATTCTCAAGAAATCGTTAAAATTCTTAAGCATATTTCATTTTATTTATTTACATTTTTATATTTATTACAAACTTTTGTTAACTTATTAAATCACAAACAAGTATTGTGTTTAATTAATTTTTTGCATTTAGCACGTTTCTTTTGTTATAGGGAATTTAACAAAAAGTTTTCGAGGGAATTGTGTAAAATTCATAAACATTTTTTTTTGTTTTACAGTTTTACATTTCACTTTTTATTTTTAAAAACCCTCTTAATTGTTAATGATTTTATAATATATATATTTTTTTCATATCTTAACCTGTTGCTTAAGAAAACCATAACAACAAACGTAAAACTTTACTTAATGCTTTTAAAGTTTTTGGTCAATTGTTTCAGTTGTTTTTAAACATTTTTAAAGCAATTTTATGAAATATAAAGCAAAATCTTAAAGTTAAGGAAAAAACCTTGATATTTTTGTTTAATAATAAAACAAATTTTATAAAACTTTCAATTTAATTGATGTTTATAGAGTTTTGAAGGGAAGTTGGTGGTTAAAGGAGAAATCAGTTCAAGGTTTTTTAATATTGTTCTTATAATTTTGAAAAACAATCTATTCATTGCCTCTTATCTCAATCTGGTAATTTCCCTAAAATTGAATGTATTTTCTCATTCATAATTACAACTGAAAATACTTTATGATTCATATACATTTTACATGCTACACAGTTGTGGACAATAAAGTTTACAAAATTGTTTATTAAATTACTTTGAAATCAAAATTAGACTTTATCTTTAAACTAATTTTAACAAAGGTTTTGTTTAACAATAGCAAATCTAAATCAATATCTGACGCTTTATAAAAATTTTAAATATTCTTTGTTTTTGCAGCTAATTGTTTGAAAATTTACTTTCATTTATTTATCTTTAACAATTATTTGTACTTTAGTGTATTAGACATAAAGATTGTAGAGTTCTTTTGTTTAGATTTATTTTCAAATTTGAATTTATTTGTTATTTTTGTTGTTATTTTATCGCTTCATAAATAAGCTAAAATTAAAATTCTTTAAACTCTACTTGTGTTTAGTTTAGACACAAGGAAATGTTATAAATAAACGTAAAATAAACAAACTCATACATGCATATGTGTGTAGAACACAAATAAATAATTCGATCATTTGTATCTTTATTAAACAGAATAATGAAATCATTGTTCTTTTCAACCCCAAGTTTTTAACATCTGTAGTTTACATTAAGAAAACAATTAATTATTTTTGGAAATTAATTTCAAAAAACACATGTTGGAGTCATGCTCTTAATAACTTAATGTATCTATAGATCATTTATATTGATCTGCAGACCAGTATATAGACTCATCCATAGCACAGACTATAGATTGATCTATCGAATAGTATATTGATTGATCTAAAGACTTTGATCTATAGGCTAGTCTATTGATTGATTTAAAGATCAGTCTATAGATTGATCCATAGATCAGTCTATAGATTAATCTATAGACCAGTCTATAGATTGATCTATAAACTAGTCTGCAGGTTGATCTATAGATCAGTCTATAGATTGATCTATAAACTAGTCTACAGGTTGATCTATAGACCAGCCTATAGCTTAGTCTACAGAACAGTCTATAGATTGATCTATGGACTAGTCTATAGATTGATCTATGGACCAGTCCATAGATTGATCTATAGACTAATCTATATGCCAGTCTATAGATTGATCTATAGAACAATCTATAGATTCTAAAGTGTAATGTGCGGTTCCCTAAAAACCTGTAAAATTGATTAAACATTTTTCCACAACGTACCCCGTTTAGTTATTAAAGTAACCGCAGCAGCTGTCACACCTTTCAGTTTACGCACATGAGTCTCTATCTTATTAACACAGGAAGCACAAGTCATGCCTTTAATTTCAATTTCTACCTCGGCCTCACCACTATTTGGTTCTTCAATCAATTCCGATGGAAAACCCAATTCCGTTATAGACTTTGCTATACTTTCCGGGGTAATAACATTGGCATTGTATTTAACTTCCGCCTTAGCAGCCAATAAAGCCACCAGTATACTATCGATGCCATAGATTTTGCGACAATGTTTTTCTATAGTTGCCACACAGCTGGCACAAGTCATGCCACGTATATGTAGAAAACATTTGGAGAGCAATTGATCCTCTATGGCCAAAGTGGTAGCATGGCCATTGGTGGTAGTGGGGGATTTTTTGGGGGAAGGTGAGGGTGTGTGGGATTTTTGCTTGTTCGTTATAAGCGCACTATTTTTGAGGCAAGAATTTGCATCTAAAACACTGGCCTCAAAACCCATATCGTCAATCATTTCGGCCACCTCCTCAGGTTTTAGTATAGAGCCATCAAATTCCACTTCCGCCTGTTTGTCCTCCAGACTAACCTTAATGCTTTTAATGCCTTTTTTAGTGCCTATATTACCCTCTATATTTTTAACACAACTTTGACAGGTCATGCCTATAACACGCACCAGGCATTTGTCATTTGTTTGTCCATTTTGTTGTTGTGTTTGTCCATTATTTACATTTTCTTCATCATAGGAGCATTCAAAGCCCATATCGTCAATTTCAAAGGCAATTTTTGAGGGATTTGTTTGTGTGGCATCGTAGCGGAAGTAACCAGCATTTTCGTTTAACTCCACTCGACAGGAGATTATGCCAGGTTTTGTGGCCATATTGCCTTCAATATTTCTTACACAACTTTGACAGGTCATGCCTATAATAGGCAGTCGTATTTCTTTGTGCGTATTCGTCGCATCTGTATTGTTCATTATGTTCAATGTATCCAGCTCCACTAGGTTTTCAGTATTCTTCGCTGTGGCTGTAGTGAAAGGCAGTTGTTGCTCCATTGTTATTGTATTGTTTGTCTTATCGTCTACTTTGTTCATAGTGCATTGCTTTTGTAAATTTTATATTTTTTCCACTTATTTACTCTCTTGTTTTTTTATAACACCTTTCCTAATCTATTTAATTTTTTTTGTAATATATCTTTTTATTTTCTTGCTCTATATTCGTTTTAATTTAATTTTCTTTTACTTAAAATTTTTAGCAAATTAATAATTTAATTAATTTTAATCACATTTCAAAAGGAAAATATTTATTTTTTTCTTATTAGTACATCTCTAACACCTCACTACCGTTTCCAAAAAGTGTAAAACCCGTTCCCTACGACTTGGACTGAATAAATCGACTGACTGACGGACAATAAGAAAATCGAATTAAAACAAGTGTCACGTTAAAATAATGAAAATGTCAAAATAATTAATACTTGTTTAGAAAGTAGATTTAAAGTAAATACCAAAAAATTGCCGTACTTGGCAGCACTTTTATAATGATGCCAGCTTGTTTTTATAAGGAAAATTAAATATAACAACTTTTTTGTATTTGAAATGGAAAAATAACGGGTTTTGAATGATATTCAATATATTTTCTTAATTAATCGTTACATTTTTGGGGTTAAGAAAGTTTAATGTTTAATCTGTTATTTGTAATTTTACCATTAAAGACATTTAATAAGTAAACTATGTTATCTGTAGTACTAAATGAACTCAAAAACTATTTTTTTAATTATAATGAATTTATTAAATTCATTATAATTAAAAAATAGTTTAATAATAATTGAATAGTTTTAAATTCAATTTAATATAGCAGACAAATTACGAGAACTTTTTTTTGAATTTAGAATGATATAAGTTATTCATGATAATATTACGTTTCGTAAAATCAACTCTTTATTGAGAACAAAAGTTGATTAATTTCCTTTTAAATACTTACCTTTATTAAAAAATTCTTCACTTTTCACAGAGATTTCTCTTAATTTTTGAGTTTTAACTTTAACAATTGTTTAATTTCTCGTTTGTTTTTGTTTTAAATAATAAAAAAATCTTGTAAATGATACTTTTAATAAAAATAGTATTACAAAAAAAAATCAATTGCTAAAGACCCCTTTGCAACAAGACTTGTTTTGCGTGTAAATTTCCTAAAGCCATAATCATAACATTTTCCATAAATCACAAATGCGTAAAAACTTATTCTTGCAATACAGCAGCATTGGCCACCACACTGGGATTATTGACCACTTCACCCAAAGCATCCAATACTTCCTTACGGTAGTCATCGAACTCACCATCAATTTCATTAATGGTTTGCTCTTCAATAACATACAGTGTACAGCCGGTTTCACGTATCAAACGTTCGTCGTGAGAAACAATAATAACACCACCCTCATATTCGTTGATAGCTTCAGCTAAGGCATCAATCGATTCAATATCCAAATTATTTGTAGGTTCATCAAGAATCAAAACATCTGGAGCACTAAGACACAATTCAGCCAAGGCGACACGAGCTTTTTGACCGCCAGACAAATCCTTCATTTTAATGGTATGAGCATGACTAATTAAACCAAAAGAGCCCAAGGCTTTGCGTGCCTTTTCATGGGGTAAGTTGAAAAGACGTTGTAAATACTCAGCGGCAGATTCTTCAGCAGTCAAATGTTCACCAGAGTGCTGATCAAAACGTCCAACACGTAAACGATGATTTTTTCTTTGTTCACCCTTTTGAGGTTCTAGTTCTCCGAGCAAAAGTTTAAGGAAGGTGGATTTGCCCACACCGTTGGGACCCACTATGGCCACACGACTGGTTAAATCAATACCAAAATCAACATCTTTAAATAGTTTAGGTTGGCCCTCAAAGCCAAATGTAACATTGTGCAAACCCAAAATTGGGGGCTGTAATTGTGAAGGTTCGGGGAAACGGAATTTCACTATGTACTCCTTAGGTCTTTCCAGCAATTCTGTGGGACCTTCATCCTCATCCTGCTTTTGCTGTTTCGACTTGTTCTTTTCCTGTTTGCGTGTTAAAGCTTCTTTTTGCTTCTTTTCGGCCGCCTTCTTGGACTGGCCGTGAGCCTTCAATTCCTTTATGCGTTTTTCTTGTTTCTCATACTCTTTAATCATTTCTCGACGCTTTTGCACATACATTTTCTTGAACATGGAGTAGTTGCCCTTGTAGTAGTGCAATTTCTTTTGATCCAAATGTATAATTTCATTACAAACATTATCCAAGAAACTTTGATCGTGAGAAACAATCAACAGAGTCTTTTTCCAGCCCTGCAAATAGTTGTCCAACCAAATGACAGCATTCAAATCCAAATGGTTTGTAGGTTCATCAAGCATGAGAAGAGTAGGTTCCAAATACAAAGCTCTAGCCAGGGAGACACGCATACGCCAACCACCAGAGAATTTGTTGGTGGCTCTATTTTGCATTTCTTCACTGAAACCCAAACCGGCTAAAATACGTCTAGCACGAGCCTCGGCCGAGTAGGCGCCTGTAGCCTTGAGTTCAGCAAAAACATCATTAAGTTCTTCTTGTACACTTAAATCGCCAGCAGAAAATTGATCTTCCAATTCTTTGCATTTGGCCATAAGTTTTATGCGTTTAACATCAGCCTCCAAAATAGTCTCAACAGCTGTCTTATCGGTGGCCACCACCTCTTGTTCGCAAAGCAAAACATCGATATTGGGTGGTATGGCAAAGGCACGTGTGGCAATGTGACGCAATAAAGTGGTCTTACCGTGACCATTGGGACCCACCAAACCATAACGGCGACCATGGGCAATCAAAAGATTGGCATTAACAAACAAATCGTTACCTAAAAGAGGGGAAATGTAATTTAGTTTCTTACTAATTGATTTAATATGATTACTCACCCTTGGCGGAAATGGTGAAATTCTCTATTTTAATATCTACCGCATGTTCTAGAGCAGCCTTTTGTCCAGCAGTTTTCTGCACTTGAGACATGGTGAAATTGCTATCCAAATCGGAGTGACCCAAACCACCCTTTTTGGTCATCATTTCCATTTGTTTTTCATATTCTTCTTGTTTTTTCAATTTTTTCTTTTCCTTGTGAGTCATTTTCTTTTCTTTCTTAACTTTTTCGCCAGTTTCTGAGGGCTCCTCCTGTGTTTCGGTTTCCTTATCTTCTAAAGTTAAATCTTCCATTTTCTCCTCTATTACAGGTTCAGGTGTAGCTGATTTTTCTTTTACTGGTTCAGCTGCTTTAGGTGCTTCTTCCTCTTTTTCTACTGGTTCTTCTTCTGCTTCCTCTAATTGTTCTTCTTCGTCATCGCTCATCATTTCAAATTTATTATTTTTCTTTTGTTTTTTATTGTTCTTTTTGGCTGGTTTAGCTATGACCACGGGTTCTTCGTCCTCTTCATCTTCCTCCTCATCGGCTACCTTTTTCAACAAATCAATGTCTTCATCATCATCACTAAAATCATCTTTTTTCTTATTCTTTTTAGATTTCTTCTGTTGTTGTTTTTGTTTTGCCGGTTTGGCCACTGCTGCCACTACCTCTTCATCTTCCTCCTCAGAATCTAATTGCTTTTTGTTGTTTTTCTTATTGTTCTTACTAACAGGTTGTGCTGGCTTTTCATCTTCCTCATCACTCCAATCATCTTTGCCCTTCTTACCCTTTTTGCCTTTTTTACCTTTCTGGTTGGCCGCTGGCTGCTGCGAAGATGTCTTACTATTACTTGAAGTAACACTTTCCAAATCTTCATTTATACGGTTGGTACTGCCAGCAAAATCATCATCGGAGTCATCGCCTCCACGTTTACCCTTTTTTCCTTTCTTTTGTGATTTTTTTGTTACAATATTGGCTGGTGGTTGCTCATCCATATCTTCATCATCATCGAAATGATTTTTCTTGTTCTTGGCCTTGTTTTTAGACATGTTTGGTTGTGGGTATTAATAAATAATAATTTAAATAGTAATTTGCTAACTACAAAGGGGAATTTGTTGTAAAAAAGGGTGAAATTTTGTAAGGAATTTAACTTTCACGTGGAGACGTATGCAATTTTTTTGAAATCACACACACACACTGCACTAATGTCATGAAATTGTCAAAACAATCATAAAATAATTCACAATAGAGTGTTGTTGACAACGAAAAGTAGTGCTGGTAAGTGTTATTATATATTAAAGAGATGCCGTACTGTTATTTGTAAAATATTTTGAATTTTTGTTTTTGTATAAAGTTCAAATTTTTTAGGAAATTATGTTAATTTGGAAAACAAAATGTTTAAAATTTTGATTTATATTTATTTCAAACTTGTTTAATAGTGATTTTTTCATAATTTTCAAAAAAATTTAAATTTCATTTTCCAACAGTATGGCAGCTTAAATTTTTCTAACGGCCTGTCAATGCTACAGACGCCTTCATTGTAACTTGAGCTTTCAAAATGGGCGCCAAAGCAGTTTAGCTAAACAATTGTAACAAGTGCAAGGAAATGCATAATTGAATTTAACAAATAGTGAAAATATTATAAAAAATAAAGTGTTTAAATGAAATAAAGTAGTTTTAATAAGAAATCATGCTTATATATAGCAAAATTTATAGAAATTATAAGAAAATGTGTGAAAAAGCAAAATTTATAGTAATTTGCAAAAGTAAATAATTTGTTTAAGAAAAAATATGTAAAAAAGTGCAATAATTAAAAAATATGAGTTTATTTATATAAATAAATATAAAGTTTTAATAAAAAATCATTAAAATACACAAGTTTAAGTAAAAAATTAAGAAAAAAATCTTGGCCAAAAAAAGTGGTGTGTCAATGTGGCCGGAAGAAAGTTTATTCGGGCATAAACAAGTGTTTATGATAAAATGTTGAAATGTATGTGTAGAAAAATCTTCATATTTGCTAAGTTTGTTCAACAAAATGTTGGCGAACAATAGTTTGTTGTTCTTTGTGTTGGCCGGAACTTCACTTCGCCGGAAACTTAAACAACCCCAAAGCTGTTTCATAATATTCAATAAACGACAAAGGTAAGTTAAAATTATCGATATTTTTTTATAAATTTTATGGAAAATTTGAAATTTTATTTTAAAGAAATGCAAATTTCTTTTGTTTTGTTTGAGCCTTATTATAAGAAAAGAAACTAAAATTAAAATACACATTAAGTTGTAGCTAGTTGTTAAAAATGTATAAAATTATGTATCACTCTTCCATAATTTTATGGTTTTGTCATTTTCCAAAGCCGCCGAAGCAATTATATTCTCTGTGGGATGACAGGCAGTGCATAAAACAGTATCCGTGTGTCCCTGCAACTTTTGCACCACCTCTTTCGATTGTAAATTCCATATATAAACCATATTATCCTCACTGCCCGAAACAATCCACTAGAAAGAGAAACAATTTAAGTAAACATTTTGCCAAAGAAACAATATTTTAACTAACCTTGCCGCCTGTAACCGAAAAATTGGCAAATATACAATATTTCTCATTTTTGTGGCCCGTATAGGTTTTCAAACATTTGCCCTTAGAATAATCCCACAATTTCAAGGTATTGTCCAGAGTGGCGGCCAATATATACTTGCCATTGGGTGAGAATTTAACAAAACTAACAGGCGGGTTATCATCATCTATAAGAGTTTTCAAACATTGGCCACTGGCGGTATCCCAAATGCGGCACAAACCGTCATAGCTAGAGCTGACAATCAGAGAACCATCACGATTGAAATGTACTGCCGAAACGGGATCCGAGTGGGCGGGCAAAGTTTTCAGACACTTGCCAGTGCGCACATCCCAAATGCGTACCGATTCATCAAAGCTGCCCGAAACAATAAGATTCGATTGCGGATTAAAGTTACAGCAAAACACATAGTTGCTGTGACCTTTTAGGGTCTTCAAACATTTTCCGGAACTTAATTCCCACACCTTTAAGGTCTTGTCATCACTGCCACTCACCAACAAACGTGAATCGGAAGACCAGGCCACATCGGAAATACCCAATTTATGGCCCGAAATAGTTTTTTCAAATTTGCCATCATAGGCTCCCCAAATTTTTATCAATTTATCAGCCGCTATAGAAGAAACAAACAACAATTAAACTTAAATTTTTAAAATACCTTCTCAAAACTTACATGAACTAGCCAACCATTCACCATTGGGGGAAAATTTAACCGCCGACACCGCTTTGGTGTGTCCAGCCAAAGTAAACTTTAAAGTATAATTGGGTTTGATGGACAAAGAGCTCTTGTTCGACGAAGAGGAAGTATTACCCTGCGATGAAGAAGTTTGCAAAGTATTTGGTCCGCTGGGTGCTGTAGGCAAAGGTTGAGGGGCATGCACTCCTGGGTGTCCCCCATGCACTGGTCCTATAGGCACCATTTTCAACGAAAAACTCCAAAAACTTTTCTAGTATTGAAACCACTTTTCCACAATGTTATTGTTACACACAAAACCTCGTGCTTTTTGTTGTTGCTTGTTTGTCAATTTTTTTCTGCTGCTGCTGCTAACGCTGCAGGCATATGTTTTTATATTTCTATCAACTAATGACGTTTAGCACGCGTGCAATTATAATAAATAAATTATGATTTTATTTATTATATGATTAAAATTTGGAAATATTTAAACAGATTTTTTTGTTACTTGATCAAAAGTTTTGTTATTTCTCATAAATTTTTATTTTTACTCGTGCTTTTCTATTATTTTCTTTATTTTTTGCAGAAACAGTACACACAAACAGAGATACAAGCCGACTCGGCTCAAATCGACGGCGGCAGGTCGTCCGCCACATTTTAGCAGCCGCGCGCCGACGACTAAAAAACCTAAAAAAATTGAACTGAGTTTTTACTTTTTACAGACAAATTCAAACGATTTTCCATCATTTTTTTATAAAAATAACTGTAATATTGACTATTTTCTCTATAAAATACTTATATAGTGATACTTTCCTATCTAACAAACAAATATAAAGATATCTTTTCTATATAACAAACGTATATATATATAATTTTCTGATAAAAACCAATTTTTAATTAGATTTAGGCAACATTTTAGCTGCCGCCGGTATATTTTATCAGAAGCCGCCGACTCCGCCGATTATTTAGCATCGGCTTGTATCTCTGGCCACAAGTTATGGCGGCTTGACAGTAAAAAGTGTTGCCAACTTGTGTTCACGTCAGCATGGAAAATTTAAATTTTGAAATAGTACTAATAACAAAAAAGTACTTTTATAGTTTTTAAAGTACCAAATTAATTTCTGGCTTGACTACAGACTAAACTAGACTGTAGACCAGACTATAGACTGGAGTAGAGACTATATTATAAACTAGACTAGACTATAGAGTAGACTATAGACTAAACTGAAGATTAGCCTATAGACAACATTAAAGACTAGACTATAGACTAAACTATAGAATGAACTATAAACTAGACTTAAGACTAAACTATACACTCGACTTTAGACTTGACTATAGACTACACTATTGACTAGACAATAGACTATACTATAGGCTATACTATAGAATAGACCATATACTATACTATAGGCTATACTATAGAATAGACCATATACTAGACTATAGACTAGACTGTAGACTAGACTATAGACTAGACTATAGACTAGACTATAGACTAGACTAGACTATAGACTAGACTATAGACTAGACTATAGACTAGACTATAGACTAGACTATAGACTAGACTATAGACTAGACTATAGACTAGACTATAGACTAGACTATAGACTAGACTATAGACTAGACTATAGACTAGACTATAGACTAGACTATAGACTAGACTATAGACTAGACTATAGACTAGACTATAGGCTATACTATAGAATAGACCATATACTAGACTATAGACTAGACTGTAGACTAGACTATAGACTAGACTATAGACTAGACTATAGACTAGACTATAGACTAGACTATAGACTAGACTATAGACTAGACTATAGACTAGACTATAGACTAGACTATAGACTAGACTATAGACTAGACTATAGACTAGACTATAGACTAGACTATAGACTAGACTATAGACTAGACTATAGACTAGACTATAGACTAGACTATAGACTAGACTATAGACTAGACTATAGACTAGACTATAGACTAGACTATAGACTAGACTATAGACTAGACTAGACTACTAGACTAGACCATAGACTAGACTATAGACTAGACTATAGACTAGACTATAGACTAGACTATAGACTAGACTATAGACTAGACTATAGACTAGACTATAGACTAGACTATAGACTAGACTATAGACTAGACTATAGACTAGACTATAGACTAGACTATAGACTAGACTATAGACTAGACTATAGACTAGACTATAGACTAGGCTATAGACTAGACTATAGACTAGACTATAGACTAGACTATAGACTAGACTATAGACTAGACTACAGACTAGACTATAGACTAGACTATAGACTAGACTATAGACTAGACTATAGACTACTCTATAGACTACACTATAGACTAGACTATAGACTAGACTAGACTAGACTATAGACTACACTATAGACTACACTATAGACTACACTATAGACTAGACTATAGACTAGACTATAGACTAGACTATAGACTAGACTATAGACTGACTAGACTATAGACTAGACTATAGACTAGACTATAGACTAGACTATAGACTAGACTATAGACTAGACTATAGACTAGACTATAGACTAGACTATAGACTAGACTATAGACTAGACTATAGACTAGACTATAGACTAGACTATAGACTAGACTATAGACTAGACTATAGACTAGACTATAGACTAGCCTATAGACTAGACTATAGACTAGACTATAGACTAGACTATAGACTAGACTATAGACTAGACTATAGACTAGACTGTAGACTAGACTATAGACTAGACTTTACACTTGATTAGACTATAGGCTAAACTTTATACTAAACTATAGACTAGACTACAGAATACACTGCATTGGCAACCTGTTAAAAACCTAACAAAATCTTTTGATGAATATTTATTTATTTCTTTACAAAAATTATAAATTATTCTATGAATGAAAAAAATCTTTTCTAATTTTTAATTCCATTCAGTGTGCTTTGAGTGCTGATATTAACAAATCTATACCAGTAGTTTAAACCTTTAATTATGTATATGCCCAAAGCAAAAAAAAAAAAAAAACAAAAAAGATAAATAAAAGAAATATAAGTCAATAACCTCTTCTCTCACTCTACTATTATAAATTGTGCAATAAACTAAAGCCCTCAGCGCGAGCTTTGCCACATTTTTTCATTTTTATTACTTCTTTGCCAACCTCAAAACTCATTTGCTAGCAATTCATATTTGTTTACCACCTCTTCTCCGGCTGCACTAATATCCCGACAAACCAATGCTATATGTATAGGAAAGTGGTACACTACTTAACAGAGATGGAGAAGTTAAGAAGATTGAGTTTTTGGTTAAAATTTAAAATATTTGTAAAAAAAAAAATTTGAAATATAAATTTCTAAAGATTAAATTTCTTAAGACATTTTTCTGTCAGACATACATATGTCATTAGAAATTTTTCTGGGAGGCATACATTTTTGAAGACATTTTTCTGTCAGACGTCAATTTATGAAGACATTTTCCTATCAGACATACATTTCTTTAGTCGTTTTTGTGTCAGACACGAATTTCTGAAGACATTTTTTTTGTCAGACATACATTTCTATAAACATTTGTATGTCAGACAAATCTTTAAAATTTCTTAAGACTTTTTTCTGTCAGACATAAATTTCTTAATATTGTTTTTAGAAATAAATTTCTGTAGACATTTTTTTTTGTAAGACATAAATTTTGTTTGATATGATTCTATCAGAAATAAATTTTGTTTGATATGTTTCTATCAGACATAAATTTCTTTTGATATTTTTCTGTTAGACATAAATATTCTTTGACATTTTTTATTCCGACATATTTTTTAAGCTATTTTTGAGTCAAGCGTACATTTGTAAAGAAATGTTTCTGACATAATTTTTGTGACATTTTTCTGTCAGACATAAATTTCTTAAGATATTTTTTTTGTCAGACATAAATTTCTAAAGACTTTTTTCCGTTAGACATAAATTTCTTAAGACATTTTTCTATCAGACATAAATTTCTAAAAAATTTTTTAGGACAGACATAAAATTAGTTTGACATTTTTCTGTCAGACATAAATTTCCTTTGACAATTTTTGGTCAACTATAAATTTCTTTTGAAATTTTTGTGTCAGCTATAAATTTGCTTCGTTTATTATAATTTTTATCACAAATTTGACTTGCCATCCCTGCTATTTAGCACCATGTTGCACACATCACTGGAACCATCATTAACAAACACACACACATGACACTACTTACTTACTAACTGTCTATAGTTTGCAACCCATAGGTACCATCGAAACATGTAATATTATTGAAAATTTTATGGCGTTTATTTTTCTTCCTTTTTTTTTGCAATTTTTTTTTAATTTTACTACAATAGACAGACAGTCGGTCCGGTCATTATTTTGATGTGCACTTTTAAAAGATTGTTGCAAGAAATTTTGTTGGTTTGTAAATAGTTTTTGTTGTTACTTTTTTGTTGTAATAAAAAACAAATATTATTTCTTAAAATTTTATTGTGAAAATGTGGTCATAAAAATGTACATTTATATTAATTTTATGATTGTTTAGATATGATGATTGGTAACAAGTTAAATAAGTAATTGCTAAAGAAAATATTACATTAACAATAATTAGGGTTAATTTATAGATAAATATAACATTTAAATGTTAAATAAACATAAATGTTATGAAAAATAACAATAAATGTTAGTTTCTCTGTATTTCTGTTGTTTATGTTACAAACACTAAACCAGTGCTGCCAAGTTTCGTTCTGTTTTTTTGCTCAGTGACCCTTGCAAACGAATGTAAACAAAGCAATCAAAACAAAGCTTAAATTTGGCATTTCAAATGTAAACAAATACATATGTTGGATTGGAACAAACAATTACAGTAGTTTTAGTTTAAAATTTGACTTTATTAAGCAATAAACAATAATTAATATTCCAAACATGAATTTTTAATATTTCTTACAAAATTTCATAAAACTTTGCCTTCATTTGCCATAAATAAAGTCGCAAAGTCAAGGTTTAAAAAAAATTAATGAAGATAATATAATTAGTATTGAGTCTTTGAGAGAATTTGGAAAATTTGCCCAAAGTGGAAAAGATGACAGGACGTGATATATATCATTTTGAAGGGAATTGACCCCTCAATAAAAATTTTAAGTTATTTTCATTACAAATTAATTTTATCTATTTTTAAACATTTTTTTCAAAATTTATAAATAATTAATATTAAGTCTTTGAGTGATTTTAGGAAAATTTTGCAAAAGTGAAGCTTTATGTCACAAATCTCAAGTAATCTTTATGATATGTCCCAATTTAAAACATATTTGTAAATATGTTTTGACGTAAGAAAGAAAATACGTCAAATATATTTAACTCGGCATATTTATCTTCTCTCATTTAAAAAAACGGGTTTTTAGTTTTTTTTAGAACTTTTATTCTAAAATTGTTATAGAATTATTACAAAAAAGAGTTCAGTGTACATCAAGTTATAAAAATATCAACTGCATAAATAATTAAAAAGCCTAAAGCTATAACTAAAAAACAACAACAATATTATGTTAAAAATAATAATAAAAAAAAATCGCTTTGCGCTTGAGCTGTGTATGGATTTTAATACTCAAATAAACTAAGCACGTTTCAGTTGGAAACGCGACTTAAAACGTTAAGGTTGTTTTTAAAACGGAGACAGTTTTTTTTTGCCAATAAAAATTATATCAATTTATTTATAGTTTAATTAAAATTCAAAAATTATTATATTTCTATAACAATATGGTGGTTAAACCCGGTTTAGAAGAACAAATTTTAGCTTTAGAAACATGGTTGAAAACCCAACCACAATTGCCTCAAAATATAGGTATTTTCTTAAATATTTTCCATATTCAAAAAAATATTTTGTTTACTACTTTTTTCAAGTGCTAATTGAAAAAGAAATTTATTTTGTTGTGTTAAATATAAATTTACATTGTTGCTGAAATTAATATTAAAGTTGTTATTTTGTGAGCAGTTATAGTATTTAGACAAATTAAATACATACCTACTTATACATTGCAAAA
Organism: Lucilia sericata; assembly: GCF_015586225.1. Lineage (NCBI taxonomy): Eukaryota > Metazoa > Arthropoda > Insecta > Diptera > Calliphoridae > Lucilia > Lucilia sericata. The sequence goes on from NW_023994277.1 coordinate 376,007, forward strand.
ATTTTGTGCTGAATAATTAATTTTTTTTATTTGTTTTTAATATATAAAATAATAAATTTTATTTTAATGTACGTCAGTTATTTGAAGTGCTTAATATTACAAGTTGTTTAAATTGTTGGAATTTTTTTTGTAATAAAATGTTAATGTAAAATTTATACATTTTATTTAAAGTAAATATTACTATCAATCAGGCATAACTAACTGAATAATCAATATATCTATAGACGTTTGTCTAACAATTATAAATTACTTAAGAATTTTGTCTAATTCTCTGGATAGTTTTCTGTTTATGTCAGACATAAATTTCTATAGAAATTTTTCTTTAAAACAAAAATGTATGTGTGACATTTTTATGTCAGACATAAAATTCTATAAATTTTTGCATCATACATAAATTAAAAAAAAATATGTCAGACATAAATTTGTTAAGACATTTTAATCTCAGACATAAATTTGTTAAGACATTTTTAGGTCAGACATAATTTTCATAAATTTCAGAATAGAAATTGTTCTTTAGTCATAAATTTCTAGAGATTTTTCCATTAGACATAATTTAAAACAAAAATGTATGTCTGACATAGAAAATTCTATAAATTTTTCCATCATACATAAATTAAAAAAAAATTATGTCAGACATACATTTGTTAAGACATTTTTATGACAGACATAAATATCTGTAGGAATTGTTCTTTAAGGCATAAATTTCTAGAGATTTTTCCATTAGACATAATTTGAAACAAAATGACATTGTCTGACATTTTTATGTCAGACATAAAATTCTATAAATTTTTCCATCATACATAAATTAAAAAAAATATTTATGTCAAACATAAATATAAATATTTGTTAAGACATTTTTATGTCAGACATACATTTGTTAAGACATTTTTATGTCAGACATAAATTTCTATAGAAAGCTTTAAAACAGTCGTAAATTTCTGTAGATATTTTTATGATAGACATAAATATATATAAATTTTTAAAAAAAATTTTATGTCAGACATAAATTTGTTAAGATATTTTTATAAAATTTGATTGTCAGACATACGATTAATGCCTGCCATAAATTTTTATGTCACACATAATTTTATGTCAGACATAAATTTAAATTGCAGATATAAATTTTTATATCAGACTTAAATTTTTATGTCAGACATACATTTTTATGTCAGACATTCATTTTTATGTCAGACATAAATTTATATGTCAGACAAAAATTTATATCAAACATATTTTTTTTATTTTTTCCGACCTAATTTTCTTTGGGGTTTTCTCTTCAAATTCTGGTTTTAACCATCCATGTTATTTAAATTCCAAAAACAAAAAATTCTAGATAAACTATTCCTCAAACGTTTCATTCACTCCATGAATGGTGATTTGGATGGGGCCAAACGTTTGCTGGAATTTAATTTTAAATTGCGCAACAAACACAGTGAAATTTTTTTGAAAAGAGATCCTCTAGATGAGAGTTCACAGAAACTACTGCAAGTGGCGTAAGTTCAAAACATGAGAAAAATTAAAAAAAAAAAAACAAAACTAGTTAATACAACAAACACACAAAATCTTTACAGCGACCTCATACCACTCCCCGGCAAAACACCCGACAATTATAAACTGCTTATTTATCGTTTAATCGACCATGATGCAGACAAGGTGAGTGTCTTGTTCACAAAAAGAAAAAAAAAAAAAAAAAACAAGAAAATGTTTGCAATTTTTTTTCCACTTTACTTTAACCCAGTTCAACTTTACTGATTCCATCAAAGTATTCTTTATGATGTCCGACTGTCGTTTTGCCATCAACGATGAACCTGATGATGGCGAGGTTCCCATTTTTGATATGTCCGGCTATAGTTTGCGGCATTTAACAAAGACTGTCCTCTCAGTTTTACGTGTTTATATGAAATTTGTGCAGGAGGCACATCCAGTGCGCATCAGACAAATACATGTTTTAAATAGTCCTTCGTATTTGGATAAAGTGTTGACGGTTATTAAGCCATTTATGAAAAGTGAAGTTTTTAAATTGGTAAGTACGAAAAAGAAAGAAAATGGATTTTATGTCAATGGTTGAATGTTTTGCTTTAGATACATTTTCATTTGCCTAATGCTGATACTCCTTATGAATATTTTCCACGTGAAATGCTGCCTTTGGAATATGGTGGTAAGGCGGGTAGTTTAAAGGAATTGAAGGCGTTTTGGATGCAAAAGTTGGAGGAGAAAAGGTATAGTTTGAACTGAACTAGAAGAGAACTAGAACTAGAACAGAACTAGAACAGAACTAGAACAGAACTACAACAGAACTAGAACAGAACTAGAACAGAACTAGAGCAGAACTAGAACAGAACTAGAACAGAACTAGAACAGAACTAGAACAGAACTAGAACAGAACTAGAACAGAACTAGAACAGAACTAGAACAGAACTAGAACAGAACTAGAACAGAACTAGAACAGAACTAGAACAGAACTAGAACAGAACTAGAACAGAACTAGAACAGAACTAGAACAGAACTAGAACAGAACGAGAACAGAACTAGAACAGAACTAGAACAGAAAAAAACTAGAACAGAACTAGAACAGAACTAGAACAGAACTAGAACAGACTAGAACAGAACTAGAACAGAACTAGAACAGAACTAGAACAGAACTAGAACAGAACTAGAACAGAACTAGAACAGAACTAGAACAGAACTAGAACAGAACTAGAACTAGAACAGGAACTAGAACAGAACTAGAACAGAAGTAGAACAGAAGTAGAACAGAAGTAGAACAGAAGTAGAACAGAAGTAGAAACAGAAGTAGAACAGAGCTAGCACAGAACTAGAGAGAACTAGAACAGAACTAGAACAGAACTAGAACAGAACTAGACAGGAACTAGAACAGAACTAGAACAGAACTAGAACAGAACTCGAACAGAACTAGAACAGAACTAGAACAGTACTAGAACAGAACTAGAACAGAACTCGAACGAACTAGAACAGAACGAGAACAGAAATAGAACAGAACTAGAACAGAACTAGAACAGAACTAGAACAGAACTAGAACAGAACTAGAACAGAACTAGAACAGAACTAGAACAGAACTAGAACAGAACTAGAACAGAACTAGAACAGAACTAGAACAGAACTAGAACAGAACTAGAACAGAACTAGAACAGAACTAGAACAGAACTAGAACAGAACTAGAACAGAACTAGAACAGAACTAGAACAGAACTAGAACAGAACTAGAACAGAACTAGAACAGAACTAGAACAGAACTAGAACAGAACTAGAACAGAACTAGAACAGAACTAGAACAGAACTAGAACAGAACTAGAACAGAACTAGAACAGAACTAGAACAGAACTAGAACAGAACTAGAACAGAACTAGAACAGAACTAGAACAGAACTAGAACAGAACTAGAACAGAACTAGAACAGAACTAGAACAGAACTAGAACAGAACTAGAATGAACTAGTACAGAACTAGAACAGAACTAGAAAAGACTAGAACAGAACTAGAACAAAACTAGAACAGAACTAGAACAGAACTAGAACAGAACTAGAACACAACTAGGACACAACTAGGACACAACTAGAACACAACTAGAACACAACTAGAACATAATTAGAACACAACTAGAACACAACTAGAACACAACTAGAATACAACTAGAACACAACTAGAACACAACTAGAACACAACTAGAACGCATCTAGAACAGAAATAGAACGGAATAGTTTTCTAATCAGTTTTATTTTATTTACAGGGATTACCTAATGGATCCTTCCAGATGGCAAATGGATAAATCTAAAAAACCTTTAAAATCTACTGAAAAATCTGCCAAAAGCCCCGATCTGACACAAAGTTTAAAAACTTTGGAAATTGATTAAATCTTTAGTTTTATGCATATGTTTTTGTTCTTTTTTTGTAGTTCTTTTTTTTGGATTTTGTTTTAAAGTAAAATAAACAAAACATTTGTTGTTTGAGTAGAAAATGATTCTGCAAATTGTTTTCAACACTTGAAAATTTTGCTTATCGTTTTTTTTTGCCATAAATATGTTTGATTATTAAACTGTGATTAATGACTTGGCAAAAGTGCTGGGAACACATAAGGACCTTTTTGAAATATTTTAAATACTTAAAAAATATGGCTTGCCAGTGGAAATGCAAAGAAACTAACGATTACAGGCATAATTTAAATAAGAGTTATGCAGCATATACTCCATGTACTCCACTTTCTCTTCCCTGTCTTACAACATCCATCAACATAAACCCCCCTTTGAGTATTTGATAAAGTTATGTTCACACTGAAATGAAAATTGATTGAATTTAATAAATATTTGAATTCCCTATTCCGTAGCTAGTGTGAACAGAGAGTGTTTATAAAACGTTTAATATGTATTTTACTTTTATGTGCTAAATTATTTATGCTTTAGTTAAGTTGTAAATGTTTGTAATAAAGTGAGAGAGAGATACACAGCGGCTAAGAGAGAGTTATTAAATGTGTGTGTCTTAGTGTTTATTTGCATATTGAGCCAAATAGAATAAAACAAAGTAAACAAAAAAGAGTTTATCATGACTAAACATAAATGTTGTGTTGCCTGACTAACAGCAACAACAAAAGCTGTAGCAAAAATATGTATAAACACCCACACAAATGCAAATATTGTAGAATAAAGTCAACTACATAAATACAAAAAAGAAAAAATCCTAAAGGATTTTGCTTTTTTTTAATTTTTTACATGATTGTTGTTGTTTTTTTCCTGTTTCATTGTTGTATTCTGTTGCAATATCAACTTCAAATAGGAACAGGAAGTGCACTTGGTCCATAATAATGGCTTTTTGCACATTGTCGTTAGCAAAAAGAAACGAACAAAAAGTTGCCAAAGCAAATAAGAAAAAAAAGAGAAATTATGATAGCAGAGAGGCAAAGTGATGAGTGTGTTAATTTGCATTTCCAGTTGAGCTGTTATAATCGTCAAAATTATGCTGTTGTATATTGCTTGTACATATTTCTTTTCTTTCTTTTAAAAGAATATGTATTAAATTTTTTAAAGAAAATTTTGTATAAAACTTTTAAAAAAATTAACAAAAATATAATGTTTGCAACGAACTATGTAGAACAGAACTAGAACAGAATTAGAAGAGAACTAGAACAGAACTACAACAGAACTAGAACTGAACTAGAACAGAACTAGAACTGAACTAGAACTGAACTAGAACTGAACTAGAACTGAACTAGAACTAGAACTGAACTAGAACTGAACTAGAACTGAACTAGAACTGAACTAGAACTGAACTAGAACTGAACTAGAACTGAACTAGAACTGAACTAGAACTGAACTAGAACTGAACTAAACGAACTAGAACTGAACTAGAACTGAACTAGAACTGAACTAGAACTGAACTAGAACTGACTAGAACTGAACTAGAACTGAACTAGAACTGAACTAGAACTGAACTAGAACTGAACTAGAACTGAACTAGAACTGAACTAGAACTTGAACTAGAACTGAACTAGAACTGACTAGAACTGAACTAGAACTGAACTAGAACTGAACTAGAAACTGAAACTAGAACTGAACTAGAACTGAACTAGAACTGAACTAGAACTGAACTAGAACTGAACTAGAACTGAACTAGAACTGAACTAGAACTGAACTAGAACTGAACTAGAACTGAACTAGAACTGAACTAGAACTGAACTAGAACTGAACTAGAACTGAACTAGAACTGAACTAGAACTGAACTAGAACTGAACTAGAACTGAACTAGAACTGAAACTAGAACTGACTAGAACTAGACTGAACTAGAACTGAACTAGAACTGAACTAGAACTGAACTAGAACTGAACTAGAACTGAACTAGAACTGAACTAGAACTGAACTAGAACTGAACTAGAACTGAACTAGAACTGAACTAGAACTGAACTAGAACTGAACTAGAACTGAACTAGAACTGAACTAGAACTGAACTAGAACTGAACTAGAACTGAACTAGAACTGAACTAGAACTGAACTAGAACTGAACTAGAACTGAACTAGAACTGAACTAGAACTGAACTAGAACTGAACTAGAACTGAACTAGAACTGAACTAGAACTGAACTAGAACTGAACTAGAACTGAACTAGAACTGAACTAGAACTGAACTAGAACTGAACTAGAACTGAACTAAACTGAACTAGACTGAACTAGAACTGAACTAGAACTGAACTAGAAACTGAAACTAGAACATGAACTAGAACTGAACTAGAACTGAACTAGAACTTGAACTAGAACTGAACTAGAACTGAACTAGAACTGAACTAGAACTGAACTAGAACTGAACTAGAACTGAACGAGAACTGAACTAGAACTGAACTAAGAACTGAACTAGAACTGAAACTAGAACTGAACTAGAACTGAACTAGAACTGAACTAGAACTGAACTAGAACTGGAACTAGAACTGAACTAGACTGAACTAGAACTTGAACTAGAAACCTGAACTAGACTTGAACTAGAACTGAACTAAACTGACTAGAATTGACTAGAACTGAACTAGAAGGAACTAGAACTGAACTAGAACTGAACTAGAACTGAACTAGAACTGAACGAGAACTGAACTAGAACTGAACTAGAACTGAAACTAAACATGACCTAGAACTGAACTAGAACTGGAACTAGAACTGAACTAGAACTGAACTAGAACTGAACTAGAACTGAACTAGAACTGAACTAGAACTGAACTAGAACTGAACTAGAACCTGAACTAGAACTGAACTAGAACTGAACTAGAACTGAACTAGAACTGAACTAGAACTGAACTAGAACTGAACTAGAACTGAACTAGAAACTGAACTAGAACTGAACTAGAACTGAACTAGAACTGAACTAGAACTGAACTAGAACTGAACTAGAACTGAACTAGAACTGAACTAGAACTGAACTAGAACTGAACTAGAACTGAACTAGAACTGAACTAGAACGAACTAGACTGAACTAGAACTGAACTAGAATGAACTAGAACTGAACTAGAACTGAACTAGAACTGAACTAGAACTGAACTAGAACTGAACTAGAACTGAACTAGAACTGAACTAGAACTGAACTAGAACTGAACTAGAACTGAACTAGAACTGAACTAGAACTGAACTAGAACTGAACTAGAACTGAACTAGAACTGAACTAGAACTGAACTAGAACTGAACTAGAACTGAACTAGAACTGAACTAGAACTGAACTAGAACTGAACTAGAACTGAACTAGAACTGAACTAGAACTGAACTAGAACTGAACTAGAACTGAACTAGAACTGAACTAGAACTGAACTAGAACTGAACTAGAAACTGAACTAGAACTGAACTAGAACTGAACTAGAAACTGAACTAGAACTGAACTAGAAACTGAACTAAATGAACTAGACTGAACTGAAAATGAACTAGAAAACTGAACTAGAACTGAACTAGAACTGAACTAGAACTGAACTAGAACTGAACTAGAACTGACCTAGAACTGAACTAGAACTGAACTAGAACTGAACTACTGAACTAAACTGAAACTAGAACTGAACTAGAACTGAACTAGAACTGAACTAGAACTGAACTAGAACTGAACTAGAACTGAACTAGAACTGAACTAGAACTGAACTAGAACTGAACTAGAACTGAACTAGAACTGAACTAGAACTGAACTAGAACTGAACTAGAACTGAACTAGAACTGAACTAGAACTGAACTAGAACTGAACTAGAACTGAACTAGAACTGAACTAGAACTGACACTAGAACTGAACTAGAACTGAACTAGAACTGAACTAGAACTGAACTAGAACTGAACTAGAACTGAACTAGAACTGAACTAGAACTGAACTAGAACTGAACTAGAACTGAACTAGAACTAGAACTGAACTAGAACTGAACTAGAACTGAACTAGAACTGAACTAGAACTGAACTAGAACTGAACTAGAACTGAACTAGAACTGAACAAGAACTGAACTAGAACCGAACTGGAACTGAACTAGAACTGAACTAGAATATAACTAGAACTGAAATGGAACTGAACTAGAACTGAGCTAGAACTGAACTGGAACTGAACTAGAACTGAACTAGAAATAAACTAGAAATGAACTAGAACTGAGAAAATCTTATGTATAACAGTTTTTCTATAGAAAATATTAAGTATAACAGTTTTTTGTACATAGCATTTGGCATACAACAGTTTTTTTATAGAAAATTTTCTGTATAACAGTTTTTTCTTGTAGAAAATTACATAGAATTTTGTGTATGTAAATTTTGAAATATAACAGTTTTTTCTACAGATAATTTTGTGTATAACAGTTTTCCTTATAAAAAATTTTCTGTATAACAGTTTTTTTCTAGGGAAAATTTTGTGTATAACTGTTATTTCTTAAGATAATATTGTGTATAACAGTTTTCCTTATAAAAACGTTTTTGTATAACAGTTTGAAAGGAGAAAATTTTGTGTATAACTGTTTTTTTAGAGAAAATCCAAAGTTTAAGTGTTTTTTCTAGCTAAATAGAAAAACATTTTGTTCAAGAAATCTGTATAACAGTTTTCCTTAACAACAAGTTTTGTTTAATTAAAATGTTCCCTTAATTTAATATTTGTCTTTAAAACAAAAACCTTTAACCTTCCTTGGAACTTGCAACATGTCTATGACCCCCCCAAGTTCGAGCCAGCTTGAGCATACATTTTTAATTGTTACAAACGAACCGCTTTGTTCTGTTCTGTCTCTGCCTCTGGTCCTATTGTTAAAAGCAAGCTTCAATAAAAGTTGCCTAGAGCAAAAGTCTAACGACCGACTAGTTCGCAGTTAAATGTCGTGCAAAACGGTCTAATAAAATTCATAAAAAAAAAAAACAAAAATAAACAATAAAAGTTTTTTTATACAGAAAAAATTGTGAAAAAAAATTAAGAAAAAAATCAAAATATTATTGAAATTTTAAAGAAAATTTTATAAAATTTGAAAAATCTTTAAGAGTGTTTTTAGCAATTTTATTTAAATTTAAACAAGTGTTTGCAAAAAAACTAACCAATTAGTCAACTTTAAACTATATGCCTTAAAGTAGGTTACAGAAATTTCTATTTAAACTCTTTTTTCATTAAAAATGTTTAACATAACAAAACATTACGTAAGCCACCCACAAATTACTCATAATTCTAAGTTTGTTCCCCAAAAAATTACAAAAAAAAAAACACGAAATATTTTGCCACAATTAATTGTAGCATTAGTTTTGTTTTTTGTTTCTTTTGACTTTAACTATAACTTCCCTTTATCCTATATATTCCGTTAGCTGTTGTTGTAGTTACTAGTTTTTTTCTTCTCATAGACAAAACTAACCTCTCCCTCTCTCTTTGCCTTATGAACAATAACAAAGTGTTATAGATCTCTTAAACATAACATTACACAAACCGTTATTTGTACATGACTACACTCGTACATTTATAAATATTTTCTTATAACAATAACAAAAAAAAAAAAAAAAAAAAAAACGTTTTTCCTCTCTTTTCTTTTCCTTCTACTTTTAACTATTTTAATATGTCTGTCTATTTTCTTTGCGTGTTTGTTTGTTTGTTTGTATGCAAAGTAATTTCTTTACTTCTTCTTGTACATTTTGCCATTTCTTTTGTATTTTTTCTATTATTGTTATTGTTTTCTAGCTTTCTTTTATTATGATTGTGTATACCGTTATGTTGTGAAGAAAAAGTGTTGCCTACTTTTTGTCGGAAATTAGTAGGTTTTGTTAGAAATTTGTAATAATTCATTAAAAATTCAAGAAATTTAAAGAAAACTTAGACAATTTTGTAAAATTTTTTATTATCATAAAATTTCGAATTTTCGAACTTAAGTTCGAATAGAAATTTTTTACTTAAAACTATTTCAATTCCATTTTAAAGTTGTTTAAAACATTTCTAGTTAAGAATTTTAGGAAAATCTGCAAACTTTAACAATTTCGAAAATTCGAAAATTTTGTAAAATTCTTTATTATCATAAAATTTCGAATTTTCGAACTTAAGTTCGAATAGAAATTTTTTACTTAAAACTATTTCAATTCCATTTTAAAGTTGTTTAAAACATTTCTAGTTAAGAATTTTAGGAAAATCTGCAAACTTTAACAATTTCGAAAATTCGAACTTAAGTTCGAAATTTGAAATATGTTTAAAAATTTATAAATTTTTAGTTTAATATGCTAAATTCCTTACAAATAAGCAATTTAAATCAATTTTAGACATTTTGACAAATTTCGAAAATTCGAACTTAAATTCGAAATTTCACATACGACTTAAAATTAATAAATTTTAAGTTTAATATGCTAATTTCATCATAAATTAGCAATTTTAATGAATTTAAGCAGTTTTGGCTAATTTTGAATTTTCGAACTTAATATCGAATTGAAATTTTTTACTTAAAAATATTTAAAATGCATATTTAAGTTATTTTAAACATTTCTAGCTTGAAATCTTATGAAAATGTGAAATTTTTAACTATTTCGAAAATTCGAACTTAAGTTCGAAATTTAAAAAATGGCTTAAAATGTCTACATTTTTAGTTTAATATGTAAAATTACTTCTAAATTAGTAATTTTTTTCAATTTTAGCTGTTTTAAACAATTTCGAATTTTCGAATTTAAATTGTTTACTTAAAAACTATTTAAATTGCTTATTCAAGTTATTCCAAACATTTCTTCTTTTAAATCTGTGGAAAAAGAGCAACTTTAAACAATTTCGAACTTATGAACTTTCAAAAAACCGCTAAATTGTTTTTACTGTTTTTATTTATTATGTGTGTATGTGTTATTTTATTGTCATTTCACATTGTTTGAGCCGGTTGGCATGTTAACCTCAAAAATAACTTTTTTCTATTGTTTTTTTTTTCTCTCCTTCTTCTTTTTTATTATCCTGGAAAGACAATTTTTAGCAAGTATTTCCTAAGTATAGTCCTTTCCTACTAACACTATAGCTACAATTTTCAAAAGAAAGCATTTTTTATTTAGAAATTATAATAACTTAAAAAACTTTATTTTTTATACATAAAAGACGAAAAAAAATATCATGTATATGTCCTGTGCAACATGTCTGATAGCCGGTATTTTTTTCGCTTTAAGGGGGTGTTTTGGTATGATAGTAATGTTGACATCAAACCAAACACAACTTTATATTTTGTTGCTTAATAATTTCTTAAGATTTTTGGGGGTTTTAGTGAGGAGGTTTTTCGATATTGAGTTTCAATTATTCTTGTCTATGATTATTTTTTGATGGAGGTGGCAACCTCTTGTTATTGTTTAAGGTCTTTCGCCCTCCCTTTCATCACAACTATTTTAGTTTGGTATACTGTTGCAGAATTTTTGAAAGAATGTTTTATAATTATTAGGTGGTCTTTTTAGAGCCAAAGAGTTAAGTTTAGGAAAGGAACGCAATAAACAACCGAACGAATGGACTAACTAACTAACTAACTAACTAACTAACTAACTAACTAACTAACTAACTAACTAACTAACTAACTAACTAACTAACTAACTAACTAACTAACTAACTAACTAACTAACTAACTAACTAACTAACTAACTAACTAACTAACTAACTAACTAACTAACTAACTAACTAACTAACTAACTAACTAACTAACTAACTAACTACTAACTAACTAACTAACTAACTAACTAACTAACTAACTAACTAACTAACTAACTAACTAACTAACTAACTAACTAACTAACTAACTAACTAACTAACTAACTAACTAACTAACTAACTAACTAACTAACTAACTAACTAACTAACTAACTAACTAACTAACTAACTAACTAACTACTAACTAACTAACTAACTAACTAACTAACTAACTAACTAACTAACTAACTAACTAACTAACTAACTAACTAACTAACTAACTAACTAACTAACTAACTAACTAACTAACTAACTAAACTAACTAACTAACTAACTAACTAACTAACTAACTACTAACTAACTAACTAACTAACTAACTAACTACTAACTAACTAACTAACTAACTAACTAACTAACTAACTAACTACCTAACTAACTAACTAACTAACTAACTACCTAACTAACTAACTAACTAGATTTCTTATATCAAAACTTAAAATTTTGATTTGATGTGTACTCTTTATTTGCCAATTTATGTAGGGTGTTATTATAGCATTTAAATGAAAAACCTAGAAACATTGAATCGTCCTCAAAAATATTGTAATTTATTGAATTTTAACTAGAAAATAAACCAAAAGTTTTTGTTATTTGCTGTTTAGTTTGTTTCAGTTGTGTTTCCAATAGTTCCTCCTTAAAGTTAAAAGGTTACAGCGAAAACTTTATGCAAGTTATTATTATAATTTTGAGCATAAAGTTTATAGTTTCATATTAACATAGTTGGAAATTAGTTTAAGAAAATAGTTACATATTTAGGTTGTATTTAAAATAAACTAAAAATTAAACTAGAAGTTTATAAGAAACTTGTTTTGTTTTAAATTATAAAGAATTTTTAGGAAACATGTTTAATAATGTTAGAAATTTTCTTTATATTTAATTTTAAAATTTTATAGAATTTTGGTTAATTTATCAAAAATTTCATTATTTTTCATTAAGTTTCCTCTGATAGCTTTGTTTTAATACTAAAGCAGTGTACTTAACATCTGGTAGCTTTGTTTTTTCTAATCAAAACAAAGCAAAGAGTTACCGTGGTTAATTTTTATTAGTTGGCTATGGAAAACTATCAGATTAATAGGTTTTTTACTATTTAGTAAAGTTTTTAGCGTTTTAATAAGGAAATTTAATAAATTTAAATTTTACGATAATCTTAGAGTTTTTTACATTAAATCTTAGATTTTCTTAAAAATATTTAAAAAATTTCCTTACTTTCTTTACTTAAAGTTATAAATTGTCTCAAATCTCTTGAATATTATCATTTAATTTATGTTTCGTTTTTATAAAATGTCTCGTTTTGGTTAGACATGTTTTTTTTTTCGACATTCTAGACAGTCTGGCTGCTTAGATTTTTTTCTCTACGTTTTAGATTATTCAAACTAAAACTTCAAACCTTTTTTTTCAGTTTCTTCCTATTTCAAACTCTTTATTATGCTAATTCAGCGTTTAATATCAAAGAATCTTAAAAACAAGAAACAAAAAATCCATTACAAAAACCGCCTTATACAGAAAGGAATAGCAAACCTTTAACATTGTTTAGACCCATTATTTAAGTCAACAACTATATAAATGAAAATTTTAAGACACGCGATGTACATGAAAAAAAATAAACATTAGAAAAGTTGTGGCAAAAAAAAAAAACTTTTTTCTTTAGTTATAAATGATTACCAACAATTTCAAGGAAGTTATACACACGTTTAACAAATGGATGTAACAAAAAAATGAAAAATTCCTTTGGCATTTAAGTTGAAAGAAAGTTTAAGTTAGAGGTTATTTGCAAAGAAAAGAAAAGGGTGTTTATTTTGGGGGTGAAAATTTGGTTTAAGAAAATGGGCTTTAATGTCTGAGTTATAAGCTTAAGAACCAAACATTCATGAACAAATTTTAGTTTCCTTAAAAACTGAAGGATTTCTAAACCTTGTTAGATAATTTGTATACAAAAATATGATTCATGGGTTTAAGAATATGTGTTTTAAAAATCAACAAAATCGGTTTTAAAATAACAGAGATATGATCATTAGAATATTACTAGTATTGTCATTTAACCAAAGAGTGATGCCAAATTCTTTAAATAGTTTTGTTTACAAATGGGCAGCACTTTGTTTACATGTTCTTTAAAAGAGAGTAAGAGAAAAAGTGTAACATTTAGTTAACCCTGTTATTAAGTACTATTTACCTTCTTATAACAAATAATGAAAAAGACCTTTAGACTTAGAAAAATTGCAAACAAAAAAGCAAAAATAAATTGTTAGACATAAACTAACAATTATTTAATATTACACACAAATAAATCAAATTAAACAATGAGCATTACTAGAGCAATGAAAACAACAGAGAAAATGATGTCTAAGCAATTATTTAAAAACCGCTAAATAGTCTTTATTGTTAATGTAGCTATAACATAAATTATAGTTCCTTTCCTTTTTTTGGCAACATTGCTTGTCTTTAATGTCCTTTATTGCAGCCCTTAAAAGTTTTAGGTTAATACAATGACCTTAAGAAAACAGAAACAAAATAAAAACTAAATAGTTTTTCTTATAGTTTAGGGTTTTTTCGTTTACCAGGCAAGTTTGTTGAAAAGTTTTTGTATTGTAACGTAGAGTTTTTTAGTTGTTTTTATTACATACTATTTAGCATTTGGGTAATAATTTAGTTTCTGTTATTTATTTAATAGTTAAGTTCACTAGCACTTAAGGCCAGACAAATAATGTAACATTTTCACTAAAAAACTATATAGTAATTGGAAAAACCCTTAATTTGTTTTCTTTTATATTTCTCATTGTTCTTTTAACTTATTCCTTTAAAAAAACTAAAAATTTGTTACTTTTACTAATTTTTAACCTAAAGTCCATTAAATCCATCATAATATTACTATCTACTATCCGGTAGCTTTGTTTTCAACATGTAAACAAAACAAACCAAAACTGTCTTGTGGCAGCTTTGTTTTCTCAGCCTATAAAAACAGATTATGACTAAACGTGAAATAACATCAAGAAATTCAAGAATTTTTTAATAATTTCTTTCAAATTTAATAAATTTTTAATAATTTTAGTTGATTTCACTTTTCTTCTATATTTCTCATTAAAATTCTATGTGCTTTTGACATAATCCTTTAAAAAACCCTTTAAACTTGTAAAATTTTAATATTTTTACTAATTTTTCTACTAAAATGTCTTAAATCCTTCATAAATTTTACAATATTTTGCAAAATTTGTTATAAACTATCAAGTTTAAATTGATTTTTATATTAAACTATCCGGTAACTATGTTATCAACATGTAAACAAAACAAATAAAAACTGTCAAGTGGCAGCTTTGTTTATGTTTAGCAAAACATAAAAAAGTGTTACCAAGTTTTAGTTTTCTTAAATGTTTAACAAATTAAAGCAAAGAACATAGAAAGACTTATATTTTCCCTCATATCTCAGCCTATAATGGATCGATTAAACTAAAATTTTGTAAAAAGTCCGTAGACATTCTCTTTTATTCATATTTGTAACAAACTAGTTAAAACTTTCTAATTTCTTTCACAATTTTTATAAAATAAAAACAAAATAAAATTGCAGGGCAAATGGCCGTTTGTCAGTTATTAAATTCAGATTTAGAGACGACAATAAAACAAATTAAACACCGCAAATTTCATAACTTATAGTTTTTTTTTTGTAAAAATCCTTTTCAAACTTAAATTCCTTTTAACAAAAATTTTTATAAACTTTTAATATTTGCTATTTTTATATAAAAAAAAACTATAAAACCCAATAACAATCATAATAATCATACGTCATGGGGTTTATTCCATAAATCGCAAACCTAACATGACGTATGAGCAAGTTTTAATTATACATTACTAATACGCTTCAAGTTTCATAGACAAACAAAAAAGTTTTCAGTATTTTTTTGTCGTCATTTAGTCTCCAATGATTATAAATTAAATGCTTGTTTTTGCCATACATATCAAATGCAAAAAAATAGGAAACTGAGTAAAAGAAGAAAAAGAAAAAAAAAACAAAACACCAAACACGAGAAAACATTATCAAAAAGGGCAATAAACTTGTTAGAAACCATAGTGCCAGAAAGTAATAAAAAGTTGTAAAGAAAAAAACAACAACAACTACCACAATAATAATAAAAATAAAATAACAGCAACAAAAATAACAACACAAAACTACAAAGCAATAATAAAACGACAAGGACATCTATACTAAGTTAAAACAATATTCTAAACTAACAGTAAATACTCAACAAATGGGAAAGTATTAAAAATAAGAACAGATAGTAAAATCCTTTTTAGTTAGCTGTTACTGTTTAGTCACCAACAATAATGAAATCTTTTTCAAGCATTTTATGAAAAATTGCATTAAATCTCTTGGTAATTTACAATCCACTGTTCCTGGTCCAGTTCATATTGTTATATTATATATTTTTTTAATTAAATCTTTTTATTAATTTTATTAAAAAACCTTTTAAGTCAAACAGTTTGGCATGTTTTCTTTCTTTTATCATGTAATACAAAGAACAGAGACTTTAAAGAGAAAATTGTAACAATAAGATGCTGCTTAATAGTAGACAAATAAACTATAAGGAGATAGATTTAAAGCAAAGAGAAGGGGAGGAGGGAAAAGGAAGAGTTCAAGGCAAATATCCGATTAATTTAGCTGAAAGCTAAATAATAACAAAAAGTAATTTAAACAAATCTAACAAAAACTAATTTTATGAAATATTTTAGAATAAAGACTGGAATATAGACTAGACTATAGACTAGACTATAGAATAGACTATAGACTAGACTATAGACTAGACTATAGACTAGACTATAGAATAGACTATAGACTAGACTATAGACTAGACTATAGACTAGACTATAGACTAGACTATAGACTAGACTATAGACTAGACTATAGACTAGACTATAGACTAGACTATAGACTAGACTATAGACTAGACTATAGACTAGACTATAGACTAGACTATAGACTAGACTATAGACTAGACTATAGACTAGACTATAGAGTAGACTATAGACTAGACTATAGACTAGACTATAGACTAGACTATAGACTAGACTATAGACTAGACTATAGACTAGACTATAGACTAGACTATAGACTAGACTATAGACTAGACTATAGACTAGACTATAGACTAGACTATAGACTAGACTATAGACTAGACTATAGACTAGACTATAGACTAGACTTTAGACTAGACTATAGACTAGACTATAGACTAGACTATAGACTAGACTATAGACTAGACTATAGACTAGACTATAGACTAGACTATAGACTAGACTATAGACTAGACTATAGACTAGACTATAGACTAGACTATAGACTAGACTATAGACTAGACTATAGACTAGACTATAGACTAGACTATAGACTAGACTATAGACTAGACTATAGACTAGACTATAGACTAGACTATAGACTAGACTATAGACTAGACTATAGACTAGACTAGACTATAGACTAGACTATAGACTAGACTATAGACTAGACTATAGACTAGACTATAGACTAGACTATAGACATAGGGCTAAGCTCAGGCTACTATGGGGGTCAGCGGGTGGCGGATAGCTGAACGGCCTGCAGATATGTAGGCTAGCTGCGATAAATAAGCAGTCCCCGACCAAGAGCGGTAGAAGGCTGAGGGTGTAATAAAAAAAAGTTACTAAAACCTGTCGACGTTTCTATGACGTGGCGAATAAATGCCGCCATTAACTAAGCATTTCCCGCAGGGATGTCCTCAAGAGAGGCACATTTAGGAGATTGACACCTCCGCGGGTACCCCAGTCAACTATACGAAACCCAGAAGCGTCTGATCCATAGTGGGCGGCTCACTGGTCAGCGTCTGTTTTCATGTTAGAAACGGCTGTAACCACACCTGGCGGCTAGGTATAAAACGATAGGGGTAGGAACCCCGACAGAAAAGCCAACATGGAAAGTCAATCAAATGAAAATAAACTTACGGTGCAGGGAGTTAATAACCCAGTGCCGGCGGCAGAGGGGGGTGAGAACGCAGGCCCCCGGTCGTCGATATCCAGCGACTGCATAAACGAAAATAAAAAAAACCAAGACGGACAAAGTTCGACAACCAATGAGAACACTCAGAGTAGCGCGATACCATCGGCATATATGTCCCTGATGAACCCTTTTGGAAAAGGATTCATCACCAAGAAAACACCTCCGAGGGGAAACGCAGAACAGTCTCTAAATCTACCGGAGCAAAATAAGGAAAATCCTCCAAATGTCCCAAAAACCAAAGGTGATGCCTTTACAGAGCTTGGTGAATTGATCGTAGACCTAATGAAATTTGTTAAGGGCCGCAACAACATACACCACAGCGTAATGGACAAATTGAGAGTCATAAGAACTAGGTTTAACAAAATCCAATACGAAAGGAGAAAAGAGGCAAACAACACTGACAAAACAGTCGAGTTTTCATTCGCAAACGAGGAAATGGTCGAAAAAGAAACCCAGACATCCCCTCAAGTATGGCCCACCAAAAGAGATAAGCGAGAAAGAGACGATAACCAAGAAACTCCAAAAACTACTACTCCCAAGAGACAGAAACGAGCTCCCAGAAAGAAAAAACAGACGCCAGCTTTACCAACGGAGCCTACTGTTAGCGTCACTGCTACAGAAGAAAAGGAACCACCTACTGAAAGTAAATGGCAAACTGTTAAGAAAAAAAACAAGAAAAGTTTTAAAAAGCCCAAACCTGATGTAATGATCATAACATCCAAAGGAGATACTTCGTATGCTGATATACTACGTAAGCTCAAAGCAAACCCTGAATTAAATAGCCTAGGTGAAGAAGTAAATAAAATAAGGAGAACGCAGAAAGGCGATCTTCTCTTAGAGCTTAAGACGACAGGTGGAAACGTCGAGGAGAAATATAAAGAGAAACTTCTTACATCATTAAATGGGTGTGCAGAAGTCAAATCGCTAAAGGAAGAGATTGTAATAGAATGCACGGATTTGGATGACATTACAACAAAAGAGGAGATTTGTACCGCACTTGCCCATCAGCTAAATCTAACAGCACTTGATGAAGGTATTGTGAAATCTCTTAGGAAAATGCCAAGAGGTACGCAAACAGCCAAAATAAGCCTACCATCGGAATATGCTCGAAAAGCTCTAGAAATCAGAAAGATAAAAATTGGATGGTCCGTGTGTCGACTTAAAGAAACAAAATCGGTAACTAAATGCTTCAAATGTCTTGAATACGGTCACATTGTGAGGTTTTGCAAATCGAAATGTGACAGATCTAAGCATTGCCGAAAGTGTGGGGAGGAAGGTCATTTTGCTATAAACTGTAAGGCAGAAGCAAACTGCATGCTTTGCAAATCAAGAGGAGCTGAAGACACCAAACATGTTGCTGGAAGCTATAGGTGTCCTGTGTTTAGAAAAGCGTTGAGCGAAAACACCAAATGAGAGGCATCCAACTAAATGTCAACCACTGCGCAATAGCACAAGACCTGTTACACCATTCGATATTGGAACTTAAAGCGGACTTTGCGATAATCAATGAGCAATATAAAAACCTAGACAAAAATGTTTGGGAAAAAGACTCAACTGGAAGAACAGCAGTATGGGCTTGTGGCAATAAAGCTATTGAAGAGGGTATGAAGCAGTTGCACGAAGGCTTCGCAAGAGCTAAAATCGGGGGAATCTATATATACAGTTGTTATGCACCGCCAAGCATGACGTTGCAAAACTTCGAAATCTTTATAGACAACCTTGTGAGAGATGTACGCGATCACCAACCAACGATCGTAGGCGGCGATTTTAACGCTTGGGCTACAGACTGGGGAAGTCAGAAAACCAACGAAAGGGGAAGACTACTTCTGGACGCATTTTCCCAACTTGACCTAGTACTTGCAAACAAAGGGGACACATACACATTTAGAAGGGCCGGCTATGGATCAATAATCGATCTAACATTCGTAACCAATAATATATCAAGAGATATCGAGTGGGAAGTAAGCGAGCACTACACACACAGTGACCACCAAGCAATTATATTTACAGTTCATAGCGAAAGACCAACGCAGCTACAACAAAGGAAAGTCAGTTTCCAAGGCTGGGCAAAAGATAAGCTTGATTCCGAAAGCTTTAATCAAGTGTTTTCCAACTACACTATAGTAGATGGCACAGCATCAGAAATGTGTGAGCAAGTGGTCACATCACTAACTGCAGCCTGCGACGCTTCCATGCCACGGCGAAGACAGTCTCAAAGAAGAAGCGAAAATTATTGGTGGAATGATAACATTGCCCTGCTTAGGAGAGAATGCCTTAAGGCAAGACGGAAGTACCAAAGAAGTATATCTCGACCAGAACACCTCATACAAAGAGAATTGTATCACGTGGCTAGAAAGAATCTACAAAGAGCCATAAACCGAAGTAAATCGGACAGTTTTAAAAAGCTATGCAATGAAGCCGATGCTAACCCTTGGGGTAGTGCCTACCGATTAGTGATGTCACGCCTTAAAGGGAAGAAATCAGCCCAAATTACTTGCCCAAAGCTGATTAGTAACATTGTAAAAGATCTGTTTCCAGACGGTGAACCCTACGCCGATTATAGGCAAAACGCACAAGAAACTTTGCCAAACGAAGTCGAAGTGTCGGAGGAGGAAATTCTGGAATTATGTTCTAGAATCGGCGACAATAAGGCGCCTGGATTGGACTCTATTCCAAATAAAGCCCTGAAACTCGCCCTCAGAACAAGACCTAAAGTGTTTGCTAAAATATTTACAAAATGTCTTAAAGATGGAATATTCTATAGCAGATGGAAAAAGCAAAAGCTGATATTGATCCCAAAGCCAGGAAAACCTCTAGGTGAAGCACAATCCTACAGGCCAATATGTCTTCTTGACACAGTTGGAAAGTGTCTAGAAAGAGTTATATACAGACGTCTTCTAACAGCCGTGGAAGAAGCTGGCGGCATATCACAAATGCAGTTCGGCTTCCGTAAGGCGAAATCAACCATCGACGCCATCAACCTCGTAGTGAACACGGCGAAAGCGGCTATCCAAGGAAATGGCACCGCAAGAAAATACTGCGCTATCATCACTTTGGATATCAAAAATGCATTCAATTCCGCCGGATGGAAAGCTATAATGACAGCTATGCAAAAGATAAGTATCCCAAACTACCTAATTAACATAACTATGGACTACTTCTCAAATAGAACCTTATGGTATGAAACCGACCAAGGGCCACAGTCATATAATGTTACTGCCGGTGTTCCACAAGGCTCAGTCCTTGGCCCACTATTGTGGAATATTATGTATGACGGGATATTCAGACTACGAATACCCGAAGAGGCAAGCATCGTTGGTTTTGCAGACGACATAGCTATACTCGTTCAAGCTAGATATGTAGAGGATGTGCAATTATATGCAAACGAGGCGATAACTACAATAAAAGATTGGTTGGAGTCAGTAAACCTTAAACTCGCTGAACACAAGACGGAGGCTGTTCTTATCAGTAGAAAAAGGAAGGTGGAAAAACTAAACTTATGCGTAGGTGATAACACAATTACGTCTTCAAGAGTAATCAAATATCTGGGAGTTATGATAGACGATCGCTTGAACTTCAAATGCCACATGGAGTATGCTTGTAAAAAGGCAACCGGAGTAGTAAACGCCTTGGCGAGGATGATGCCAAATATTGGAGGCCCACGACAAAGCAAACGACTGCTCCTGTCACGAGTTTCAAACTCCATAATCCTATATGGAGCACCAGCATGGCAGAATATAACAAAACCATCTGCCCAAAAAGCCGTGACATCACTTTTCAGGAGAACATGTCTGAGAGTATGCAGTGGATACCGCACAATATCCCTAGAAGCAGCTAGCGTTATAGCTGGTATTATGCCTTTAGATATAACAGCAAATGAGATTTCGGTCACGTACTTTGCGCTAAGTAATAGCTCTAGCCTAGAAAGAAGAACTGTAAGGAAAACTGAAAGGGCTAAATCTATACAGAACTGGCAACAAAGGTGGGACAATGCACAAAATGGAAGATGGACATACAATTTAATCCCCAACATCAATGTCTGGGTAAACAGGAAGCACGGGGAATTGAGTTACAACCTTACGCAGTTTTTGTCAGGCCATGGCGGCTATAGAAGCTACTTATATAGATTTCGCCTGGATATCTCTCCCATATGTCCGGAATGCACCAATGAGGAGGAAACTGCGGAGCACGTAGTATTTCATTGCCCGCGCTTCGCAAGCCAAAGGCGTCAGCTGGAGATACTTGTTGGCGAAAACCTGTCAACAGAAAATGTAGTTGGAGTTATGCTTAAATCGGAGAGCAACTGGGAGGCAGTGAGAAAATTTATAGACGTCGTGAGTCACTCGCTATTACTAGCCGAACGTAGCCGCAAATCGGAAACAAGACTGTCCTAAATATAAAGATAGCAACATAAGGCTGAGCCCCCCCGCGAAGTAATACCGAATGGCAGTTCCGCGGGGACAAGGGTCCGAAGTATGGGGGTGTGGTTTAGTACGTAGGCGCATCTGCGAATCGTGCATGTTTTTCAACACGGGTTGAATACATTTATGAAAATTCCACACCTCCAGCGTATCAAAAAAAAAAAAAAAAAAAAAAAAAAAAAAAAAAAAAAAAAAAAAAAAAAAAAAAAAAAAAACTAGACTATAGACTAGACTATAGACTAGACTATAGACTAGACTATAGACTAGACTAGACTAGACTAGACTAGACTATAGACTAGACTATAGACTAGACTATAGACTAGACTATAGGCTAGACTATAGACTAGACTTTAGACTAGACTATAGACTAGACTATAGCCTAAACTATAGACTACTTTAAAAACATCAATTCAGTTTCAAATTTTGTTTCATTCAAACATAAATCCTCCAAATTTCTGCAATCACCTCATTGACACACATCTCTTGACCGTAATGACTAACAAAACTACTCAACATCAAACAGAAAAAAATACAGAAAAATTATATGTACACAATCAACTTTATATTGCCCCGTAAATGTAGATTTATGTCTTCTTTTTGGTATTTCAATTGTAATTTTATATTAATTTTTTTTTTCGTTATGTTTTTATCTTATTTTCTTTTCTCTTTTTTTTGTATTCTTCTTGCAGCAATTGTAACAGTATGCAAATCTAGGTTTTTTTATATTAATCGTTTTCAAAAACGTACACTTTACTCAACCATACAGTGATGGATCCTCGCAAACAGAAACGTCTTGGCCCGGCGCCAATTGCATCATTTGAAAAATCTTTTGAGGATACAACATCATTGACTACTAGTTCAGTGCATGCTGCTGGCGCAACAACAACAACAACGGCTGCTGTTGAAACAACAACAGCATCTTTGTCGTATTCGGTAAATATTAACCTGGGTCATGTACCGGCAGGTTTGCAAGAAGTTGCCAAGACTTTAAATGGAAATAATGTTGATGTGGAGGGGGAGGAGGAGATGAATAAAGAAATGGTAAGATTTTTAAAATGTAGTTTTGCATAGACACTTTTGAATTATTAAATAATTGAAAAGAAATTATTTGAAGTGGGATTAATGGAAAACATTTTTGGTCAAAATTGAAACTATAGACTGGACTATTGTTTACACTTTGGACAAGACTATAGAATATAGTCCAAAGTATAGAGTAAAGACCAGACTATAGACCAGACTGTAGACCAAACTATAAATTAGACTATAGACCAGAGTATAGACCAGCCTATAGACCAGCCTATAGACCAGACTATAGACCAGACTATAGACCAGATTATAGACCAGACTGTAGGTCAGACTATAGATCAGACTATATATCAGACTATAGACCAGACTATAGACCAAACTATAGAACAAACTGAAGATCTGGATATCGGCTATACAAGTCTACAGGCCAGACTAAATAGACTAAATAGACAGACTATAGACAGACTATAGACCAGACTATAGACCAGACTATAGACCAGGCTACAGACCAGATTATAGACCAGACTATAGACCAGACTATAGGCCAAACTATAGAACAAACTGAAGACCTGGATATCGGCTAGACAAGTCTACAGGCCAGACTAAATACTTAACTGTAAACCAGACTTGATATCAGACTATAGACCAGACTATAGACCAGACTATAGACCAGACTATAGACCAGACTATAGACCAGACTATAGACCAGACTATAGACCAGACTATAGGCCAGATTATAGACCAGACTATAGACCAAACTATAGAACAAACTGAAGACCTGGATATCGGCTAGACAAGTCTACAGGCCAGACTAAATACTTAACTATAAACCAGACTAGATATCAGACTATAGACCAGACTATAGACCAGACTATAGACCAGACTATAGACCAGACTATAAACCAGACTATAGACGAGACTATAGACCAGACTATAGGCTAGACTAAAGACCACACTATAGACCAGACTGTAGGTCAGACTATAGATCAGACTATATACCAGACTAATGACCAGACTGTAGAATAAACTTAAGACCTGGCTATAGACTAGACAAGTCTACAGGCCAGACTATAGACCTTATTATAAACCAGACTAGATATCAGACTATAGACCAGACTATAGACCAGACTATAGACCAGACTATAGACCAGATTATAGACCAGACTATAGACTAGACTATAGACCAGACTATAGACCAGACTATAGACCAGACCAGACTATAGACCAGACTATAAACCAGACTATAGATGAGACTATAGACCAGACTATAGGCTAGACTAAAGACCACACTATAGACCAGACTGTAGATCAGACTATATACCAGACTATAGACCAGACTAATGACCAGATTGTAGAACAAACGGAAGACCTGGCTATAGACTAGACAAGTCTACAGGCCAGACTATAGACCAGACTATAGAGCGGACTATAAACCAGACTATATACTAGACTATAGACCAGACTATATACCACACTTTAAACCACACTATATACCGGACTGTAGACCAGACATTATACCCGATTAAAGACCTGACTATAGACTAGATTTTAGTTTAAACAATAGTCTAGACTTAAGAAATGTTAGAAAAGCTTTTCATTTTGTTTAAATCCTTTAGGAAAACAAAAAAATATGAATATTTAAAACCCTCAAGACAAAAGCCATTATCATTGTTGAATATAAATCGTTCCGTTTTTTTTTTGACACTTTAAGCGCTAACACACGCATTGCATACAAAATAAACTAGAACGAGAACAAATAAAGAAAATCCCTACAACTGGTTTTTGGCAAAAAAAAGTAAATAAAACACATAAAACAAATTTCGACAAATACAATTATTTAAAGTTGAGCTAATATGAAGAATAACACACACACACACACACATAAAAAAGAGAGCAGGCTTTTAGGCAGCATAGAATTTGGTATTAAAGTATGAGGCAAGGATTCTGGTGGTTGTAGTATTAATATGCAGGCAGAATATTTACCAAGTCACGTGGCTTTGTTTGTAAGTTAACAGCTTTAGCAAAATGCTAGACATATGAGGAAATTTATAAGACTTTATTTAAAAACTGCTGCATAACTAGCAGGCTGAAAAATTAATGCTAAAGCAGAGTAGTTGTTAAGGATTGGAATAGAAAAAAAAAACTGTTAAAGAAATTTAACATGTGCGTGCTTGTCAAAAAAAAGCAAGAGAAACCGTCAAATTTTTATTATAGAAATGTAAACAATGGTTAAATTGAAATGAAAGAAATAACAACAACAGACAGACTCCGTTAAAAGTGTAGGTATTAGAGAAATAACGAAAGAGAGGGTAGTTGAGAGAGAGAGAGAGAGAGAGTGTAGAGATAAAAGATAAACAAAGTGTTTTGTTAATTCAAAAAGGTGTTCTTGAGAACAGTTTTAAAGAATTTTTATTTTATTGTTAAAGTTTGGCTAAAAAATTTTAATTTGTTTAACTAAAAGTTTATTTTTTTTTTAATTTTTTGTTTAATTTGCTTGCTTTTTAACTGTTTGAGCTAAAAGCTTTTAAACAGCTGTTGTTGGGGAGAGTAGAGCTTTTAAAAAGTTTTTCTTAAAACTTTTAGAAATTTCTCAATTTTTAGGGGTTTTAAGCTTTAAAAGAAAAATATCTAATGTTAGTTTGTATTTGGTGTTAAAAGTGTTGATATTTAAACGTTATAACGCTGTGTGAAACAAACTTAAAAGAAAACCTGTAAAAGTTTTCTTTTTGTGTTAAAAAGAAAAAAATTAAGCAGTGTATGCTTTTAGGCTGAAAAAAAATTTTGAAAATACTAAAAAATTAAGAAAAAATGTGAATTTTTTTTTTTTAATTGTTAAATTATTTAATATACAAAAAACATGTTTATAAGAAAAGCTTAAATTAATTAAAGAAAATTTACCAAAAAGTCTTATTAATTAAAGGAACAAACAAGATTTAACCTGTTTTAAGGGTAAATAGGTTGAAATTAGAAAAAACAACAATAAATTAAAAGGTAAAGTTAAAAAAAAAAAATAAAGAAAATTTTATATAAAATTCAAAAATTAAAAGATTCTTTAAAAAATTAAAGAATTTTTTTATAAAAAAAAGTTTTTTTTTCTGTAAGTAAATACAGCAAAAGTCAGCATTATTTGTTAAACATTCAAAAATTTATAAAGTTCTCTTACTCTAGACAAAAATTTCTACTCACACATACACTTAAGCCTATGTACACAAAAGTATGTCTGTGTGTGTGTATGTGTGTTGGTTCCCTGCCATCCTGCCTGCAAGCATATTAAAGTTGTTAAGAAGAAAAAAACGCTTATTTTAGTTCTTGTTCTTCTCGTTTTGTTTATTTGTATGACAGTAGAGAGTATGTTTGTTGTTGTTGTCGTTGTACTCACTCTTCTCATCTTCAAGGTTTTACAAACGTTATGCTTTGGCAATTCTTATGGGTCATGTAGCTGTTGTTGCTTTTACTGTTATTATTAAAACACACACACATAAAGTTAAACAGGTTTATGAGTATATGTGTGTGTTTGAGAGCAAAAATATGCACATTTTTAACAAGCTTTACTTACATATATTTTAGGTTTTTTTTCTATACATCTCCGTTGTTTCATTCATACATATTTATATGTTTGGTTTGTGTATATGTAAAGTTATGCACGTACACACTCACACATACTCATAAATATGTCACTTAGGATTTGGCATTATTTGCACTTGTCGAATATATTATTTCAATTTTGTTTTGGGGAAATTTATTTATTTATATTTTCTATATAAAATATTTAATTTATTGAAATGTTTTTGTGGGATTTTTTTTTTCAAAGTGTAAATAATGAATATTTAATAAAACTACACATTTTTTGTTATTAAATAAACAAATTTTTCTTTTAAACTATTTAAATCTTAAAACATTTAAAACACTTTTTCTTTATTTTTCTAAATAAACCACTTTGTTGTGCATTTTCCATAACAATTTCTAAGAAAACCTATAATATTTTTATATAAATTCCTAAACCTTAAATTGTTCTCTATACAACAAAATTTAATTTATTAAAATCCCATAAAAATTGTAAAAGTTATGCTACTTTATCTTAAACAACTTTAAGATTAGCAAATTTTTTTAATTCAAAGCCTAAAAGTATGCCAAGCATACTTCAGCGAATGGTAAACAATAGTTGTAAAAACATTTTTTAATAGGGTTTAGGAATAATGTTAATAACTCGCTTAATTTTGAAGCGATTTCAAAGAAAACAGTGTTGTTTTACTCGTAATAGAATATACTTTAAAGTTCTATAAAGAAATATGTTTCACTCTATAGAAAAATTTAAATAAAAATTAGTTTAAATTTAAACAAATGAGAAATTTTCTTGTTTTCTTTTGAGAAAATCATAATAAATTTTTAAATATAAAACTTATTTTAATGGCAAAAGTGTGGATTTGTTTAAAACACAATAAGCTTCCAAATAATGTTAAAATATTTATATGATTTAAAAGAAAAAATCCAAGAAACATTAGGTTAAATTTGAAAAATTTTAAATCTGAAATTTTGACTTTAGAAAATGTTCTAAAAATTTGGTAATTTTTAAAAAAATGTAGTGAAATTAGTTTCATTTTACTTAAAATAAAATAAGCTTTAAAATAATGTAAAGAAATGTAATCCATTCTAAAGAAAAATTCAAAGAAATCGTAGGACAAAGTTAAAAATTAGAAAAATTTAATATTTTGTTTTAGAAAAAGTTTAATAAATTACTTCATTTATGAAAGATTTCAACAAAATAGGATTTGTTTCGTTAAGAATTGAATAATCTTTCAAATAATTTAAAGAACAACACTTGATTTGAAAGAAAAAGGTGAAGAAAATTTAGCTTAAAGTTGGAAAAATGTAGCCACTAGTTGTTGTTAGCTTTTTTGTAAAAAAATTTGTTCAAAAGAAAGCTGCAAATCTTTTCTATTTATTCTAAATTTTATAAAACATTTTTATACATTTTTAAATCTTTTAATTGCTCCTTTATGTTTTACAGTGCGTATACTTGATATATAACTCCCATATGAGTTATATATAACTTATACGCCTACTATTTGTTAGAAATAGAACAAATCTAAAACAGAACTGTTCTAGAACATAACTAGAACAGAACTAGAATAGAACTAGAACAGAACTAGAACAGAACTAGAACAGAACAGAACAGAACAGAACAAAACAGAACTAGAACAGAACTAGAACAGAACTAGAACAGAACTAGAACATAACCAGAACAGAACTAGAACAGAACTAGAACAGAACTAGAACAGAACTAGAACAGAACTAGAACAGAACTAGAACAGAACTAGAACAGAACTAGAACAGAACTAGAACAGACAACTAGAACAGAACTAGAACAGAACTAGAACAGAACTAGAACATAACCAGAACAGAACTAGAACGGAACTAGAACAGAACTAGAACAGAACTAGAACAGAACTAGAACAGAACTAGAACAGAACTATAACAGTACTAGAACAGAACTAGAACAGAACTAGAACAGAACTAGAACAGAACTAGAACAGAACTAGAACAGAACTAGAACAGAACTAGAACAGAACTAGAACAGAACTAGAACAGAACTAGAACAGAACTAGAACAGAACTAGAACAGAACTAGAACAGAACTAGAACAGAACTAGAACAGAACTAGAACAGAACTAGAACAGAACTAGAACAGAACTAGAACAGAACTAGAACAGAACTAGAACAGAACTAGAACAGAACTAGAACAGAACTAGAACAGAACTAGAACAGACAGAACTAGAACAGAACTAGAACAGAACTAGAACAGAACTAGAACAGAAACTAGAACAGAACTAGAACAGAACTAGAACAGAACTAGAACAGAACTAGAACAGAACTAGAACAGAACTAGAACAGAACTAGAAAAGAACTAGAACAGAACTAGAACAGAACTAGAACAGAACTAGAACAGAACTAGAACAGAACTAGAACAGAACTAGAACAGAACTAGAACAGAACTAGAACAGAACTAGAACAGAACTAGAACAGAACTAGAACAGAACTAGAACAGAACTAGAACAGAACTAGACCAGAACTAGAACTGAACTAGAACTGAATTAGAACTGAACTAGAACAGATCTAGAACTATATCTAATAGCGTTAAAGCTTTAAATTAGCAAAATTAATTGATTAAAGCAAATTATCTAATAAGCCGCTTAATGTTTTTAAATTTCAAGTGTTTTTGTGTTACAATTTCAAAGCATCTTAATTAAAAAGCCGTATTTTTAAACTCTTCCCTTTCTTGTTTTATTTTTAGCATAAGATATCCTAAATACTAAGCTCATTACAGCATCAAAGAAATTAAATCCTTTCATTTTATTTACTAGCCACATACTTGAGCTTATTTGACATTTTTGTATTGACATTTCTATTTAAGAATGAAAAGGTGAAGACGAAGATGTTGTCAACATAATAAAACCAATTTAAAGCGAAAACAATATTATCTTACTCTTTTTAACACGTATGCTAGGTGGTTTATTTACGCTAGCAGAAAAAATTGTAAACAATAACATTAATACAAACACTCATACGCACACCCTCTCTTTTTTATACAGTTTAAAAGCGCGTTTTTTTATTAAAACAGACAACATCAATAAAAATCATAACAATGTTTTGTTTTCTCTCTTTTTTTGTGTTTTTAATTTGATTTAATTACCTTTTTTCCAGATGGATATAAATGATAAAGGAATAACAGCAACAACAACAACATGTAAAAAAACTATAACAACGAAGTCAGCTACAACACCAACAGCAATGGGCGATGCTACAAACATAACCCGAAACATTAACAACACCACAGGCACCGTTAAAAGAGCGCCACCTTTAAAAGCCACTGCCAATCGGGACAACAGTACAGGCAGCACAAATGCCGGTGGTGTTATGGGTGTGGGCGATTTGACGGCCTCTTTTAAAGGAGCCTCCACTTTATGCACACCTTCTACACCACGCATCGAATTGAGTCGTGCCTCTTCCTCGTCACACCATGAGGAAGATAGTCGTGATAGTAGTCCGGAAAATGTCTTTGAACAGGTGATTTATGTTAAATTTACAAAAATAAAATGTAGAACGAATGTTTAGAGTAAATATGTATGAATTTCAGTAGAATAAAGTAGTTTTAGCTGTTAAAAGGTTTTCCGTGTAGATTTCAGAAGTATTATGAATGTTAAATTATGGTCATGAAGGTGGAATATCGAAAGAAAAGAAGGAATTAATTCAGTAGAGTAAAAGAAGATTACAATTTATAAACTAAAACAGAACTAGAACTGAACTAGAACAGAACTAGAACAGAACTAGAACTGAACTAGAACTGAACTAGAACTGAACTAGAACTGAACTAGAACTGAACTAGAACTGAACTAGAACTGAACTAGAACTGAACTAGAACTGAACTAGAACTGAACTAGAACTGAACTAGAACTGAACTAGAACTGAACTAGAACTGAACTAGAACTGAACTAGAACTGAACTAGAACTGAACTAGAACTGAACTAGAACTGAACTAGAACTGAACTAGAACTGAACTAGAACTGAACTAGAACTGAACTAGAACTGAACTAGAACTGAACTAGAACTGAACTAGAACTGAACTAGAACTGAACTAGAACTAGAACTAGAACTGAACTAGAACTGAACTAGAACTGAACTAGAACTGAACTAGAACTGAACTAGAACTGAACTAGAACTGAACTAGAAGAACTAGAACTGAACTAGAACTGAACTAGAACTGAACTAGAACTGAACTAGAACTGAACTAGAACTGAACTAGAACTGAACTAGAACTGAACTAGAACTGAACTAGAACTGAACTAGAACTGAACTAGAACTGAACTAGAACTGAACTAGAACTGAACTAGAACTGAACTAGAACTGAACTAGAACTGAACTAGAACTGAACTAGAACTGAACTAGAACTGAACTAGAACTGAACTAGAACTGAACTAGAACTGAACTAGAACTGAACTAGAACTAGAACTGTACTAGAACTGAACTAGAACTGAACTAGAACTGAACTAAAACTGAACTAGAACTGAACTAGAACTGAACTAGAACTGAACTAGAACTGAACTAGAACTGAACTAGAACTGAACTAGAACTGAACTAGAACTGAACTAGAACTGAACTAGAACTGAACTAGAACTGAACTAGAACTGAACTAAACTGAACTAAAACTGAACTAAACTGAACTAGAACTGAACTAGAACTGAACTAGAACTGAACTAGAACTGAACTAGAACTGAACTAGAACAGAACTAGAACAGAACTAGAACAGAACTAGAACAGAACTAGAACAGAACTAGAACAGAACTAGAACAGAACTAGAACAGAAAGAACAGAACTAGAACTGAACTAGAACTGAACTAGAACTGATCTAGAACTGAACTAGAACTGAACTAAAACTGAACTAAAACTGAACTAGAACTGAACTAGAACTGAACTAGAACTGAACTAGAACTGAACTAGAACTGGACTTAACTAGAAAAACCTACTTTCTACTGAAATAATTCCTTTTAATACTGTCATGCGTTATTAACTATATCCTTTTTATAACTTTATATTATTTATTTATTAATTTAATTCTTTATTTTTATTAAATTTGTATTTCTACTCTTAATTTCTTAACCATATTTTATTTAAACCCATTTCACATCTTTTTTTTATTTCCCTAATTTATATTGAAATTGCATAAAAGTCCATTTTTCTTTTTTAGTTTTTATCTCTTTTTATTTAATAAATGTTAAACAGCGTGTTGTGTGTGTGTTAGTTTTTATATGTGTTTATTGCAAATCAATTCTCAGCACTTTTACTTTCTAATGTTTTATTTCTTGATTTTTATTTTCCTCTTTTTCTTTTTCCAACTCGTAACTATAATATTAACCCAGTTAATATAACAAAACTATAATTTAATACCACTCCCTCTCATTCACACACCCCCTACACAATGCTACTACTACTCTTACTACTATTTAAAACTACCATTCAGCCATTCAACTCGGTCACAAACATTTATATGTATAAACATACTCACAAACACGCTCATCTTATGTTTATCATTCATCTGGTTCTTCTTCTTCTAAATAATATAAACTAAATCAAACTGCATGTGAGTGGGGAAAAAATAGAAACACAACAAAGAAATTACAATAAGACAAGAGTTTGACAGGGGGAGATAAATAGAAAACATAAAAAACAACAAAATGTATTTAATTTGACGTATGTCGGTACGTATTAAAACTACGTCATTTATTTAACAATTTAAAAGTTTAAATTAAGAGAATAGAACAAAACTAGTATAGAACTAGAACAGAACTATAATAAAACTGGAACAGAACCAGAACAGAACTAGAACAGAACTAGAACAGAACTAGAACAGAACTAGAACAGAACTAGAACAGAACTAGAACAGAACTAGAACAGAACTAGAACAGAACTAGAACAGAACTAGAACAGAACTAGAACAGAACTAGAACAGAACTAGAACAGAACTAGAACAGAACTAGGACAGAACTAGAACAGAACTAGAACAGAACTAGAACAGAACTAGAACAGAACTAGAACAGAACTAGAACAGAACTAGAACAGAACTAGAACAGAACTAGAACAGAACTAGAACAGAACTAGAACAGAACTAGAACAGAACTAGAACAGAACTAGAACAGAACTAGAACAGAACTAGAACAGAACTAGAACAGAACTAGAACAGAACTAGAACAGAACTAGAACAGAACTAGAACAGAACTAGAACAGAACTAGAACAGAACTAGAACAGAACTAGAACAGAACTAGAACAGAACTAGAACAGAACTAGAACAGAACTAGAACAGAACTAGAACAGAACTAGAACAGAACTAGAACAGAACTAGAACAGAACTAGAACAGAACTAGAACAGAACTAGAACAGAACTAGAACAGAACTAGAACAGAACTATAACAGAACTAGAACAGAACTAGAACAGAACTAGAACAGAACTAGAACAGAACTAGAACAGAACTAGAACAGAACTAGAACAGAACTAGAACAAACTAGAACAGAACTAGAACAGAACTAGAACAGAACTAGAACAGAACTAGAACAGAACTAGAACAGAACTAGAACAGAACTAGAACAGAACTAGAACAGAACTAGAACAGAACTAGAACAGAACTAGAACAGAACTAGAACAGAACTAGAACATAATAACTAGAACAGAACTAGAACAGAACTAGAACAGAACTGGAACAGAACTAGAACAGAAAGAACTGAACAGGACCTGTAACACTTTAAAATGTCTTTTAAATAATTTAAAAAAAGTTAAATTTTTAGGGATTACCTTATAAATTACAAATCCAATCAATTTCATAATTAAATGTCTTAAAAGTTGTTTATTTTTTCTCTCATACACCCACAAAAATTAAATTTTTCACAATGTCCTTCATCTTAAACTAAAAATGTCGTTTGAACATCAAAAATCTATTTAAATCCCTCTCAAAGCTGCTCAAAATTAACAAAGGAAACAAAAAGCAAAAATAAAAAAAAAACAAGAAAAAGTAGTATAAAAAGAGCAATGATTAAATTGTCAACAAAATGTAAACATACACACGCATACATACATTCATAAAAAAGTAGGAAAACGTAACAGAAAAACTTGTATTGCACTTAAAAATTTCCCGTCAGTTTGTAGATTGAATGTGTATGTTTTGCATACATAGTACAATTTCCCTACGAAAAACAACAAAAGCTAACACTTTTAGGAAACACCAACAAAAAAAAGCCAAACAAAAACAAACACTTGTCACACAATTGCATTGATTGACATGACATTTCTTATTTGTTTTTGTTAGTGGCACTTTTAAGCGAAAACAGTAAAACAAAAGTAGTTTTAGAAAATTAAGTTTTAGTTTTTCTTTTTAAACAATAAACAAAATACATTTTAAACCAGAATAATAAACAAAGTTGTAAAATTTAATTTTAATACAAATTCTTTCTTTGTGTATTTCTTTGCTTTTCTCGTTTATACTTTTTTTGTGTGTGCAAAAAAAAAATGCTGGATGGTTTTTTATTGGTTTTTTAAATTTACTAACAAAATTAAAAATTTTTTATTTAACAACAACACAAAATTTGCTTTTTTGCAAATTTTTATATCCCCCTTTATGTTTTCCTTACCCTCCCCCTCAAATTGATGTTGTTTATTTATGTATTGAAAAACAAATTGATTTTTGTAAAAAAAAAATCTGGAAAAAAACAAAAACTAATTATGAAAAGGTGGGCACTGGCACCCTACAGGAAACATTGGATATGGGTTTTCGTGAAGAAGGTGCATTGGAATTGCGTAGCTCAACAGAGGAATTATATTTTATGGATCCTACACAAAAAAAGGAAGAGGAGGCGAAAATGCAACAGCAGCAGCTGCAACAACAACAGGTGAGTGGAGGCGTAATAACTTATAAGAAACAAATTAAACAGTCTATCGGATTAAGTTCAGTTTTATATCGGTTCTAGTTTATATTTAGTTCTGTTCTAGTTCTGTTCTAGTTCTGTTCTAGTTCTGTTCTAGTTCTGTTCTAGTTCTGTTCTAGTTCTGTTCTAGTTCTGTTCTAGTTCTGTTCTAGTTCTGTTCTAGTTCTGTTCTAGTTCTGTTCTAGTTCTGTTCTAGTTCTGTTCTAGTTCTGTTCTAGTTCTGTTCTAGTTCTGTTCTAGTTCTGTTCTAGTCCTGTTCTAGTCCTGTTCTAGTTCTGTTCTAGTTCTGTTCTAGTTCTGTTCTAGTTCTGTTCTAGTTCTGTTCTAGTTCTTTTCTAGTTCTGTTCTAGTTCTGTTCTAGTTCTGTTCTAGTTCTGTTCTAGTTCTGTTCTAGTTCTGTTCTAGTTCTGTTCTAGTTCTGTTCTAGTTCTGTTCTAGTTCTGTTCTAGTTCTGTTCTAGTTCTGTTCTAGTTCTGTTCTAGTTCTGTTCTAGTTCTGTTCTAGTTCTGTTCTAGTTCTGTTCTAGTTCTGTTCTAGTTCTGTTCTAGTTCTGTTCTAGTTCTGTTCTAGTTCTGTTCTAGTTCTGTTCTAGTTCTGTTCTAGTTCTGTTCTAGTTCTGTTCTAGTTCTGTTCTAGTTCTGTTCTAGTTCTGTTCTAGTACTGTTCTAGTTCTGTTCTAGTTCTGTTCTAGTTCTGTTCTGGATCAATTTTAGTTCTCTTCTTTCTACTTGTGTTTATTTGAAACTTTTGCTCATTAATTTTTATTTTTAAACTTTTCTTATGTTCAGGGAAAACTCTTTAGAAAAATATACTTTATTTATTGTAAATTAAAACAAAAACCTATAGTTTATGGAGAAAACACAAAAACTGACTGTTTATATTCATCTTTCATTTAAATGAAAAACGAAAACCTTGAGCTACTGGGAATAAACCCAAACTTAATTGAAAATTGTTTTTAAACACAGACAAAAAAAGTGAAAAATGCATTAAATGTGTAAAACCTGCAGCAAGTTAAAATTATATTATCAAAAGCTTTTACCCGCTTCGATCTTGCCCCCTACCCAATCTCATTTCTGTTTGTCTTTTTAAACTAAATGTAAATGTAACTAAAATCAACAGTGGAAAAGTTAAAATAACAACAAAAAATGCAAATGTAATAATGATTTACATAGACACAATGTGGCAAAGTGTTGAGTAGGAAACATAAAACAACAACAACAAAAGCTATGAAACCACAAACTCCCACACAGACACACACTCTCTCGA
The DNA here is from genome assembly GCF_015586225.1 of Lucilia sericata. Classification (NCBI taxonomy): domain Eukaryota; kingdom Metazoa; phylum Arthropoda; class Insecta; order Diptera; family Calliphoridae; genus Lucilia; species Lucilia sericata. The sequence continues at coordinate 411,856 of NW_023994277.1, forward strand.
CATTTACTCATAAATATTTTAATAATAAATTTGTTTGATGAAAAAGGATACAAAGAGAGGAAAAGTCTTGAAATTTAAACAATTTAAGTTTAAATTTCATATTTTTTTAAGCAATTTTGGTTTTGTGTAGTTTTTCGAAAACATTCTCTCTATTGGATTGGATTTATTGAGGACATAGCACAAGCTAATGCAACAACAAACATTAAATGTAACTGTAATATCAATTGTCATATTTGTATTAAATCCCCTACTCTTGCTCTTACATTCGTTTACTCAGTTTGTTCTTATTTTGTTATATTTTTAAACAGGTATGGGAATGTGTAAATCGAAATTATGAAAACTGTAAATTAACACTAATTGTTAAGACAACTGTGATGCATATTTGTTATATATTCATTTAGTTGGTTTTAATTAGTTTGTTCTAATTTTTGTGTTATTTAAAAGCAGGAATGGGAATGTCAAACTCTTGCTAAAATGAATGCTTGACAAAACTTTTTCGACTAAATTAAACGTGTTTTAAGAGAAATTTTGATACATTGAATTAAAATTACAAAAACATGTTTTAAATTAAAACAAAATTAGCATTTTTTTTAAATATTGAGAATTTCAAAAACTTAACGAAACTTTATTTTCTAAACTAAAAGAATTTAAATAAAAATTTCTACGTATTCGTTTAATACAAGTTATTTGTTAACGAAATCTGGAAAAGTTTTGAAATTTTGATAATTTTAAAAACTTAACGAAACATTATTTTCTAAAGGGAAGGTATTTCTACAAAACATTTTTATATATTCAATAACTTTTCATTATTTGATAAATAAATCTAAGAAAATGTTTAATTTTAAGGCATTTAATAAACTTAACGAAACTTTAGTTTTTTTAACGAAACAATTTTTCTTAGAGATTTTGCAATATTCCTTTAGTTTCCATAAAGTACTATTGAAATCTGAAAACAAATTTGGAATTTGGACAATTTAAAAAACTTAACGAAACTTCAGTTTTTAACGAAAGAACTTTTCTTTAAATTTTTTGCACATTTATTTAGATTTTATAAAGTACTATTGAAATGTACAAAAATTTTGGAATTTGGATAATTTAAGAAACTTAACGAAACTTTAATATTTTAACGAAAGAACTTTTCTTTAAAATTTTTGCATATTTATTTAGATTTTATAAAGTACTATTGAAATGTAAAAAAAATTGGAATTTTGACGTTATAAAAAAACTTAACGAAACTTTATTTTTTTAACAAAACCATTTTTCTTAAAAACTTTGCAGTATTCATTTAGCTTTCATGTAGTAATATTGAAATGTACACAAATTTTTGAATTTGGACGATATAAAAAACTTAATGAAACTTTGTTTTTTTTAACGAAACTATTTTTCATGAAAATTTTGTTATTTTCATTTAGCTTTCATGAATTACGGTTAAATTCTGAAACAGTTTTGTAAATTTGACCATTTAAAAAACTTAACGAAACTTATTTTTTTTAACGAAACCATTTTTCTTTAAAATTTTGGTATTTTTATATAGCTTTCATGAAATTCTGTGAAAATCTGAAACAATCTTTAAATTTGGGCTATTAAAAAAACTGAACGAAACATTTAACCTATAATATTTATTTTAAACTTACTAATTTTTCCAACTGTGTTAAAACTTAAACGAAAATTTAAGTTTAATACTGTTTTAAAACATTATTTTTCTTTTAACTATGTATATACTTAAATTCAAATGTAAAGGTACCGAATTTCACAGCTCTGGTTTATGCTTACACTGTCTGTTATTCATTGATTTTATAGTTTGTTTTCATTACTGAAGTATAAGCATGAGTGAGTGTGTTTGAGTATATTTTAAATGAATGAGACAACAAAAAAAAAAAAAAAAAAAAAAAACTGTAAAAAACACTGTTGCTATTGTAAAGGCGAATTGAGAATTGAATATGTAATGAAATACTCAATACTATTTGAATTGGTTATTAAATGATGGACGAATGGACAAGATGACAGAAAACAGAATAAAATTGACAAACAGAAATTGGCAGACAAGTACAAAGAGAGTGAGACAAACATACAAATAATGCATTTACAAATATACATAACTGGCATACATAGTTTGTAAATAAAGACATGAAGTAAAGGAAAATTATTATTAATTGTTGTGGATTACAAAGAAAAAGAGAGAGGGGAAGATATTTTACTTTATTTTTGAAATATACTTTTTCCTATTTCTATTTTTTTCACAAATTTTCTCTCAGTGTTTGACCTAGTATAGTAGTTTTAGCAAAAAATTTATCTACGTTTTTATAGATAATGACAAGCTAACATTATTGAATTGTTTTTTTTTTTTGCTTTTCGTTTATACGAAAACTTAATATAAAAACGAAGGCCATCAAAAATGTTTGAAAACAGAGCAAATACAATTCATTAGAAGTTTAAACAGTAATTAGGACAGAAAAGCTTTATATTTTTTAAATGAAAATTCTTAACATTTTTCAACAATTAAAAACTGATTCCTAGACGCATACTTAATATTAATTACATTTATTTGAAGTTTTATGGTTTATATGGTTTATCACAGAATAGAATATTGATCAACAAGAACTGAACTAGAAATGAACTAGAACTGAACTAGAACTGAACTAGAACTGAACTAGAACTGAACTAGAACTGAACTAGAACTGAACTAGAACTGAACTAGAACTGAACCAGAACTGAACTAGAACTGAACTAGAACTGAACTAGAACTGAACTAGAACTGAACTAGAACTGAACTAGAACTGAACTAGAACTGAACTAGAACTGAACTAGAACTGAACTAGAACTGAACTAGAACTGAACTAGAACTGAACTAGACTATAGACTAGGCTATAGACTAGACTATAGACTAGACTATAGACTAGACTATAGACTAGACTATAGACTAGACTATAGACTAGACTATAGACTAGACTATAGACTAGACTGTAGACTAGACTGTAGACTAGACTATAGACTAGACTATGTCGACTACGACTAGAGACTAGACTATGACTAGACTATAGACTAGATATCGACTAGACTATAGACTCGACTATAGGACTAGATATAGACTAAACATAGACTAAACTATAGACTAAACTAGTAGACTAGACTATGACTAGACTATAGACTAAACTATAGACTAGAATATAGACTAGATATAGACTAGACTATAGACTAGACTATAGTAGACTATAGGACTAGAATATAGACAGGACCTATAGACTAGGACTATAGGACTAGGCTATAGGACTAGACTTAGGACTAGACTCTAGACTAGACTATAGAATAGACATAGGACTAGACTATAGACTAGACATAGACTAGACTATAGACTAGACTATAGATAAACTATAGACTAGACTATAGACTATAGACTAGACTAGACTAGACTATAGACTAGACTATAGACTAGACTATAGACTAGACTATAGACTAGACTATAGACTAGACTATAGACTAGACTATAGACTAGACTATAGACTAGACTATAGACTAGACTATAGACTAGACTATAGACTAGACTATAGACTAGACTATAGACTAGACTATAGACTAGACTATAGACTAGACTATAGACTAGACTATAGACTAGACTATAGACTAGACTATAGACTAGACTATAGACTAGACTATAGACTAGACTATAGACTAGACTATAGACTAGACTATAGACTAGACTATAGACTAGACTATAGACTAGACTATAGACTAGACTATAGACTAGACTATAGACTAGACTATAGACTAGACTATAGACTAGACTATAGACTAGACTATAGACTAGACTATAGACTAGACTATAGACTAGACTATAGACTAGACTATAGACTAGACTATAGACTAGACTATAGACTAGACTATAGACTAGACTATAGACTAGACTATAGACTAGACTATAGACTAGACTATAGACTAGACTATAGACTAGACTAGACTAGACTATAGACTAGACTATAGACTAGACTATAGACTAGACTATAGACTAGACTATAGACTAGACTATAGACTAGACTATAGACTAGACTATAGATTAGACTATAGACTAGACTATAGACTAGACTATAGACTAGACTATAGACTGGACTATAGACTAGACTATAGACTAGACTATAGACGAGACTGTAGACTAGACTATAGACTAGAATTTATAAAATATTGACTAGACTATTTACTAGACTTTAGTCTAGTATATAAACTAGACTGTTGACTAAATGATAGTCCTGTCTAGTCAGTCTTTAGTCTATACAGTTTTTGGTCTAACCTTTCTCTTTGTTTGAAACTGTCTTCAATTTTTAATTATAATTGTAGTTAAAAATTGATTTGGTTTTTTCCTTCTCGTTTTCTCTCTGTTACTGACCTGTTTAAATATTATAGCAACAACAAATTGTTACATTTTTACTTAAAAAGTTTTTAATCTATAAACCATACATTTCTTTTAAGCTTTTTAATTTTTTATTTTCTTTTAATATAAATGTGCTGATCTTTTATGTATATAAAAACAACAATTATTTGTGCTATTTTTAGTTAATGGAAACCGGTAAAAACAAAAGCCTACAAAAAAGAATGATACACTAACACATAGTTACAGTTAGAAATGTAGGGTTTGCTTTCACCCCCAAACTCTCCCACTTAATAGTAGTGTCGTGTGTGTGATATTTCTTTTGTATTTACTACTATAACAAAAATAACAACAACTAACAAATAAACACCTTGGCATGACATCAGGTTTTTAACTTGTTGCATAAGTTATCATTTTGTCACACACATTCCCATCATTCTCTTAAGGGATTATTATGTTTAATAGGCTTTCCCTTTTAACTAGAATAACGGTATTTTTCAGGAATGTTTATAAATGCTTTGTTTGGGTTGTTATGTTTTTGTTTATATTCTTAAACAGAGTTAAATAGCGATTAAATACAAAACAATTAAGTTTTAATGATAAAAATTACTTTAAAATTAATTGAATTAAGAAAATTTAATAAGAATTGTGTACAACTCTTTAAGGATTTCATTGGTTTTAAAGACTTAACACATTTTTGGTAGGAATTATACTGGGACTCCCTAACGTAACTATTACACTTCAATAACTTTTAAATAAATATGTTTTTTAAGTTTTCCTTTTAAAAAAATTTTGTTGTTCTATTTTAGTTTAGTATGTCATACTCAATTTGATTTAATTATTAAGTGTAATACACAGGCTGTCAGGCAGGGAGAGGTGCAAACAAAATGGGTCACAAATTATCTCTCGAGACTTTTTTAAAAAGAATCTGTAGTTAACTATAACTGTAAGTTGTCTAGGAGTTAAACAAATTTAATTTTAACTAAATCTGCAGAAAACTGTTGTAAAATTTACTTAATAAAATCTTTTAAATTATAGAACTATTTATTTAAATTTGTAAAAATATAAAGTTTCACAAATAAATAAATCTAAAAACACCAGGATATACAAGAAGTTTCCCTTTTCCTTAAAATAACCTTGCTGCTGTCTTTAAAAACAGACAAAAACACAAAATAAATAAACATCTGTGGTAAACACTCCAGAACAATGTCAACATTACTGACATTTCCCTCTTCTATTTATGTTTTTTTACACAATAAACAAAAAGTATTCATTTAATACAAAAACACACATGTAAACATACTCTTTTCCTATAGAACTCTCAAAATGACAACTGGATTTATTATTATGATAAACATAGACATTAATATAATACTTTTGTATGTGTGTTTGTTGTTTTTTATGATAAAAACATAATGACAAGCATTTTTACATATAAACATGTATACAAACCTGCAAGGTATAACAACATGTTTACAAACATAAAGCAAAAGCAAAACAATAACAAACAGCTTAATGCAAATAAGTATAGCTGTCTCTTTCTGTCTCTAGCTCTGCCACCCAAATGAAAATTCATTGTTGACACTTTGTTGTTGTTTAACAGCGTTTTTTTATTTATGACAAAGGCGAGTTTAACACTAAACTTAGATTTATGATGTTTTGTTGTTAGTTTCTGTCTCTTCTTTACCAGTTTTCTCTCTAGTTTTCATCTCAATTAGCTAAAGGTGTTAAAAATACAGAAAGATAAATTAGAAACTATTTATTTGTTATTAAATTACGAAGAAAACCTTGTTCAAATAAAAACAGATGGTAAACATAATAAACTTAAAGCAATAACTAGAACTGAACTAGAAATGAACTAGAAATGAACTAGAACTGAACTAGAACTGAACTAGAACAGAACTAGAACAGAACTAGAACAGAACTAGAACAGAACTAGAACAGAACTAGAACAGAACTAGAACAGAACTAGAACAGAACTAGAACAGAACTAGAACAGAACTAGAACTGAACTAGAACTGAACTAGAACTGAACTAGAACTGAACTAGAACTGAAAAAGAACTGAACTAGAACTGAACCAGAACTGAACTAGAACTTAACTACAACTGAACAAGAACTGAACTAGAATAAAACTTTAGCAAAAGAAGAAAACGAAAAATTTATTCAAAAATTAAATTACGATTATATTCTCTTCTTTTTCCCTTCCAGTCCAAACGTGCCTCACCGCACATGTTTAAAATGGATGAACATCAATCGTATTTGCAGCAGCATCAGCGCAAAGATTCCGCCAGTTCAGAGGTTGCCGCCTTACTTTGCATTTCCGGCCGCACTAGCCGCATTTCTAGTGTCGGCAGTCAGGGTTCGGCTGTTAGTCGTTTGTCGGCTGTCTCCGGAGTATCACGCTCTCCTTCGCCTCATCGCATGTTATTGGAAACTTCATTCTGTGGTCCCAAACCGGTGGAAAGTATAGTTGATGGTTCGGTGGGTGCTGTGGTGGAAGCTCCCACAGCAGCCTTGCTGGAACAAGTGCTGTTGGCTCGCACCCGTGATCCTACACAAGCTATATTAGCTGAGGGCATTAAGGTAGAGTCGTCGCCCAAGAAAAAACCTCCCACTTCATTAACTAATGGTGATGCCAAGTTAACTGCTAAAATAAAAGCACAAAATCGTCCAGAAACGGGAGTTCTGCCGAAAACCACCATGGGAGCACAACGTAAATCCACCAAAAGTCCTGGGCAAATGATTGTAGGCAAAACGCCCAGTGGCACGGAATATATACGCATTAACCTTAAGCCGGATTTTATGTATGATGATAAAGGAATAGCCTCAAATGAAAAAGTGGTGGAGGCGGCTAATGCACAGCAGCAGGCTATGTATGGTTCCACTACAAGAAACCAAAACAAACCGGCCTCTTTGAGCTTAACACAAAAATCCAGAGGAGAAAATCTCTTAACACCCACTGCAAGTCCTAAGCCTACACGCAAAGGAGAAGGCAGTCGTTCTCCCTCGCCCGCTACGGTTTCGGTGTCGCGTAAATCCTCGTTTAGTTCTTTGTTTCGTTTTGGGGCGGCTGGCAAAGATTCACCCGATTCACCACGCGAAAGATCAAGGCCACGCAGCAAAAGCAAAGAACGAGGACAAACGCCGCAATCACAAAATGCCACTCCGAATAAACAGAAATCAGTATTGGCTATCTTTAAGCCAGGAAAACGAGGCAGTTCGGCCGGGGCCGAGGGCAGTAAAACCTCCAAAACTTCCTCACCCACAGATGCCCACGAAATGCAGCAGTTGCAGTCTAGAAGTAAATCACATACCCCTGTGGTTACGGCTACTGGCTCTAGGCCCAATAGTCGCTTAAAATATTATGAGGACCCGGTAGAAGGTTACATCCACATACCTTTACATACGCCGCCCGAGGAAAAGGAAACTAGGAAATTATTGCAAAGCATACAACAGCTTAATGCAGAGCCGGTAAGGCCCCAGGCAACAGCTATAACTATGAGCGATTTAGAGTCCGCAGTCAAGAAACTAAAACCGGTAGGAGCACGCAAAAATTCTGGCTCGGAAACAACTAATAATGTAGCCCAACGCGGTGCAGCTTTTCCCCTTAAACGCATAGAAAATCTAGATGCTATACACACGCTGCCCCAGGAGGATAACAAAGAACGCACCTGGAGTTTGGAGGTTAATCGTCATAGTTCCCAGGATTCTCAGGAAACAGTGGGCTCTGGAGAAAGTTATGTTAGTGCTATAAAGGTGGCGACACAAAGATCTTCCCACTTAGCGGAGGTTAAGGAGCATGTGGTTACTGAAAACGGCATAGAAGCTGAGGCGGAAATACATCGTCTGCCCTCACAGGAGAGTACCACCAGTGCGGGAGAAGTAAGGGTAGTAGAAACTAAGGCCACCATTAATTCAACAGCCATGGCGGATGATAGTGCGGCTCGGGAAAGAAGAAGATTAATGTTCGCCACCCGAGTGGGGTCGGGTAGTCAAGAACAGATTTTCGCCACCCAATTTAGTATATCAAAAACTGAGAGCATTTCTAGTCATATGTCCGAACAGACCCAAGATACTTTGTCGGAATCCACCACAGAAAACTTGAAACGACAAAATACTGTAATCAAAAAATCACCAGAGGAAACACAGAAGCCTCCAGCAGCGCCACCAGCTCCACCACCACCTCCGCCACCACCAAAAGAAAGCAAAGCCAAAGCACAATTGGAAGAACAACGGGAAATATTTCATAAGGAATCCTATAGAAGAGAGGAAACCATGGAAAGACAAATAACAGTGCGCAAGAGATCTTTGACAACCTCGGAAGAGGATAAGGTTAAACCGGTGGCCACAACACAACCACCCGTGGTAATGAGACGTAAAACCTCGGGGGGTTCAGCAGCTGGGGTAACCGAGGAAAAACATAGATACCATTCTAGATCAACTTCGGAAGATGACAATGAGGTGGCTGCCACCACTACTAATCATCGCCATTCCCGATATTTGGAAAATTTTGATGTGCGCAAAAAGTATCATGAGAACATGCAGGGTGTACAACGCAAACCGCGCAAACAAAGTGGTGGCGCTGCCGAAATAAACCCACCCGCTGAAAAACTTGCAAATCAAGAGCAATATCAACGTAAAGGAAAACCACAGCTGCCTCAACCACCACCCCCTTCCACAGAACCCTCACCCCTGCACACTCCCTCTCCCTCGGTAACGGAAGGCAAAATATCACCTACATCTAGTCTACACAAAAGTGAGCCACGTTCTCATTCGCAATCACCAGTAGATAAGGCCAGACAGACACCACCCAAGCCACCAAGGACTTCCACACCCACTAGACGTTCGCAAACAGAATCACCACCCACTAGTAAGCCTCAGACAACGGTGACTTCGACAGTAAAAAAACATCATACCCACATAGACAGATCCTCGGTATTTTCTACCGATGAGCCGGTGGAGTCATCGGAAAGTGAACGTGATTCGGATATGGCGGCTTTGGAATCCAAACGGCGTCACTTGGCTTTAAATGTAGGCTGCATAGAAGATCATGAGAGTACTGGTCTAGTATCACAGGAATCCTTTGACGATGAGCTTCCCTATATACCCACCACTTTGCCGGAGGAAAAGGCTCAGGGAGTGAACATCATACCCATGAAGGAACGCATTAATATGGAGGTTAAAACTTGTCCCTTAGATAGACCACGTTCAACCACACCACTCAATCCTTCACATTTGGAAGAATATATAGGCGGCATGGCGGTAAATACCCCCGATTCACCTTTTGAATTTGCGGGATCCGTGCCGGTAAGAGGAGAGAAATTGCGCATTAGTCTGCCACGTAAAGACTCGAAAAAAGATGTGCAAAGTTCGAAATCACCCCGTAGAGTTTCTAATGCCAGTGGCAAGTCTTGGTTTGAGTTTGCCGAGGAGGGACTGAGAGTCACAGCAGCACACTTAGAGAGAAAGGATTCGAATAAACAGTTATTGCAGCAACAGCAGCAGCAATTGCAACAAAAACCAGCTGCACCCACACCCAGTTCAGCGGCCATCCCTTTAACAAAAAGGCCTACAGACAGCGGCGACTTTAAAACCAAAACCACAGCTGCTAGCAAACCTCCAGTAACCACCCCTAAAGCCTCAACACAACGGAAATTATCGGGTCATTGGATAGACTTTGAAAATATACCAGAAAAAAGAAAACCTCCCAAGAAAATAACCACCTTACCCAGAGACAGTGTCAGTTCCACACACAACCGATCAACGCAAGGCAAAACACTACCCACAGCTAACTGTACACGAACACACAGCTCCTTTTCACAACACAAACATTCACAGCAACCAGATGTCACAGCCTCCACTATGTCCTCCTCCTCAGCAGCCGATGGTTGTATGATGCCACACTATAACTATGTTAAACCGGAAGACTGTCAATGTGAGTGTCATGAATCGAAAACTAAAGAAGCTCAATCAACAACAACTACCGAAACCTCAACAACAACCCAAGCGGCCATGACACCCAATCAAACAACTCCCACTAGTAATAGTAACAATAATAATAATAACAATAAAGCACAAGGTGTAGATCTCCTGCCCAAAGGAGAGGATATGTTGCCGCTATTAAGTCAAGACTCACATGAGGGCATAGAACCCAGGTGGGTGTAATAGAATATTAATTAATTTATTAATTTTTTTGTTTTTTAACAGTGATTCTTCTAGAGAGTATAGCTGCTATACCGATGATGAACTGGATTTGCCTACACGCAGTTCTAGTCGCTCCAAAAGTAGTTCTTCAAGAGTGAGTATACTTTTGTAGAAGTTTTTTCCAACCCTGACCTTTTTTTCGTATTTTTTTAGCTGGATGAGTTTCCTCGTCGTGATGCTGCTCATAGTCCCCGTAATAAGAAATTTCCCGATAAATAAAAGTAAGTTTTCTTCTTTTTTCCTTTTTTCCTTTTTAAAACAAAATTTGTTTTTAAAGCAAATCATAATAATAATAATAATGTTCCCTTTAAAATATAACTTAGGAATTAAACTTAAACAAATTGTTAGATGTTTTCCATACCAAAAAAAAAAAAAAATAATTAAAATTTAAATTGTTACAAAAGAAATTTTTTGCAAATTAGTTTATAAATAAAAAAAGCTAAAAACCAAAACTAAAACTATACTTAGGAAATCTAAAAGAAATGTTAAAAGGAAATGAAAAGCTAAAAGAATCTTAAAAAAAACTAAAAGAATCTCAAAAACTAAAAGAATCTAAAAATCTAAAAGAATCTGAAAATCTTAAAGGACTCTGAAAAATCTAAAGTGTTTTGGTTAAAAGCTAAATTGTTAGTTAAAAAATACTTCTTTTTTGAAAACGGGTTCAAAAGATATTTTTTATTTTAAAATACATATGTTTTTGTTTAATATTTTATAAATTTTTTCACAAGGCTTGACTGGACCACTTTATTTTTCTTAATTTTTTACAAGAATTTCAAAGTTTTTTTTAAAAATTTTCCTTAACAGGCTTCCGCTCTTCATATATTACTAAAAGCGCTTAATTGTAACACTGTATAAACATTACTTCACGATATGGCAGCACTATTTACTTAAAAACAACACTGTTTATAACAAATCACAATACTCACAAGACTGGTCTATAGATTAGACTTGTCTATAAACTAGAATAGACTACAGACTAAATTAAACTAAAGACTAGACTATGGACTATAGACTAGACTATGGACTTGGCTATAGACTATTCTATGGACTTGATTATAGACTAGTCTATAGACTAGACTATTGACTAGATTATAGACAAGACTTTAAACTAGACTATAGAATAGATTATAAACTAGTCTATAAACTATAGACTAGACTACCAGTAGACTGAAGACTATTGACTATAATATAGGCTAGACTACAGACTAGACTATAGACTAAACTATAAACTAAACTATAGACTAGATTATAGACTAGACTACAGACTAGACTATAGAAAAGACTATAGACAATACTATAGACTAAACTATAAACTAGACTATTGACTAGACTATAAACTAGACTATAAACTAGACTATTGACTAGACTATAGACTAGACTATACTATAGAATATACTATAGACTAGACTATAGACTAGACTATAGACTAGACTATAGACTAGACTATAGACTAGACTATAGACTAGACTATAGACTAGACTATAGACTAGACTATAGACTAGACTATAGACTAGACTATAGACTAGACTATAGACTAGACTATAGACTAGACTATAGACTAGACTATAGACTAGACTATAGACTAGACTATAGAATAGACTATATAATAGACTATAGACTAGACTTTAGAATAAACTATAGAATAGACTATATATTAGACTACAGTCTAGACTATAGACTAGACTATAGACCATAGACTAGACCATAGACTAGACTATAGACTAGTCTATATTGCAAACACTACTACATTAAAAACAAACAGTGTTTACAATTGAAGCGAATTTGAAATCAAAAATTTTTCTCTAAAACTTAAAAAACAGTATTTAAATTACTTAAAATCATATATTTTGGTTAAATTCGCATAATTCTACAACCATTCTTATTAGTTTTATGTAAAAGCTGAGAAAATGTGAGAAATCATCGTTTTGTGGTGTTCAGTAATTTTCCGTACAAAACTTCAATTTATCTCCATCTTTTGACAATTTGCATCTATTTTCTATTAAAAGAATTCTAAATTAACAAAATTTTCCAATGTAAAAAAAAAATTCAAACTAAACTAAAGAAATATCAACCATTTCTATATAAATTATTTATTTTTTTTTTTGCAATGTGAATAATTTAAATGAATTCTTGAAAGTTTTATTAACTATTTTCGTTAAAACTAAATTTTCTCTATTTAAAAAAAAAAAAACTCTAAGTAGTAACACTGTTTTAGCAATAGCAGACAATATGGCAACCCTTCTTAAAATACAGTGTTAACAATTGCTAACATTTTAAAGCTAAAACTAGCGATTTTTCTAGGATTTTGTTTTAATATTAGTTTTTAGTTTTCTTTTTACCAAAAACAATTTAGAGAAAAACTTTAAAACTGAATTATGTATTTCTTTAAAATTTTTTGTTTAAAACAACTAAACTGCCACACATTTGGTACATATAACAACACTAACTATTATATACACTAAATAATTACATTAAAAACATATTACAAACATTACAAAAACTTAAAAAAATATAAAATAATAAATACAATTTTTCTTACGAATACTAACAAAAATAACAAAAACTATAGCAATACTTAAACTTACATCAAACAATACCAAAACAATTTATATGAAAATAAAAACACAAACATTTAGATTTTTTCGTTTATTTTCCCAGAAAAGAACTTAAAATAAGAATTTAAGCAAAAAATCAATAATGAAATAAACTCTTTTTTTAGATGTATTAATAAAAAACTATAAACAATAATAAAAAACAATTTTTTTATAAGTGTGTTTAAACTTAAAACCCAAAATAAACCATTTTCTTTAGTAATAAACTAATAAAATCTAAAACTAAACTAAAATTTAATAATAATTTACTAAAAAAAACAAGCTCATTTTTGATAAACCCATAAAAGCCTAGATAGTTATTAATGTATTACTAAAACCTAAACTCAAGTATGAAAACTTTTTAAACAAAATGCAAAAGTCAATCATATAAAAGAAAAAATTTAGAGAAATTTTACTTCTTTTTTAAATTGTTAATAAATTTGTTGAAATTGTTTAATACATTATTAAAAAGCTACACGGAGATTTTAAAAATTTTATAAAATAAATTTAAACTGAGTTTAAACTTAAAAGCTTAATTTGTATGTATTTCATAAAAACGCTACTTTGTAACACACTTTCGCAATAGTGCTGAATATGGCAGCTCTGCATAATGTAAACAACAGTGTTACCAACTTTAAATATTTATAAACTTTAAATGACGATTTAAACCTTGATTACAGAGTAAACTACGAACTATATTATGATTATATTATAGACTAGACTATAGGCTAGACTAGATTAAAGACTAGACTATAGGCTAGACTAGATTATAGACTAGACTAGACTATAAACTGAACTATAGACTATACTATAGACCAGACTATATACTAGACTATAGACTGGACTACAGACTAGATTGTAGACTTGACTTTAGGGTAGACTTTAGACTAGTCTATAGACTTGTTTTTATTTTTGCAAGAATTTATGAATTTTAGTAGTTTTTTTTTTGTAAAAATATTGTTCAAATAATTTAAATTACTAAGTGTGGCTCAAAATTTCTTTAAATTTAATATGAGTAAAAGTATTAATTTTTAATACAAAACTTAATTTTATAAAATACATTAAACCTAGTAACCGAGAACTTAAAATTGGCAAGTGAATTGACTAATTAAGCATTAAAATAACTTAAATAACACAAAATATTTAATATAATTTTCCCATAAAATGAAAAAAAAAAAAAACAAATTTCTTCTAGAAAAATATTAAGTTTAACACAACTAAAAATAAAAACTTCCCTTTTTTATAAAAATTTATAATTTTTCTTTAAATAAACCTAAGATGCCTCTTGTTTAGAAAAAATTTAATAACTTTATATAAATATTACTAAAAAAAAACATTTAAATAAAAATCATATAACATTTATATATTATTCTTATGATTTTTGTTAAATATTACTTAAAAACAGCTTTAGCTTAATTCATTTACATAATTATTTAGTTCAATATACTAAAACAACTTATTGTTATTTATTATAAATTAAATAAAAAATTATATATTAACTTAACTATAAAAACAAAAACAAAAAAAACATTTACTTAAAGAAAATTAAACAAACAATATTTACATTTAAATATTGAAGAAAAAACAAAGAATTGTGTTGTTAAATATTGCATTTAAATCTCAACTTACTTTAAACACAATCCTTTAAAAAAAATAATAAAAAAATTGTTAAACATTTTCTGTCTTTATTAAAAAAACGACAAAAACCTATTGACCGAAAACATAACAAAACAATAATTAAAAATAAATAAAAATTTATTAAAATTTAAAAAAATAAACGTGTAAACTCTTAAAAGTAATAAATTTAAAAAAAACGAAAGCATTATGCATTAACAGCACCTACATAAACAAACTTTCATTATAAAGGAATTTATTATATATATTTAAAAATAATAAAAATAAATAATTCCAACCCCCCTAAACCCCCAATATAAAAGAAAATCAATAAAAACGTTTCATGGAAAATAAATAAAAAAATTACCACAAAAGTTTGGTTATTTAAGGAATATTTACTACTTTAGTAAAAAAAGTAAGTTTTTGGTTAAAAAGTTTTAAAATACCAAGAATTTTAGTTAAATTGATTTAATTTTAAAATATCTTTGAGACTTTTTAACAATTTCTAACAAAATTTTAATTTTTGGCTTTTATTTTTTCATACTAACATAAAAACGCTTAATTATAACATTGTTGAAGCATTAAACCACCATCTGGCAGCACTAGTAAACGTAAACAAAACGTCAAACTACAAAGACGCTGAAAAATTTTAACGTCGTTGTTAGTAAGCAAAACAAAGTGATAACTTTAAAAGTGAAAATATTTGAACAAAATAGTTAAAAATTGTAATTAAATAACAAAGGTAATATAATTTATATAAAATTAATAAAGTAATTGCTGAATATGTTGTAATGAACAGAAATTTTAACAACTTTTGTTGATCCCTATTAATGTTTATAAAAATTGTCACTCTTGAGTGGAAATTCATTTCGTTTATGTACTCCTTATTTGCTAGGGTTGCTAGCACTCTTTTTTTTCACTTATATTAGGGTGTTGTTGATAAAATGTTCAATTCGTATCAAATGGAAAGCGATAGCGTTTTATGTTAATTTATATGTTAAATAAATAATTACCTTTTACCATATTCGGATTTTAAAAGAAGTTTTTAGTAAATTTATACATTTTCTTTACTTATTGGCTTAGAAATGAAGGGTTTATTTCTATTTGTTTGAAATTCCTTAATTTGTTGGCAAAAAATTCTACCCCTAATCAGGATTTTGGCAACTCTTATTGCTTCTCGCAAGTAAAGAGAGCCCGTGAATGTTGTTGTTTTTATTTACAGTATGACAAATCAGGCATGGAAACTTCAGTACTTTAGTACTTTTTCGTGTTTAGTGAAGAATACTGTCCTAAACTTTGGTTGAATGTGTAGTCCACATAGTAGACAATAGACCAGTCCATCCTCTAGTCTATAGTCTAGTCTAAAGTCTAGTCTATAGTCTAGTCAATAGTCTAGTCTATAGCCCAGTCTATAGTTTAGTCTGCAGTCTATATTATAGTATTACTTAGTTTAGTCTTGATCCATTCTCTTGTCTATTCTAGCCTTTATTCTGACTTATAGTCTTTCCTATAGTCTAGTCTATAGTCTAATCAATAGTCTAGTCTACAATCTAGTCTATAGTCTAGTCTAAGGTCTAGTCTATATTCTAGTCTATATTCTAGTCTATAGTTTAGTCTAATCTATAGTCTAAAGTCTAGTCTGATCTATAGCCTATTTAAATCTATGATCTATTCTCTAGTCTAGTCTATATAGTCTATATAGTCCATATTCTAGCTTATATTTTTTCCTATCGTCTAGTCTATAGTCTAGTCTATAGTCCAGTCTGTAGTCTAGTTTAATATAGACTAGACTTTATATAAGTCAGACTAGTTTATTGTCTAGTCTATAGTCTAGTCCATAGTCTATTCTATAGTCTAGTCTAGTCTATGGTGTAGTCTATAGTCAAGTCTATAGTCCAGTCTATAGTCTAGTATATAGAATAGTTTATAGTGTGGCAGAAAATTAGTTTAGTACTTTAAAACTTAAAAAAATACTATTTTTCTTTCAAGTTAGTACCATTTCAAAATATCAATTTTCCATGCCTGTAACAAATCTTAAAACTAACGGTATTTGTGTAAAAGTGATGTTAACTACTTTAAAATAGTAAAGCGTTACTTAACGATTGGGAAAAGCGTAAATTAAAGTAAAAACTAAAAAAGTTCTTAATTTAAATGTTATCATAAAACTTAAAGCAAAAATGAAATAGTATTTTATACAAAAGAGAAAAAACTCAAAAAAATCTCTCGTTTAAATAAAAATTGAGAAATTAATTAATTAAATAAACTATAGTGCATTTGACGGATTATTTATGCATTCATTTACTTATTATTACTCATTTCCAAATGATCCCTTATTATTTATCGCAATTTTACTCGTGATTAATAATACTCATAAGACATTGTAGCTTGATATCATTCATACTTTTTAAACAAATGACAAAAAATAAATAAAATAAAATAATAAAAATTTCAATTAACGTAATGAAACAAGAAATAAACAAATGTTTTTTGCTTGTGATTAAGAAAAAATAAAAAATAAATAAACTGTTTTGAGACAATTATTTTTTTTCTTATTCTTTTGATTGATTAGAATATAGACAAATAGCTCAAGTAAACAATATTTGTTAAAAAAATAATTAAATAAACAAAATTAAAGCTATTTTTTAGATAACTATTAAATAAATAATAAAACTTGAACTTTAATACTGAAATATTAAAAATGAAATCAAGGTTAAGGGAATTATAATTCCGTTATATTTATTAAAATTTTAGGGGAAGAACATAAAACTAAATTCATATTTTAGGAAATAGCAACAAAAGTTTATGAAAATTAAAAGAAAATCTAAAACATTTTCATAAAAACTTTAACAACATAAGTTTTTAAAACAAATTTAAAAATATTTTATTTTTTCTAAGTTTTTTTTTTGTTTTTATTATTTGTTATTTTTTTATAAAACTTCTAGATATTTTTTTATTTTCTTGCCAATTTTAAGTTGTTTTGGTTTTTGTATTTTATAAATAAACCCTAAAACCGACGACGCCTTTTTGTCATTTTTTTATCTAATGTAAATTGCATGTTGTTTACGTGTTTTTATGGTTATTTTATATGTTATTTTCATTTAATGCTCTAAATATTTTATTTCCCTATAGAAAATAAATTCTTTGGCAACATAAACCATTGACGTTTATAGAAATGTTGACAAAATGAATTGTGTTTTTTTTTCATTTTATACCATGTTTATAAGATAAATAAGATCTAAACAAGTAATTTTTAGAAAAAAATAACAATAAAACATACAAAGTTTTACAAAAGCAGATGTTCAACAAATTTTAAAAACAACAAGGCGCTGATAAATGTATGACATTAAGCGTTTTGTAAAATAAAATTTTTAATAAAATTAAAAAAAAAGTTTGAAAAACAATTTGTTAATTGAAAAAAAATTACTACTACTTTATAATATTATACAAAAATTCTTTTTAATTCAAAAATTCAATAAATATTGTTTTGAAATAACAAATATTTCAAAAAAAAAAAAATTAAAATTATAATCATTTACACATTTCTTACTCTGAAATTAAAATTTAGTTTTAATTTTTTCTAAAGATAAATATTTTTTCAATAAAAATATTTATTCCTATTAAAAACTTATTATTAAGAAGTTTTTAATACTATTTTTGCAATAAAATTTAAATATTTCTTTAATTTTTAAAATTTTGCTTTTTTAAAATTTTTAATAAATAACTTCAAATTTCGACTTTTTTCTTAAGAATTTCATATATTTTATTATAAACGTTTTTATTTGTGTCGTTTTCAAGGTATTTTAAGTAATTTTAAGCGTTTTTCCTTTAATTTTAATTATTTACCATATGGCAACTCTATTTTTTGCGTCATTTTACTCTTTTGTTTACATTGAGTCATTTCCCCTTTCATTAGTGCAATTGCATGCTTATAGTTGTTGTTGCTTCATTGAGGAGAGATAATATGTGACACTCTCTCTCTGTCTCTCTTTGAGTTTTCTTTGTTTTTGAGTTCAAGAATTTTTTCCTTTATAAAATAACATGACACCACCGTGCGGCAATCATTCGTAGTTGAATTTTTAAACGGTTCACAACAACACAAGACGCAACAGGTGGAAAACAAAACAAAGAGTTGAAAAAAATATAAATAAAAGCAAAAGTTTAGTGGAAATATAGTAATAAAAACAAAAAAAAAGAACCATAAAAACATTAAAATAAAGTGGAAAATAAACAATAAATAAAATTAAAACAAAAAAAAAATTGCAAGGTTTGCATTAATAATACAAAAACAAACAAAAAACTGCAGTGAAAAAGAGAGACAGAAAAGAAAAATCTAGAACAAGCAGCAGAAAAACTCCATTTTGAAGTGAAGTGGAAAAAAATACAAAGTGGTGGTTTAGGAATTTGGAAAAAAGTTAAAGAAAAAGTGCCTTTTTGTGAGAAAATTAAAAGAAAAAAGGTTCCTATTTGTTTATTATAAAATTTATTTTATTAAAAACCAGTTGGAAGAAAATATTTAAACAAAATGGCTTTTATGATGCCGGTAATGAAAAACAATTACGATATCTATAAAGATAAAGGACGTTCACGTAAAACCTCAGAATCCTCCAATGGCACAGGAGCCAACAGCACGGCTACACCCAATATGGCCTCAGCCATGGGTATAAATCCCAACTCCAGGGGTAGACAAAGAATGAAGTCTGAATCATTTGCCAGTTCACCCAGTCACACCTATCGCATGCAAATGCAAAGATGTCAATCACAAAAAACCTTTCCACGTAATGCTTCGCGAACTTCAACCAGTTCAGCTGCACTATCGCCCACCCGATCCTTTTGTCAACCCTCACAAAGTCCACCCAAACAAAGTAACACAACAACAGCTTCAGCAAACAATCAAACTGGCTCCCAGAATGATATAAGTAAATTTCATTTACGTTTAGTGGATAAGTTACGTAAATCCTTTCGCAAGGATTCAGCCAAACGTTCATGAAAGTCATCCGGTGTAAATCAAAACGAGGAAAATGAGCCTCAATTAACACCAACAGCAACAACAACAACAGCAGATATAAATAAAACTTCTATAAAAAGTTCAGAGCCTAGCGCTGAACCCCCCGCCACTTTATTAAACGATAAAAGTAGCAGCAGTAGTAGTAGTAGTACACTTAAGACTGAGGTTCAACGCTATGACGACTTAGTCGTCCAACAAACGGCAAAACTGGAGGACACTAAACTAAATCCTTCTAATCCTTTGTATAACTTAAATGACCAACAGCAGCCGCCACACAAATCCCACTCTTTAGCCTCTCAATTGGGTAAACGTTTTACGGCTCCTTTAATTAAAGCCAACATCAAAAGATGTCACAAAAAATTCAGTCATCTACAATTACATCATTATCACCAGCCCTTACAACACCCTTCACACTCTGCGGATAAGTCCTCCGTAAAACTTTTAACATCTACTTCGACATTGGAATTGTTTCAACAAGACTGTGAAAATTTCACCAAACTAGAACATAAACCTTTAATGAAAAATATGCAAAAAACCGCCGAGTCGACAGGTTTTACCGAAAAATCTAATAAAAAATCTCCCGAAAAAAGTGCAGCCGGCCTGAGACAGGCTAGAAGACGTAAACGTTTAATATTTATGCGCCGCTCGACGAAAAGTGCTCCCGGTTAAAGGTAAAGCGAGTAGTAGAAAGTTGTTAAGTAGTTTTTGCTAAAGTAGTTTGTTGTAAATTGTAAAAATTAAAAAAAAAATTTAAGTAAAATTTTGTGAAAAACAAAAACTTAAGAAAATTTTAAAAAACTTAAATTTTTTTTAAGGATATTGAAAGATAATTTTAAAATAAAAGATTTTTTTCAGGAATTTTTATAAAATATGTTTGTAAAATTTTACAAAACTTTTAAAAAAGACAGTTTTGAAATGTAACTTTAAAAAATTTGGAAATTTTTTATAAAAAACCTTTCTTTTAAGAAAATTTTCTTGAAAATCAAAATTTCTTGAAAAAACACAACATTTTGCTGCTTGCAAAAGAATTTTTAAGCGCAATTTTGTAAAAAAATATTTAAAATCTTGAAAAAAAGGTTTTCAAAATTAAAAATTTTTAAAACAAAATCTTTTTATCGATAAATGGGTTTTAAAATGGGGGTTTTACTTTAAAAAAACGCCCAAAAGTACACTTTATTGCATTTTTAAACATTTTGGCGTTTTCTTCCATCTGGCAACTTTGTTATGATTGAGTAGAACAAGAACAAGTTTATTTACTAATCTAATTGATTGCCTTTTTGCCCTTCAAATAGCAAAAAAATTGCACTTTTTGGCCTTTTCAAAAAGTAAATCTCTATTTTAGCGATTTTTTTCAATCTGGCAACTTTTTTGAATTGAATCGAAAAACAAACAATATCTGGTTTGTTCACTAATCTTAATGGTTGCCTTGTAGTGCTTCAAATTGCAAAAAAACTTGCACTTTTTTTGCCCTTTTTAAACATTTTAAAAATAAGTTTTTATTTTAGCGATTTCATCAATCTGGCTACTTTGATATTATTATTTTGAATAAACAAACAATGTTAGGTTGAATGCAAATCCCTATAGCGGCCTTTCTTCGCCTTCAAAATGCAAAAAATTGCACTTTTTTCTTGTTATTAGTTTTTTGAAACATTTTTGGCGATTTTTACATCGGATCAATAAAATCACATTATTTTAAGGGTTTATGCGCTCTGGCTACCTTGTTTTCATTGTGACAAGCTAGCTAAAGTCAATTTTGTTACATAATTTGCCAAAAATTTGCAACATTTTTTGCCCTGAAACTGAATATTTTGTGATTTTTTCCAAGTGGCAACTTTTTTATGATAGAATTGAGAATTTTGCCAAGAAACATTTATATTTTAGTGATTTTTTGGTATTAGGCTAACTTTTAAGAACTTAAATTTATATAATGTTGCCCTCAAATTGCATTTTTTTTTTTGCCTTTTTAGAGAAAAAAACCTTATTTAGGCGATTTTTCTTCTATTTGACTAACTGACAAAGTTTTTTCTTCTCAAAATGATGTTAATGCCAAGTGGTATTTAGGGGACATTTTCGTCTCTCGGTTGCTAAACTAGAAGAACTTTAGAGTTCTTTACAATTTAGCTTAAAAAGGCCGGTAATTTAGTACAAGATATAGTGAAATCTTTGAAAGATTTCAAGGCTAAATCATGTCCATATATTCAGCGCCCTTGAAGGTCTGAGATCTCAATCGAATGATTATCCTTAAAAAAAGGACTACCGGGCCGGTAATACCGGCTCTACAGCTGTTACTTTGTTGACATTTATTTAAACATTTATGCATTCGAGTTAAAACCGATTGAGGTATCAAAACATCTTAGTCTAAAGACCCCTAGACAGGGAAGCAACATAAGACATGAGATATTGATTAAAATTTGCTATCGATTAAAATTTGACAGCCTTCCAGTGTAGTGTTTTAAACATTTGTAAAAGTTCCTAACATTTTTCCATTTTTTCTTAGAAACCTTTTGAAAAGTTGAATACTTTTTAGAACTAAAAATTAACTGAGTCCTCCTTTGAAAATTTTCTTCATTAAAACTTTCGTATAAACTCATCAAGGTCTTTTATAATTAAATTCGAAAAGAAATGGTAAAGCAGAGCATAACATAATGATTATTTACAATAAGTTATTGTCGCAACGAAAGTTTAAAAACACATTCTCTCTAAAGCAAAAAAAAAGAAAATACAGGATGTCTATAGCACCTACTCTTCCTACACCTGCTACTTCTCCTACCCCCCTCTATCAAAACCCCAACAACAAATGTAAATTGTAAAAACATACAATTTAACACAACCTAGAAAAAAGCAAAACCCCTGCTATACTAAATAATGATAAAACTGAAATATTTTGGCTAAAAGCCAACTATTGTGCAAAATGCTTTTGCCAGCAAAAACGAAAAAAAAAAAAATGCATTACAGGAATTCAAGAAAAAAAAGCTTCACAAAATCTAGAAAAAAAATAAATAAAACTTATTTACACAAAATATTTTCAAGAAACGAACTTTATTTTTATAAACTAGAAAACAAAACTGTTATAGATTAAAATATTTTATAAAGAAACGAATTTTTCTGTTTAGACTTAGAACCAAAAATAAATATATTTTGCAGTTTTTTTTATATATATTAGATTAAGTTTAAGTAAACTTATTTAAGTTGAAATATTTTATATATTTTAGTTACTTTAACAAGACTTAAAAGGATCTTTTTAAGGTTAATTTAAGAGAACAAATGTAAATATTGAAAAAATAAATTGTTTATACTAAAGCCTAATGGCTGACAGTGTTAACAATTAATTAAATTTTTAAACATTTACATTTGAGCTTTTCCTTGCTGAGGTCTTTATAATGTTAACAAAACTTAAGCTCATATATTTAACAACAATTATTAAAAGTTATTAGTCAAATATTAAACAAAATTTGTTAAAAAAAAAAAAAAAAACTTATTTGAAAGTAAGAAATTTGTTTTAAGTTTTTCTTTTAAAACAAATTTCTAAAAAAACGCAAAATTTAATTTAACTAACGAATTATAACAAGGGAATTAAGTTAAATATATCTTTATATATATAGAGAACCAAAAAATACACAGTAGTACTTAAATTTTAAAAGAAAAAAAATCTTCCTTAATTTTTTTTTTTTGTAATAAAAATTTTTAAGTATAAAAACTGCCACAGAAAAAAAAAAAAACAATTTTGAA
Source organism: Lucilia sericata (assembly GCF_015586225.1). Taxonomy (NCBI): domain Eukaryota; kingdom Metazoa; phylum Arthropoda; class Insecta; order Diptera; family Calliphoridae; genus Lucilia; species Lucilia sericata. The sequence goes on from NW_023994277.1 coordinate 435,360, forward strand.
AACTAAAAAAAATAAATCCCCAACAAAATTAACGCTTTGATATATTATAAAAAAATATATATATTTACTTAATTTAATATTGTATAAAAATATTAAACTTTTATTTTTACATAAACCCCAAAATAATCAAAATATAAATAAATTAAAAACTTAATATTTAAAATGTTAAAAAAAGACTAAATATCAGCTTTTATATTTTTAAAAAATTCTGATATTTTTTTTTTTTAATATTTTAAATATTAATTTTTTTATTTTTTAAATAAATCTTAAAGTTTATCTCTTATTATATATCTCAAAATATTTTCGTCTTATTATACTATATATATTTTTGTATAATCTAAAATAAGTACCTAGTAATTTATAAGTTTTAACTTTAAAACTAAACTTTTTTGTTTTAGTTCTATATGTATATTTTTTTTAAGTTTAAATTGTGTTTAAAAAATAGTAAACTTAAGAAATGAAAATATAATAAATATCAATCTATATTTATATAAAAATATACAAGTGTTTTTAAAGTTGTGAAGCTTAACAAAAACTATAAAACTACAACTCTAAAAATGCAATTAAGTTTTGTACTCAATAAAAAATGTCAAAAAATAAAAGCTTTAAAAGCTGTAATTATAAATAAGTATAAGAATAAAAACTTACAAGAGGACTAGAGGAAACTGCACCTACAACTGCTACTTGGACTGCAAGCACAATATCAAGAATAGGAGAAAGCGATTTGAATACTTAAGAGGAATACTTTAACGAGGAAATAGTCTTAACATGAACCTTATAGAAAACTCAAGAAACAATTGAATGAAATTATAGAAATTGTAAAGAAAAGTTGAGATATATGAAAGGAATATAAAGGTACTATTACTGAAGAAAACGAACAGCTGATTTAAGCTGACGAGAGAACAACTCAACATACATAGTTCTCAACAGGTTAGTTCTTAGAAAGATGATGAAAGGAGTACGTAATACTTGGATTCAAGACAGATTAAGAATTACTTACACCGCCGTTAAGGATCTTACATTAAGACCGATCTTTACTCAGGACCTCAAGAAACCAAGGACAACGACTCAAAAATCAACTCAATAATTCGAATTTAAACAATGTTAAGGAAGGGGTTTTATGGAATAATAGAAGAGGCCAAAGTCAGGACTATACACAAAATTATACACGAGACATTGGTCGAAGTATAAAGTGGCAATTGGCGAAACTATGGTCGACAATTTAGAAGAAACAATAGAGACTATAGATCAAGAAATAGTCGAGAACATAGAAGGATAATAGTCCACAATAGAAACCAAAGACTAAAGAATAACCGATAATATAATAGAGACTTTAGTCAACAATTTAAACGAAGCAACATAGACTATAGACGCAAGAATAGTCGAGAATATTAATGAACAATATAGGGTTATAGACTAGATTATAGTCCATAATATAGACAAGACTGTAATCCAGACTATAGACAATAGTTGAGACTATAGTCCAGACTATAGACGAGACTATAGTCCAGACTATAGACGAGACTATAGTCCAGACTATAGACGAGACTATAGTCCAGACTATAGACGAGACTATAGTCCAGACTATAGACGAGACTATAGTCCAGACTATAGACGAGACTATAGTCCAGACTATAGACGAGACTATAGTCCAGACTATAGACGAGACTATAGTCCAGACTATAGACGAGACTATAGTCCAGACTATAGACGAGACTATAGTCCAGATTATAGACGAGACTATAGTCCAGACTATAGACGAGACTATAGTCCAGACTATAGACGAGACTATAGTCCAGACTATAGACGAGACTATAGTCCAGACTATAGACGAGACTATAGTCCAGACTATAGACGAGACTATAGTCCAGACTATAGACGAGACTATAGTCCAGACTATAGACGAGACTATAGTCCAGACTATAGACGAGACTATAGTCCAGACTATAGACGAGACTATAGTCCAGACTATAGACGAGACTATAGTCCAGACTATAGACGAGACTATAGTCCAGACTATAGACGAGACTATAGTCCAGACTATAGACGAGACTATAGTCCAGACTATAGGACGAGACTATAGTCCAGACTATAGGAGAGACTATAGTCCAGACTATAGACGAGACTATAGTCCAGACTATAGACGAGACTATAGTCCAGACTATAGACGAGACTATAGACGAGACTATAGTCCAGACTATAGACGAGACTATAGTCCAGACTATAGACGAGACTATAGTCCAGACTATAGACGAGACTATAGTCCAGACTATAGACGAGACTATAGTCCAGACTATAGACGAGACTATAGTCCAGACTATAGACGAGACTATAGTCCAGACTATAGACGAGACTATAGTCCAGACTATAGACGAGACTATAGTCCAGACTATAGACGAGACTATAGTCCAGACTATAGACGAGACTATAGTCCAGACTATAGACGAGACTATAGTCCAGACTATAGACGAGACTATAGTCCAGACTATAGACGAGACTATAGTCCAGACTATAGACTATAGTCCAGACTATAGACGAGACTAGTCCAGACTATAGACGAGACTATAGTCCAGACTATAGACGAGACTATAGACCAGACTATAGACGAGACTATAGTCCAGACTATAGTCCAGACTATGAACAGACTATAGTCCAGACCATGGACAGACTATAGTCCAAACCATGGACAGACTATAGTCCAGACTATAGTCCAGAGACTACAGTCCAGACTATGGACCTTAATAAATTTTCCTTGAATTTCCCGTTAACTGCAAAATTTTGTAAATTAACCTTGAACATTTTTAATTTCAAAGAATTTTTAACGCTTATATTATTTATTTTAAAATTTAGTTTAAGTATAAATTTTAATTACCTGCAATTTTATAAACTCTGCATGTTATTTAATACTTTATTTACAAAAACTGATTTTTTTTTCTGTTCTTGTTTATAATCTTTTATCACGTACTGCAAATCTGGGTTTATGTTTCTTTTTTTTCTTTTTAAAACAAAACCAAACAGTTAATAGATCAATTATATTATTACCCTTGATACTTTATATACTATATATTACAAAACAAACCAGACCAGACCGGACCACCACCAACAACTGTTTTCTCTCTTCCGTCTTCCGCTGTTTAGTTGTTTGGCTTATTTAATTTATTGTGTGGCAAATTGTTTTAAAAAAATTGTTTATTTGTAATATACACAGCAGTGGGGACCAGTAGCAGGCTAGGGTTTATCTATAAACTATGCATTTATATTTGGTCAGCCATACACAATGGTTTGTGGCTTTTTCTCCTCCTCCTCCTTTTCCTCCTTGCACTGTTTAGTAATTAAATTGCATACTTTTTTTTCTTGTTTGGACTCAAACAGTGCAAAAAATCTCTTTATGGATTTATTAATACTTTTAACGGAAATTCAATTAAATGGCAAATAAATTTCTATTAATTGATGGACAAACCCCCTGGGGTTATATTTAAACACAAGAAAAAACGAAATAAATTCAATGTGTCTAAACAAAATTTTAAAATACAATTTGTTCACTTAATTGAATTGAGTTTAAATTTCCAGCAGAAATTGCGTTTGTTTTAAAAGTTTTTTTTTTTTTTATGAAAAAGAAATTTGCAATAATTGGCTTAAAAAAAACTACGACTCTTTTTTTTTCCATCAAAGAAAAATTATGAATGATATGAGGTGTTCCATCGATTTTTGGGGACTCCACAGACGACTATACCCTAAGCTGTAGTTCAGTCGAGACTATAGACGAGGCTATAGTTCAGAGTGTAGTTCAGACAAGAATAGACTATAGACTAGAATATAGACTAGACTCTAGACTAGACTATAGACTAGACTATAAACTAGACTATTGACTAGAATATAGACTAGACTATAGACTAGACTTTTAACTAGACTAGACTATAGACTAGATTATAGACTAGACTATAGACTAGACTATAGACTAGACTATAGACTAGACTATAGACTAGAATATAGATTATGGACTTTGCTCTAGACTAGACTACAAACTATACTTTAAATTAGACTATCGACGAGACTATAGATGAGACTATAGACGAGACTATAGACTATACTATAGACTAGACTATAGACTATACTATAGACTAGACTATAGACTAGACTATAGACTATACTATAGACTAGACTATAGACTAGACTATAGACTAGACTATAGACTAGACTATAGACTAGACTATAGACTAGACTATAGACTAGACTATAGACTAGACTATAGACTAGACTATAGACTAGACTATAGACTAGACTATAGACTAGACTATAGACTAGACTATAGACTAGACTATAGACTAGACTATAGACTAGACTATAGACTAGACTATAGACTAGACTATAGTCTAGACTATAGACTAGACTATAGTCTAGACTATAGACTAGACTATAGACTAGACTATAGTCTAGACTATAGACTAGACTATAGACTAGACTATAGACTAGACTATAGACTAGACTAGACTATAGACTAGACTATAGACTAGACTATAGACTAGACTATAGACTAGACTATAGACTAGACTATAGACTAGACTATAGACTAGACTATAGACTAGACTATAGACTAGACTATAGACTAGACTATAGACTAGACTATAGACTAGACTATAGACTAGACTATAGACTAGACTATAGACTAGACTATAGACTAGACTATAGACTAGACTATAGACTAGACTATAGACTAGACTATAGACTAGACTATAGACTAGACTATAGACTAGACTATAGACTAGACTATAGACTAGACTATAGACTGGACTATAGACTGGACTATTGAGTAGACTATAGACTGGACTATGGGTTTATAATTTGAAATATGGCTTCGTCTATAGCTTGGACTATAGCCTAGGCCAAAGTCTCGTATGTGGTTTAGAGTTTATAGTTAAACTATATAGCATAATATAGTGCGGAGTATAGGCAAGTCTATAGACCAGACTATAGACTAATCTATGGAGACTATAATCCAGTCGAAACTTTAATTTTAAAACCATTACTTTACATGGGAAATACCCCATTCAAGTAAATTTCCACTTTTAGTAAGTGTATTTGATACACAAGAACACTCATCATATCAATATAACCAATCCCCCGAAAAAAAGTGATTGTAAAATGATTCCTTTAATTAAAATGCCATCATTTGGAATGATGGATACAGTTTTTTTTTTATGTTTTCAATTTATTTCAATTTCGCCTCATGTACAATGAACCTTAAACCAAGCCCAAAAATTCGACACATGTTTGTGTGATAGAAAAAATACCCGAGATGATGACGTCTTCGTTTTAGGGGGCCTTCTATTTTATTTGAAAAGCGTGTTAAATTTGAAATAACCTTCGTTGGTTAATTTTAAATATAGAACATATTCATCTAGTGTTAATTTTCTATAAAGGCGGGTATAAAATTTTTTGCATGTGCCTGCCTCTCTAGGGTCTATTATTATTTTATATTATAAACACAAAGCATATTGTATATTGTACATCTACATATATATTTGTAGATTGTGTAATACGTGTGCGTACTATATATTTTGTTCTAGGACATATTTGTAACATCTATTATTTAGCTAACAAAGTGCATGCAAAAATCTAGGGTGACCAATTGAATGTTTAAAAAAATCTGTCTAAATTTTTATTCATTTTAACCCAATTTTCTTAACGTCTAAATTGAAGCAATATTCAAGTTAAAGTAAAAAATTTGAAAGTTATGTTAAATAGTAAAGTTAGAAGATAGACTGAACTGGTCACCCCTTTTCTTACCCCATATGTTTATAGTATTAAACAATTTTATGCTATTTTTTCTCTAGTCGGAAATGTTGAAGACCAAAAAAAGTAAAAATCAATAGTCTTCTTTGTACCAAAATATTCATATCACTTGTAGCCTTAAAAATAAAAGGGTTTGGCTGCTAAATCAAAAGGGGATTTAAATTTTAAGTATAAAAATAGTACTCAAAGCTTATTATCCTATAAATATAGTACTACTTTTACTTGCATGTTATTCATTTATTTGCATTATTATTTACTTTGTTCTCTTATATTTAAAAATATAACCTTCTACAGCAGCTAGTTTTACCGAGGTTATTTTTATTTGCTATACTGGTTGTTTCTTTTTGCTTTATTGTTTTCGTATCATTCGAATGAAATCATTCTTTGGTAACCTGAATAAAGTTTATTGAACTACAAGTTTTTCCACATTACTTTTTTGCATCAAGTAAAATTGAAATGAAAAATGCATGTAAAACATGCATACATACAATCATACATACACACATACAAATGTATGTATGTTACTGGTAGTATATACTCATACAAATATATTTGTTATATGCTTAACATTCGAATATTTTTGTTATTAATATATACCCCAGCAGTTCTGAGTCTATTGTCTAGTCTATAGTCTAGTCTAGTCCATAGTCTAGTCTATAGTCTAGTCTATAGACTAGTCTATAGTCCAGTCTAGTCTAGTCTATAGTCTAGTCTATAGTCTAGTCTATAGTCTAGTCTATAGTCTAGTCTATAGTCTAGTCTAGTCTAGTCTAGTCTATAGTCTAGTCTATAGTCTAGTCTATAGTCTAGTCTATAGTCTAGTCTATAGTCTAGGCTATAGTCTAGGCTATAGACTAGTCTATAGTCTAGTCTATAGTCTAGTCTATAGTCTAGTCTATAGTCTAGGCTATAGACTAGTCTATAGTCTAGTCTATAGTCTAGTCTATAGTCTAGTCTATAGTCTAGTCTATAGTCTAGTCTATAGTCTAGTCTATAGTCTAGTCTATAGTCTAGTCTATAGTCTAGTCTATAGTCTAGTCTATAGTCTAGTCTATAGTCTATAGTCTAGTCTATAGTCTAGTCTATAGTCTAGTCTATAGTCTAGTCTATAGTCTAGTCTATAGTCTAGTCTATAGTCTAGTCTATAGTCTAGTCTATAGTCTAGTCTATAGTCTAGTCTATAGTCTAGTCTATAGTCTAGTCTATAGTCTAGTCTATAGTCTAGTCTATAGTCTAGTCTATACTCTAGTCTATAGTCTAGTCTATAGTCTAGTCTATAGTCTAGTCTATAGTCTAGTCTATAGTCTAGTCTATAGTCTAGTCTATACTCTAGTCTATAGTCTAGTCTATAGTCTAGTCTATAGTCTAGTCTTTAGTCTAGTCTATAGTCTAGTCTTTAGTCTGGTCTACAGTCTAGTCTATAGTATATAGTCTACTTTATAGTCTAGTCTATAATCTAGTCTGGACTATAATCTAGATAATATGTAGTTTTGTCTATAGTCTGGTCTATAGTTTAGTCGGTAGTATGGACTAGTCTATAGTCTAGACTACAGTCTAGTCTATAGTCTGGCCTATAGTCTAGTATATAGTCTTTACTATAGTCTATAGTAGTCTGGATTATAGACTAGATATAGTCTGGACTATTGATTTGCCTATTGTTTGGACTATCGTCTAGTCCAAAGTCTGGACTAGTCTGGATTTCATAACATTATAATCATGATAAGAAAATAATTTAATAATCTTATGACGATTTTTTTTAAATCGCGTGAATTTAAAAATTTATTTATAAACCAGATTAAAAAAAAAACAAAAACAATATGATAAAAATTAAAATAAAATTCTACATAACAAAGTTGTAAAGTAAAATAAAAATTATTAAAACGTGATATTTAAACCTTTTTTTCTCTAGCCCCCACAATAAAACCTATAGAATAAAATAATAAAGTATTGCCATAAATTATTATAAAAATTTAAATGTTTTTCTATTTTATTGCAAAAAAAAAATATATATTTTTGTAATAAAAATAGTACAATTATTCATGCAACAAGTTATTTAGTTTATAGTACATTTAAATATTGAAAAAAAGTACTTTATAATAATTACATTTACATTTCTCCTACCCTCCCTAGAAATGTATATAACAATTTTAATGACTAAACGAAAAAATGTTAAAAGTTAATTTATAAATATTATAAATTAAATGCAGCCAACTGTGGTATATCTAAAAACGTTGCGAAAAATTGGCAAATGTTAATATTTCTAATATAAACTATAAAACGCCTCTTACTAGATTAAAAGTATAATGAATATTTTTTGATCAATGAGTTGTTTTGAAATTAGAAATCCCAGCAAAATATAATGAAATATTAAGGAAATATCTAATCGCTGACTTAATTACACTAATTAAAAGGTGTGAGTTATAAACTCTAAGTTCCTTAAAACAATGTGGATGTTAAGGGTTAAGACTAGGGGTTAATTAAACAAATTTGTTTAAAATTAAAAATAACTAATAAAAATTCATTTTGTATTCAATAACTTCAATTTTGAACCTTAAACTTAACTACAAATTTTTTCTAAATAAATATTTATTTTAAATATTTTTTATTTATTTAAGTTTTAAAACATTTAAACAAATGTGCATAAAATTTTATATACAAGTTGGCAAAGTAAATTTTTTAAATAATATATTTATGTCTGAATGTATAAATAAATTATATATATACTTATCATCATTATATGGCCATTATTAACTACATATATAGTTTTTTCATTACAGTTTGTTTTTGCCAATTTCATTTTCAATTTCAAATTCTCTTGATGGTCAATTATTTATATGTTGTTATAGTATAAAATTGTTTTTTTTTTTTTTTATTTAACTTTATAACAAAAAACCTGAAAACCTGTTACAATAACAAAGAATAATGCTATATAAATGCAGTCAAAATAAAAAAAAAAATATTTTCGAATATAAAGAATAAAAATGAATGAGAAATAGCAGCAATAACAAACCAAGCAGACAGAAGTCGACATATTTTTCAACATCTATACCATAAACTACACTGTAGTCTGTGCTATACTAAGCATTAGTATAGACAAAACTATAGTATAGACTATAATCTAGATTATAGTATACACTATATTATGGGCTATAGTCTGGACTATACTTATATATACTATAATCTAGATTATAGTATACACTATATTATGGGCTATAGTCTGGACTATACTTTGAATTATAGGTTATATTATGGCGTGAACTCTAGAATGGACTATATAGAGTAGACTAAGACTAGATAATAGTCAAGAATACAGACTAGACTAAAACTAGATAATAGTATTAATAGACTACTTTATAGTCTATAGTCCAGACTATGTAGACTAGACTATGGACTAAACTATAAACTAGAGTATATACTAGATTATAGACTAGATTATAGACTAGACTATAGACTATAGTTCAGACTATAGGCTATAATCCGACAATAGACTAGACTAGAGTCCGACTATAGACTAGACTATAGTCCGACTATAGACTAGAATATAGTCCGACTGTAGACTGGACTATAGTCCGATAATAGACTATACTATAGACTAGGCTATAGTCCAGACTATAGACTAGGCTATAGTCCAGACTATAGACTAGGCTATAGTCCAGACTATAGACTAGGCTATAGTCCAGACTATAGTCCAAACTAGAGACTAGAATATAGTACAGACTATAGATTAGGCTATAGTCTAGACTTAGACTAGATAATAGTCCAGAATATAGACTAGACTTTGACTAGATAATAGTCAAGAATAAGACTAGACTATAGTCCAGCAACTATAGACTAGACTACAGTACAGACTACTCTATAGTTTAGTTTACAGACTAGGGACTAAACTATAAACTAGAATATATAGACTTAATTATGGAAAGACTATAGACTATAGTCCAGACTACTCTCTAGTCTATAGTTCAGACTACAGGATAGACTAAAAATCAGACTATGGCCTAGACTATAGTCTAGACTAAACTGTGGACTAAACAATAAACTAGAATATATTCTATAGACTTGATTATGGAAATACTATAGACTATGCTTTAGTCCCGACTGTCGATTATCCCATAGCACAGTGGTATAGGAAAAAAAAAAGAGGGAAATAATTCGGTAACTTCTAAACGGTTAATCCGATTTTAATGAAATTTGGTATGCACAAAGAGGAGGTGTTGTCGAGTTTAGGTTTTGAATTTGGACCTTATAGGCCAACCAGGGGCCCGGCGGGGGGTCCTCAAATTAGGACACCTCGGCTATGTTAAATTTTTAAAACGATCCTATTTCTTCATTTGAGTTCCGATTTAAAAAAAATTTCGTATATAGAATCTCCTCATCGAGCACTATAAAAAATGTCGTCGTAGCAGTAAATTATCTCTTATAGTTTAGGAGATATTCGCATTTGAATATTAAAATTTTAAAATTTTTACCGTCCTTACTTTAGTTTTTTTGATAATAGCAGGTCCAAATATTTCCGATTTTCGCCATTTTTTTTTATTTGCTTAACAACAAGTTTATATACCAAGCAGTGAAAGAATTATGTAAAAATCATGACTGAGTCCAAAGTTATAGGCATTTAAATTTAAAAAATTAAAAAAAGGCGATTTTTTGTCATTTTTTTTGGGAAAAAAGTATCTTTTTCTTTTTAAGTTATCTAAAAAGTTTCTAAGAAGATGTATATAGAATTTATACTTTTTGGAAAGCTGACTTTACATAAAGTACGATAAATGAAACAAAACCTAAAAATTTTTGATACCGAGGGGACCAGGTCCATCCAAAAAAACCCTATTTTTTATGGAAAATTAAATTTTGAGCAAAAATTCTCAAATCGCATAGTCGATATCAAATTATAGTGACCTGTTTTATATGACCCAATATGTTCTTAATCATTTTGTAACGGGTTTCGATAACCCCGCCCCTGGTATGGATATAATAGGCAAAAAACTAAAAAATCCCATTTTTGGGATTTTTTAAAACTTTTTTGGGAATTCCGGGATTTCTAATAAGAAAATTCGAAATTTTGATTTAATTTTGGATTTTAAGTAAAAAAATCTACCTAACTGTAAAATTTCATCAAAAAATATTCATAAATAAAATTTTTATTGCAATTAGAAAAATTTGTATCTTCGCAAAAACTGAATAAAAAACATTTTTTAATTTTTTTTAAAAAAAGTATTCCGCGAATTTTTTAATTTTCAAAAATTATATACAGTTTTGAAAAATAGACAAAATTACCTTTCCATTGATATATAACATGCCTACCTAATGTTTTTTAAGTGACAAATTAATTAGGGAAAACTCAACATCTTTTAGAAAATTTACCTAGCACTATTATTTTCATCCATATATGTAACAAATTTAAGAGTTAACCTTATGGATGAAAATAATAGTGCTAGGCAAATTTTCTAAAAGATGTTGAGTTTTCCCTAATTAATTTGTCACTTAAAAAACATTAGGTAGGCATGTTATATATCAATGGAAAGGTAATTTTGTCTATTTTTCAAAACTGTATATAATTTTTGAAAATTAAAAAATTCGCGGAATACTTTTTTAAAAAAAAATTAAAAAATGTTTTTTATTCAGTTTTTGCGAAGATACAAATTTTTCTAATTGCAATAAAAATTTTATTTATGAATATTTTTTGATGAAATTTTACAGTTAGGTAGATTTTTTTACTTAAAATCCAAAATTAAATCAAAATTTCGAATTTTCTTATTAGAAATCCCGGAATTCCCAAAAAAGTTTTAAAAAATCCCAAAAATGGGATTTTTTAGTTTTTTGCCTATTATATCCATACCAGGGGCGGGGTTATCGAAACCCGTTACAAAATGATTAAGAACATATTGGGTCATATAAAACAGGTCACTATAATTTGATATCGACTATGCGATTTGAGAATTTTTGCTCAAAATTTAATTTTCCATAAAAAATAGGGTTTTTTTGGATGGACCTGGTCCCCTCGGTATCAAAAATTTTTAGGTTTTGTTTCATTTATCGTACTTTATGTAAAGTCAGCTTTCCAAAAAGTATAAATTCTATATACATCTTCTTAGAAACTTTTTAGATAACTTAAAAAGAAAAAGATACTTTTTTCCCAAAAAAAATGACAAAAAATCGCCTTTTTTTAATTTTTTAAATTTAAATGCCTATAACTTTGGACTCAGTCATGATTTTTACATAATTCTTTCACTGCTTGGTATATAAACTTGTTGTTAAGCAAATAAAAAAAAATGGCGAAAATCGGAAATATTTGGACCTGCTATTATCAAAAAAACTAAAGTAAGGACGGTAAAAATTTTAAAATTTTAATATTCAAATGCGAATATCTCCTAAACTATAAGAGATAATTTACTGCTACGACGACATTTTTTATAGTGCTCGATGAGGAGATTCTATATACGAAATTTTTTTTAAATCGGAACTCAAATGAAGAAATAGGATCGTTTTAAAAATTTAACATAGCCGAGGTGTCCTAATTTGAGGACCCCCCGCCGGGCCCCTGGTTGGCCTATAAGGTCCAAATTCAAAACCTAAACTCGACAACACCTCCTCTTTGTGCATACCAAATTTCATTAAAATCGGATTAACCGTTTAGAAGTTACCGAATTATTTCCCTCTTTTTTTTTTCCTATACCACTGTGCATAGTCAGACTATAGACTAGACTATTGTTCAGACAATAGACTAGACTATTATCCAGACTATAGACTAGAGTATAGACTAGACTCTAGACTAGACTCTAGACTAACTATATACTAGACTATAGACTAGACTATAGACTAGGCTATAGACTAGACTATAAACTAGACTATAGACTAGACTATAGACTAGGCTATAGACTAGACTATAGACTAGACTATAGAATAGACTACAGACTAGACTATAGAATACACTACAGACTAAACTATAGACTAGGCCATAGACTAGACTGTAGACCAAACTATAGACTAGACTCTAGACTAAGTTATAGACTAGACTATAGACTAGACTATAGACTAGACTATAGATTAGGCTATAGACTAGACTATAGACTAGACTATAGACTAGACTATAGACTAAACTATAGACTAATCTATAGTCTAGATTAGACTATAGTCCTACTATATATAGTCCGACAATAGACTAGGCTATAGTCTAGACTCTAGCCTAACTATATACTAGACTATAGACTAGGCTATAGACTAGACTATAGACTAGGCTATAGACTAGACTATAGACTAGACTATAGATTAGACTAGACTATAGACTAGACTATAGACTAGACTATAGACTAGACTATAGACTAGACTATAGACTAGACTATAGACTAGACTATAGACTATACTATAGACTAGACTATAGGCTTGACTATAGACTAGACTATAGACTTGACTATAGACTTGACTATAGACTAGACTATAGACTAGACTACTCTATAGTCTATAGTTCAGACTATAGACTAGACTATAGTCCAGACTATATAATCTGGACTATAGACTATGCTATAGTCCAGATTATATAGTACAGTCCAAACTATAGATTTTCCTTTTCTATATTTGTTTCTAAATCTTATTTTTTTTTTTTCAAAATTTTAAGTTTTAATTCAAATTTTTAAGTTTTTTTTCATTTCTTTGTTTCTTTACAGATTTTCTACAACAAATTGGTAAGTCAATATTTTGAATACTTTATAATTTGATCCCCCAAAATGTAACTTTATTTCAACTGCCTAAAGTAAATTTTGTTAATACCAAATATGTATATCCAGTTATTTGCAATAACACATATACGTATTAGTTATGGAAAATCCCCTATAATCTAAAACCTTTAACAGCTGGCCTTTGTCTACTCAACTCGTGTGCCAATTTTAGACTACGTAAATTCCCTTAATCCAAAGTTCATTACTTATTCATTCATAATTTGCGTATTTCTGCTTTTCGCGTTAAATTCCCAAAACAAAATCAGTTATTTTATCTATTTATGGTTTATTTTTATATGGTGAAGGAAAAACAAAGATAAATAAATAAAACCGCGTCCAAATAATTAAAAATTCTTATTATATACGGAGGCCTGTTTTATATCTCACGCTGTCAAATTGCTTGTAACACTTAATATTTATTATCTTATAAAATAATAACAATATAAAAAAAGATATTTAGCTAATTTATGGTTCTCACATAAAAGTAAACATAGACATGAAATTGCCTAATCAAGGGCTAGAAAGCGAAAATTATTAAATATTTAAACGTGACAAAGAAATATCTTTATATACGATATAGGAGGTTTTAGGTTCTGAAATCCTCTAAATTTGCAACAATTTACTTTTATCGCTTTAATCAAATTTACGACATTTATTCCTTGTTTTGTTTACCATCTATTTTTAATCATTTTAGTCTTAATATTTTGCGTTCTAATTTATAAATTATGCAAACTTGTGTTAATTTTAATATTTTCATGACAAGTTTAATGAACTTCAAATTAAATTTTTTTATTGTTGGTTCTTTAATTTACCAGGAATATTTAGGCGTATTTTATAATTTTTGGCAAAACGTGTACTAAAAATTTTTATATGTGTATGTGTGTATGTGTATTTCACCGGCTTCATACGCCGATTCACACCCCCAAATTTTTTTTTGCAATGCGTAGAAAAATCGATAATAAATAGAAAATAAGTGTCATGAAATGTAAGGGAATCTAAGGTAGTGTTTTACACTAGCAATAAAAAATATATGAAATAACTAAATAATAGTCTCTAGTCTAGTCTAAAGATTGGACTATATAAGGCCCTATGGGCTAGGTTATGTAAATATAGAATTAATAAAAAATAAAAAAATCTGCTCTATAATTTAAACTATAGTCTGGTCTATAATCTGGACTATAGTCCGAACTATAGTGTCTATAGTCTGAAGACTACTCTGATCTATAGCCTGAACTATACTCTGGTCTATAGTCTGGTCTAAAGTCTGGTCTATAGTCTAGTCTATAGTATAATTTATAGTCTAGCCTATAGTCTAGTCTATAATCTGGTCTATAGTCTAGTCTATAGTATAGTTTATAGTCTAGTCTATATTCTAGTCTATAGTCTAGTCTATAGTCTAGTCTATAGTCTAGTCTATAGTCTAGTCTATAGTCTAGTCTATAGTCTAGTCTATAGTCTAGTCAATAGTCTAGCCTATTATCTGGTCTAAAGTCTAGTCTATAGTATAGTTTATAGTCTAGTCTATAGTCTAGTCTATGGTCTAGTCTATAGTCTAGTCTATAGTCTAGTCTGTAGTCTAGTCTATAGTCTAGTATATAGTCTAGTCTATAGTCTAGTCTATAGTCTAGTCTATAGTCTAGTCTATAGTCTAGTCTATAGTCTAGTCTATAGTCTAGTCTATAGTCTAGTCTATAGTCTATTCTATAGTCTATTCTATAGTCTATAGTCTAGTCTATAGTCTAGTCTATAGTCTAGTCTATAGTCTAGTCTATAGTCTAGTCTATAGTCTAGTCTATAGTCTAGTCTATAGTCTAGTCTATAGTCTAGTCTATAGTCTAGTCTATAGTCTAGTCTATAGTCTAGTCTACAGTCTAGTCTATAGTCTAGTCTATAGTCTAGTCTATAGTCTAGTCTATAGTCTAGTCTATAGTCTAGTCTAGTCTATAGTCTAGTCTAGTCTAGTCTATAGTCTAGTCTAGTCTATAGTCTAGTCTATAGTCTAGTCTATAGTCTAGTCTATAGTCTAGTCTATAGTCTAGTCTATAGTCTAGTCTATAGTCTAGTCTATAGTCTAGTCTATAGTCTAGTCTATAGTCTAGTCTATAGTCTAGTCTATAGTCTAGTCTATATTCTAGTCTATAGTCTAGTCTATAGTCTAGTCTTAGTCTAGTCTATAGTCTAGTCTATAGTCTAGTCTATAGGTCTAGTCTATGTCTAGTATCTAGTCTAGTCTAAGTTAGTTCTATAGTCTCAGTTCTATAGTCTAGCTATAGTCTCGGTGCTAAGTCTAGTCTATAGTCTAGTCTATAGTCTAGTCTATAGTATATTTATAGTCTAGTCTATAGTCTAGTCTATAGTAGGTCTATAGTCTAGTCTATAGTTCTAGCTATAGTCTAGTTCTATAGTCTAGTCTATAGTCTAGTCGATAGTCTAGTCTATAGTATAGTCTATAGTCTCGTATATAGTCTAGTCTATAGTCTAGTCTATAGTTAGTCTATGTTTAGTCTATAGTCTAGTCTAAGTCTAGTCTATAGTCTAGGTTCTATAGTCATAGTCTATAGGTCTAGTTATAGTCTAGTATATA
Organism: Lucilia sericata; assembly: GCF_015586225.1. Lineage (NCBI taxonomy): Eukaryota > Metazoa > Arthropoda > Insecta > Diptera > Calliphoridae > Lucilia > Lucilia sericata. The sequence continues at coordinate 451,446 of NW_023994277.1, forward strand.
GTCTAGTCTATAGTCTAGTTATATAGTTAGTATATAGTCTAGTCTATAGTCTAGTCTATAGTCTAGTCTAAGTCTAGTCTATAGTCTAGTCCCTATAGTTAGTCTATAGTCTAGTTATAGTCTAGTTCTATGGTCTAGTCTATAGTTAGTCTATAGTCTAGTTATATTCGTAGTCTATAGTCCTAGTTATGTCTAGTCTATAGTCTAGTCTATAGTCCGAGTCCTATAGTCTAGTAGCTAGTCTATAGTCTAGTCTATAGTCTAGTCTAGTCTAGTCTATAGTCTAGTCTATAGTCTAGTCTATAGTCTAGTCTATAGTCCTAGTCTATAGTCTAGTCTATAGTCCTAGTCATATAGTCTAGTCTATAGTCTAGTCTATAAGTCTAGTCTATAGTCCTAGTCTATAGTCTAGTCTATAGTCTAGTCTATAGTCTAGTCTATAGGCTAGTCTATAGTCTAGTCTATATCTAGTCTATAGTCTAGATCTATAGTCTGAGTCTATAGTCTAGTCTATAGTCTAGTCTATAGGTCTAGTCTATAGTCTAGTCTATCGTCTAGTCTATAGTCTAGGTCTATAGTCCTAGTCTATAGTCTAGTCTATCAGTCTAGTCTATAGTCCTAGGTCTATAGTCTAGTCTATAGTCTAGTCTATAGTCTAGTCTATAGTCTAGTCTATAGGTCCTAGTCTATAGTCTAGTCTAGTCTAGTCTATAGTCTAGTCTATAGTCTATCTATAGTCTAGTCTATAGTCTAGTCTATAGTCTAGTCTATAGTCTAGTCTATAGTCTAGTCTATAGTCTAGTTCTATAGTCTCGTCTATAGTCTAGCTATAGTCTAGTCTATAGTCTAGTCTATAGTCTAGTCTATAGTCTAGTCTATAGTCTAGTCTATAGTCTAGTCTATAGTCTAGTCTATAGTCTAGTCTATAGTCTAGTCTATAGTCTAGTCTATAGTCTAGTCTATAGTCTAGTCTATAGTCTAGTCTATAGTCTAGTCTATAGTCTAGTCTATAGTCTAGTCTATAGTCTAGTCTATAGTCTAGTCTATAGTCTAGTCTATAGTCTAGTCTATAGTCTAGTCTATAGTCTAGTCTATAGTCTAGTCTATAGTCTAGTCTATAGTCTAGTCTATAGTCTAGTCTATAGTCTAGTCTATAGTCTAGTCTATAGTCTAGTCTATAGTCTAGTCTATAGTCTAGTCTATAGTCTAGTCTATAGTCTAGTCTAGTCTATAGTCTAGTCTATAGTCTAGTCTATAGTCTAGTCTATAGTCTAGTCTATAGTCTAGTCTATAGTCTAGTCTATAGTCTAGTCTATAGTCTAGTCTATAGTCTAGTCTATAGTCTAGTCTATAGTCTAGTCTATAGTCTAGTCTATAGTCTAGTCTATAGTCTAGTCTATAGTCTAGTCTATAGTCTAGTCTATAGTCTAGTCTATAGTCTAGTCTACAGTTAAGTCTATAGTCTAGTCTATAGTCTATTCTATAGTCTAGTCTATAGTCTAGTCTATAGTCTATTCTATAGTCTAGTCTATAGTCTAGTCTATAGTCTAGTCTATAGTCTAGTCTATAGTCTAGTCTATAGTCTAGTCTATAGTCTAGTCTATAGTCTAGTCTATAGTCTAGTCTATAGTCTAGTCTATAGTCTAGTCTATAGTCTAGTCTATAGTCTAGTCTATAGTCTAGTCTATAGTCTAGTCTAGTCTATAGTCTAGTCTATAGTCTAGTCTATAGTCTAGTCTATAGTCTAGTCTATAGTCTAGTCTAGTCTCTATAGTCTAGTCTATGTCTAGTCTATAGTCTAGTCTATAGTCTAGTCTATAGTCTAGTCTATAGTCTAGTCTATAGTCTAGTCTATAGTCTAGTCTATAGTCTAGTATACAGTCTAGTATAGTCTATAGTCTAGTCTACTAGTCTAGTCTATAGTCTAGTCTACAGTCTAGTCTATCGTCTAGTCCTATAGTCTAGTCTATAGTCTAGTCTATAGTCTAGTCTATCGTCTAGTCTATAGTCTAGTCTATAGTCTAGTCTATAGTCTAGTCTATAGTCTAGTCTATAGTCTAGTCTATAGTCTAGTCTATAGTCTAGTCTATAGTCTAAGCTCTATAGTCTAGTCTATAGTCTAGTCTATAGTCTAGTCTATAGTTAGTCTATAGTCTAGTCTATAGTCTAGTCTATAGTCTAGTCTATAGTCTAGTCTATAGTCTAGTCTATAGTCTAGTCTAGTCTATAGTCTAGGTCTATAGTCTAGTCTATAGTCTAGTCTATAGTCTAGTCTATAGTCTAGTCTATAGTCTAGTCTATAGTCTAGTCTATAGTCTAGTTAAGTCTAGTCTTAGTCTAGGTCTATAGTCTAGGTCTATAGTCTAGTCTATAGTCTAGTCTATAGTCTAGTCTATAGTCTAGTCTATAGTCTAGTCTATCGTCTAGGTCTATAGTCTAGTCTATAGTCTAGTCTATAGTCTTAGTCTATAGTCTAGTTCTAGTCTAGTCTAAGTCTAGTCAAGTTCGACTTATAGTCTAGTCTATAGTCTAATCCATAGTCTAGTCTAGTCCATAGTCTAGTCTATAGTCCTAGTCTATAGTCTGTCCATAGTCTCGTTTATAGTCTAGTCTATAGTCTAGTCTATAGTCTAGTCTATTGTCTAGTCTATGGTCTAGTCTATAGTATAGTCTATAGTATAGTCTATAGTTAGTCTATAGTCTTGTCTATAGTCTAGTCTATGGTCTTGTCTATACTCTCTTTTATTTCTGGACTCTAGCTTTCTTTTCGCTGCCAGTGTGTCTATACCTTAATCATCCATCAAAAGACAACACGTGTACAAAGGCACGTAAAACACTATGTTAAAGCTTAGGAACAAAAAAAATTCCATCAGGGTGGTAAAAGGGAGAAATCATAACAGACAGTGGAAAATTTCCAAAAAAGTTAAGCGTAAAAAAAATGTTTACTACAAAATCGATTTAACAACGAAGATACGCCAGCGAAAGACTCGAACAAAACATGAGACTCACAGACGAAAAACAACCCCCAAAGTTGTCGCAACCCCTCTTTGTAATTTCTAGTGAAATTCCGCTCAAAACTTGACCTACCATCACTATGAGCTTAAACTCAAAGTTTGCAAAATAAGGAGAAATTTTAAGATTTTTTATTTTGAGTCCGTAGACGTTAGAAATACGTCATCAGAGGGAGATTTTTTTTGCTGATGATTTTGTATCTTTCAGTTTCTAATTTGGGAAAACACACCCCAAAAATTTGAAAGTGATGAAATAAAACAACAATATTTCGTTTAAAAGGAAAATCAATAGGTTTGTTGTTTACTTGTCCTTGTACAGGACTCAAGGTTAGTAATGGTTGTTGATTTGTTGATATTTGGGTTATAAAGTTTAAAGGGAAGAGTTTGTTTTGTTTGCTTAAAAATCGATTAGACGCATTTATAGGTTCGTTTTAGCAATAATCCTATAAACGCTATAGTGCTACTTGTTTACTCTCAACTGTTAGATATGTTTCTTGATTTTAATAAAATTATATGGTACAAGAATACAATGAACATATTTTTTCTTGAAATGCACCCAAAAAACAAGTATTTTACGGCACAAAAACAACTTAAGATAGTTACAAACAATAAACTCTCTTAACTGGTTCCACCAAGATTAAGCCAAGACCTTAACATTAACACACACAACAGCATAGTATCTCTCTATAGAGCGTAAAAAAAAAGAAAATCACAAAGAAAGAGCTTTTAAAATGATAAGCAAAATAAAACATAAAGAAATTTTCACTTTAACAGACCTTTAAGTCGTACAGCCCAATAATCTTTAAAAAAAACCCATCATGAAAACGAAAGTTGACTGTAGGACTGACTACCCACTGCTAGAGTTACTCTTTCCCTCTCTCTTACACACACACCTTAAACTTAAAGCACCTGCTGTCTGCACAGACTGAATGAATGCTTGAGTACTCAAGCTGCGTATGATAATTAAACTATTTTTTTTTCTTTAAAGCATTAACTATGTAAATAATTTATTTTAAATAATTAGCATAATTATGTTTAAAAACAAAACTTATGAACGAATAGAAAGAAAATTTAATTTGTGTTTGAAAGAGTTTTTTTTTTGTTATAAACATAATAGAGTAAGAGCACTCTACCATTTAGTAAGAGTGTTAAAGTAAATAGAGAGTTTTAATTGAGCTGCAACTGGTTTAAGAAAGTAGATAGTAGTTTAAATGATTTTATAATTTTCTTAATTGTTTTAACTGTGCTTTTTTAACAACAAACATTTAATAAGGTTTACGAAAAGCGCACACAAAGCAAAGTGTTAACAGCAACAATGTTTTAAAACATGGGGCTTAAGTTAAAGTTTAATTATTTTTTAAGAAAAATTAGTTCAGACACTAAACTCTACTACATTAGACTGTAGACTAAACTTAAGACTAGATTTTAGACTAGATCATAGACTAGGCTATAGATTAGACTACAGACGACACCATAGACTAGACTATACATTGGACTATAAACTAGGCTGTAGACTAGACTATATACTATAATATAGACTGTTTACTAGAGAATAGACTATATACTAGACTATAGACTAGACCATAGACTAGACTATAGACTAGACTATAGACTAGACTGTAGACTAGACTATAGACTAAACTATAGGCTAGACTATAGACTAGACTACAGACTAGACTATAGACTAGACTACAGACTAGACTATAGACTAGACTATAGACTAGACTATAGACTGGACTATAGACTAGACTATAGACTAGACTATAGACTAGACTATAGACTAGACTATAGACTAGACTATAGACTAGACTATAGACTAGACTATAGACTAGACTATAGACTATGCTATAGACTAGACTATAGACTAGACTATAGACTAGACTATAGACTAGACTATAGACTAGACTATAGACTAGACTATAGACTAGACTATAGACTAGACTATAGACTAGACTATAGACTAGACTATAGACTAGACTATAGACTAGACTATAGACTAGACTATAGACTAGACTATAGACTAGACTATAGACTAGACTATAGACTAGACTATAGACTAGACTATAGACTAGACTATAGACTAGACTATAGACTAGACTATAGACTAGACTATAGACTAGACTATAGACTAGACTATAGACTAGACTATAGACTAGACTATAGACTAGACTATAGACTAGACTATAGACTAGACTATAGACTAGACTATAGACTAGACTATAGACTAGACTATAGACTAGACTATAGACTAGGACTATAGACTAGACTAGACTATAGACTAGACTATAGACTAGACTATAGACTAGACTATAGACTAGACTATAGACTAGACTATAGACTAGACTATAGACTAGACTATAGACTAGACTATAGACTAGACTATAGACTAGACTATAGACTAGACTATAGACTAGACTAATAGACTAGACTATAGACTAGACTATAGACTAGACTATAGACTAGACTATAGACTAGACTATAGACTAGACTATAGACTAGACTATAGACTAGACTATAGACTAGACTATAGACTAGACTATAGACTAGGACTATAGACTAGACTATAGACTAGACTATAGACTAAACTATAGACTAAACTATAGACTAGACTATAAATTAGACTATAGGCTAGACTGTTGTGCAGAGAGTACATTAGACTGTTGACAAGATTATATGAATACTAACTATAGTTCAGATTATAGTCTATTTTGTGTCACAAACAATAGGCTGGACTAAAGTACAAGCTATAGATTAGGCTATAGTTCAGACCATTGACTACTCTGTTGTCTATAGAATACTCTAGACTTAAGAAGGTGAAGTTTAGGTGTAAAACATTATCACAATGGGTTAAATTTATAAAAATAACTTATTTTTTTAAACAAATAAATATTTCTGATTTAAGTATTTTTTGCGTAAAGAATGCAAATCACCGTAAAATATTTTAAATAAAAAATACAAAAACAAGTTTTATACATACAATTTAAAAAAATTTAATGTTAATTAAAAATGCAAAATTAGTTTTATAATAACAATTGAACAGTGATGATCAATTTAAGTAAAAACTAAATTTAGATAAAATTTACAATTAATTGTCATGAAGATATTTTAACTTCTAATGTTAAGTGTTGTTCCCTAGTTGTTGTTGTTAAGCTAGTTTAAACCGAGGTTAAACCAAATTTAAACTGAGCAAGTGCTAGAAAATTGTTTAATTAAACTATTAGATAATATTTCTTAAAGAAAAATAACTTTATAAACGGCAACACTTCTTAAGTTATTTTGGTATTTACCTAAAAAATTTGAAACTTTTTTTTAAATATACAAATTGTGGGCCATTAAGAGCAAAACAACAGAGAGTGAATGCAAGTAAGAGAAATTAAAGAAGAATAGCCAAGTAAACAACATTAAAGAAAAAAAAAACTGAAAAGATCTTTGGCCTACTCAGGTTTTAACCAAAAACTTAGTTAGTTTGTGTGGATCAGCAGAAGAGTAAACTTGTTGTGGCTCTAGGAAAAAGAAGCCAGTCGTCGTACAAAAAACATCATCCAACTGACAAGCAGTCAAGCCAAGCAACAGCATATTTTCTTCTTGTTGTTGTTTTTTTTTTGTAAACAATAATACTTACTACTGGCGGTGGTATACTTATAGAGTGGCATACCAAAACCAAGCCAAACTAAACAAGGGCTTGTACAGCAAGCTACCAACAACAACAACAAACAACAGAAATTTTATAGAAAGTTTGAATTTTTTCACAAGTATGTAAAAAAAAATTATTAAAAAAAAGATTTCTTAGCAAAAATTTACTTTTTTTTAAAACAATTACAGTTTTTATGTAATTATGACGGTTGTGGAGAATTTGGAACAGGAACAGGAAGTAGTTAAAAAACTGTGTTTTGAAGGAGCCTGGGCTTGGGCTATAGAAATTTTCTTTTGGATTTGTGTGGCAGCCTTGATTATGTATCTTTTAAGGAGAATTATAGAAGGACCTTTTTATCGTAAACCCAATCGTATAGATGGCAAAGTGGTTATTGTAACCGGCTGTAATACCGGTATTGGTAAGGAAACCGCTCTGGAATTGGCTAGAAGAGGAGCCCGTTTGTATATGGCCTGTAGAGATGCGGCTCGTTGTGAAGCGGCACGTTTGGAAATCATAGAACGTACACAAAATCCCAATGTTTTTAATCGCACCTTGGATTTGGCTTCTTTGTCTTCGGTGAGACAATTTGCTGAACGTTTTCTAGCCGAGGAACAAAGACTGGATATTTTGGTTAATAATGCCGGGGTAATGGCCACTCCACGTAAGCTAACAGCTGATGGTTTTGAGCAACAGATAGGTATTAACCATTTGGGCCACTTCCTTTTAACTAATCTATTATTGGAACGCCTTAAATCTTCTTCACCCAGTCGCATAGTAGTGGTTAGTTCAGCTGCCTATATATTTGGTCGCATTAATAAGTCTGATCTAATGAGTGAGAAATCTTATTCGAAATTCTTTGGTGCCTATGCACAAAGTAAATTGGCTAATATCTTATTTACCCGTAAATTAAGTGAAATTTTAAATGGCTCCAATGTCACAGTCAACTGTCTACATCCCGGTATAGTACGCACTGAATTAATGCGTTATAATACCTGCCCCAAAACCTGGAATGTACTCAAGACCATGATAAATGTTTTCATTCGATCCCCCAAGGCAGGTGCTCAAACTTCCTTATTTTTGGCTTTGGATCCTAAATTGGAATGTAAAACGGGAGGTTTCTACTACAATGCCTTAAGATTCCCCGTTTTACCTAAAGCCGCAGAACAAGAAATGGCCGATTGGCTATGGCAAGAAAGTGAAAAATTGGTGGGTTTGCCAGCCAGCATTAAAGCCAAGGAACCAGAGCCAGAGAAACCCTCTGCTATGGAATCGGTTAAGGTTATTAAAGAAGAGGAAAAGTGAGGACAAACCCCCAATAAAACCAGTGTCTTAGTTTTAAAATTTCCATAAATGCTTTAATTTCTTAACTTACTTTATTTAAATTAAATATTTTTTTTATTTAATTTTCTTTTTATAATTTATTGCGAACAAAAATTGTTTAGTATTTATTTGTATTATTAAATAAAGTACAATTTTATTTTTTTATTTATTTACCTTTAAAATGAACTGCCTTCAATACATTTTTTTCTAACAAATTCATTGAATGAAATAGAGCAAATAAGAAAAATAGTGTGAAAGAGAGAGAGAGGGAGTGCAGCCAACCAATAACAAACTCACAAACTTTGTATACAAATTGTCAATTAAATGCAATACAGAATTGACAATTGAAATTACAAAATAATACTTAAAAGAATTTAATCATTATTCAAACTTATATTAAAGTAATAAAACGTATTAAACAATAATGTTTTCCAATTAAATTGTTAAACAATTATTCATTAAGGAAATATTCAAAGCAAAAATTGTTGTCCCAGTATTTTTAATAGTAAAAATTTCTGTATATTTTCTGCCTACAATTTCAAACAATTTGTATAAATTAACAAAACTTTACGTCATAAATAATTAACACGTAAATTCATTATAAAATACCACCCTCCTCAGCAGCTGTTTTATTAATTTTCTAAAAAAAACTACTGTTTAAATTTTAATTAATTCCAGTTAAATAAATTATTAATCACGTGCTAAATTATTTAAATAAATTTTATATTTTACATATGAAATTTACATTAAAATTCATATAAATCTGTCAAAATATGACAGAATTCATTGAATTCATTTTAAATTATTATTTAATGACAGTTATGAATGTAAAACTGACTGTCATTAAAATGACAACAGGTGTTAGGGAAATTATTATTAAAAAAATCTGAATAATATAAGAGAAATTCAGATGAATAATGTCAAGAATTTTAAAGTCTATGAAAAATTGTGCAATCTGAACTATGTATCCAGATTATAGACTGGTCTAAAGTCCAAACTGTTGATTAGACTATAAACAAGACTATAGTCCAGACTATAGACTAGACAATAGACCAGAGAATAGTTCAGACTATAGACTAGACGATAGTCCAAATCATAGTCCAGACTATAGACCATACTGTAGTCCAGAATTTAGACCAGACTGTAGTCCAGACTATAGACCAGACTATAGTCCAGAGTATAGACCAGATTATATTCCAGACTATAGACCAGACTATATTCCAGACTAGACTACAGTCCAGACTATAGACCAGGCTGTAGTCCAGAATATAGACCAGACTGTAGTCCAGACTATAGACCTGACTATAGACCAGACTATAATAGACCAGACTGTAGTCCAGACTATAGACCTGACTATAAACCAGACCAGACTATAGACTATTATCCCGACTATAGACCAGACTATAGACTATTGTCTAGACTATAGACCAGACAAAAGTCCAGTCTATAGACTATTGTCCAGACTATAGACCAGACAAAAGTCCAGTCTATAGTCTAAACTAAAGTCCTTACTATAGATCAGACTATTGTCCAGATTATAGACCAGACTACAGTCCATACTTTGGATCAGACTATAGAAAAGTCTATAGTCTAGAATATAGACCAGAACACACTCCTGACTATAGACCAGACTATAGACCAAACTATAGTCCAGACTATAGACCAGACTGTAGCCCAGACTCTAGAACAGCCTATAGTCCAGACTATAGACCTGACTAAAGTGCAGACTGTAGACCAGACTAAAGGCCAGACTATAGTACATACTGTAGGCAAGATTAAAATCCTGACTATAGTACTAGACTAAAGTCCAGGCTATAGTCTAGACTAAAGTCCAGAAAGTAGTCTAGACTATAGTCCACACTATAAATCAGACTTTAGTCCAGACTGTAGTGCTGATATAGACCAGACTACAGGAAGACTATAAAACTTTAGTCAAAAAGTCAAATTTTTCTTTTATACTTTACACAATTTCTTCTATTTCCTTCCTTTTCGTAACCAATTTCTTAACATACATTAAAGGTAATGAAAACTTTCCATTGCAATTTTAGCAGAAAAAAACCTCTAGTTTATTTTATCGAACAAAGCCCCCAATTTGGCACGTGCCAAAAATGAGTTTGTATAAAATAAACAATGATAGTTCGAAAAAATTGTTACACCAAAAACAACAAAAAAAAAATAGTAGCGAAAAATGTGCAACAGTCACATTTTCGAAAAGCTGTCGACCAGAACACTTTTATACACAAAAGACGAAAATGTACATAATAAGTACAATAATAACAAAAAAAAAAAGTATAAAAAAAACTGTTTCATTGTAGAATTTCAAACTGTAATGGAAATTTCCATTCATTTTTAATGCAAAATTAACCTATTAAGGGTGTTTTATATAATATTGAAAATTTGTAGAAATTATGTTATTTTTTACTTTAAGGGGTTAATCGTGAATTGGCAAAGTATTCCCCCTTTTTTTTTGAAATTCAATTACTGAATAATAACAATTGTCGAATGAGGGGTTCACACTAGCAAAGGTTGTAAACAATTCTACATATTTTTGCAACACTGGCTATTTTTTGCGGTCAAATAAAGCAGCTGCTAGTTGCAGCATATAATTTAAAAAAGCTAACGTTTTTTGTTGCTAGTGTAAATCGTTTTAATTATAAGTTTACTTGTACTTACCGCTACTTATGTTTTACAAAACGGCATTGACATTGTTCTATTCTGCCGCTCGTCAAACACTAGTTTTTATTCTATTATTTGATATTACAAACTTAAATTACAATATGATTTCTTTTTCTCCCCTTTACTCATACCCTATTCAATACAAATTCATTGACTTTTGATTTGCTTAGATTTGGAATTGATTTCATATTGTTTCCATATGCATTTAAAATTCGTTTGACAGTAATAAAAAAGCAACAAGTTCTAAATTAATATTATTACAATACTTTTTATTCTTACCCACCTATTTTTATTTTCTATTTTTTGTTTAATATTAATGACATTGACATGTATGGCAATGCAAATTGTATTTAATTTTTGTTTACAATAATTTTTTCCCCTGTTGCTAAAATTAGCTGGAAATTGTTAAAAATATTTACTCAGTATTAAATAGTCTCACATATAGATATTTTACATAATTTATAAATTTATTGATATAGGCGTTAGTGGGTGGGTGTGTTTTGTAAAGCCGTCAAAGTTCTAATTATGAACGGCGTTATAAAAACGTTTGATGTTTTAACGCTTGAAATATTAATTGTTAATTTAGCAGGTTTTCCAATATCGCCCCTAGGTTACATACGAGACTATAGACTAGACTACAGAGTAGACTACAGAGTAGACTACAGAGTAGACTACAGAGTAGACTACAGAGTAGACTATAGACTAGACTACAGAGTAGACTATAGACTAGACTATAGACTAGACTATACACTAGACTATAGACTAGACTATACACTAGACTATAAACTAGACTAGACTATAGACTAGACTATAGACTAGACTATAGACTAGACTAGACTATAGACTATAGACTAGACTATAGACTAGACTATAGACTAGACTATAGACTAGCCTATAGACTAGACTATAGACTAGCCTATAGACTAGACTATAGACTAGACTATAGAATAGACTATAGACTAGACTACAGACTAGACTATAGATTAGACTATAGACTAAACTATAGACTAGACTATAGACTAGACTATAGACTAGACTATAGACTAGACTATAGACTAGACTATAGACTAGACTACAGACTAGACTACAGACTAGACTATAGACTAGACTATAGACTAGATTATAGACTAGCCTATAGACTAGACTATAGATTAGACTATAGGCTATACTATGGAGTAGACTATAGACTAGACTAGACTATAGACTAGACTATAGACTAAACTATAGACGAGACTATAGACTATACGAAAGACTAGACTAGACTAGACTACTATGACTAGACTATAGACGAGACCTATAGAACTAGACCTATAGACTAGGACTATAGACTAGACTATAGACTAAACTATAGACTAGACATTAGACTAGATCTATACGACTATACTAATAGACTAAGACTATCAGAACTAAGCTATAGACCTAGACTATAGACTAGACCTATAGACGAGACTATAGACTAGACTATGAACTAGACTATAGACTAGACTATAGACTAGACTAATAGACTTAGACTATAGACTAGACTATAGACTAGACTCTATTAGACTAGCTACTATGGAGTACTATGGACTACTAGACTATAGACTATGGACTAGACTAAAACTCGGGGAGCTAGACTATAGACTAGACTATACTAGACTAGACTAGACTATAGACTAGACTATAGACTAGACTATAGACTAGACTATAGACTAGACTATAGACTAGACTATAGACTAGACTATATGACTAGACTATAGACTAGACTATAGACTAGACTATAGACTAGACTATAGACTAGACTATAGCTAGACCATAGATAGACTATAGACTAGACTATAGACCTAGACTATAGGACTAGCCCATAGACTAGACTCTAGACTAGCTATAGACTAGACTATAGACTAGACCTATAGACTAGGACTATAGACTAGACTATAGCTAGACTAGACTATAGACTAGACTATAGGACTAGACTATAGACTAGACCCATAGACTAGACTAAGACTACTAGACTAGACTATAGACTAGACTATAGACTAGACTATAGACTAGACTATAGACTAGACTATAGACTAGGACTATAGACTAGGACTATAGACTAGACTTATAGACTAGACTATAGACTAGACTATAGACTAGACTATAGACTAGAACTATAGACTAGACGATAGGACTAGACCTATGAGACTAGACTATAGACTAGACTATAGACTAGACTATAGACTAGACTATAGACTAGACTATAGACTAGACTATAGACTAGACTATAGACTAGACTATAGACTAGACTATAGACTAGACTATAGACTAGACTATAGACTAGACTATAGACTAGACTATAGACTAGACTATAGACTAGACTATAGACTAGACTATAGACTAGACTATAGACTAGACTAGACTAGACTATAGACATAGACTAGACTATAGAGTAGACTATAGAGTAGACTATAGAGTAGACTATAGACTAGACTATAGACTAGACCATAGACGAGACCATAGACCAGACTATAGAGTAGACCATGGACTACACTATAGACTAGACCATAGACTACACTATAGACAAGACTAGAAACTAGACTATAGACTAGATTATAGACTAGAATATAGACTGGACTATAGACTAAACTATAGACTAATCTATAGACTAAACTATTGACTAAACTATTGACTAAACTATAGACTATATTAGACTATACCATAGACAAGACTATAGACTATAGACTAGACTATAGACTAGACTATACACTAGACTATAGACTAGAATAGACTAAACTATAGACTAGACTATAGAATAGACTATAGACTAGGCTATGAAACGACTAAAACTAGAGCGTAGACTAGACTATTCTATGCTATAGAATAGGCTATAGACTAGTCTTGAGACTATAGAATAGGCTATAGTCTAGTCTTGAGACTATAGTAGACCAGACCATAGAAAAGACTTAAGGGTAGTCTTTAGATTAGACTTAATTATAGACTAGACATTAACTAGTCTGTAAACTAGACTATATACTAGTCTATGAACTAGGCTATAGACCAGTCTAGTCTATAGTCAGAGTAGATTATTAACTATAATATATATTGGATTATAGTATCTATTATAGAGAAAGCTTAAACATTGAATATGATTGAAGTTACTATTTACATAGTTAATTACTGGTAGCCAATGGGGTGCCTTATAGCTAAATAAAACTTTTGATTTCAAAGTCAACTACCAGTACTTCTGTAACCCTTGTTTCCAACCCAAAGTTTTTATCGAACAATTTACAACAATTCTGTGCGTTTTCATTAGTATAACGAATCTTCTACATCAATCAGACATTTAATGCGTTTAATTGAACATGTCACTTAAAGTGTTTCAATATGTATAGGGTTGACGTCATCATGTATATAGATGGGTACATGTAAAAAAAATTATATTTTATTCTGACTCGCATATGAATTTTTATTGTGTGATTTACACAATACAATTTGTGAATACGTTTACCCCCCTTAATACTTGAACATGATGTTGTTAAAATTCTAAAAATACTATATGTGGTTTTGGAAAATTCCCATAAAAGGAGGAAAATAAATTTATTTTTAGGCTGTAAATAAAATTAAAACAAGTGTTTAAAGGTGAAATTCTGAAAATAGAACTGGTTGTAGGTAAAAATAGCAATAAATTAAAGAAAATTAATAAAAGTATAAAAACAATTTTAAATTTAAAAAATATAATTTATAGACTATAAAACATGCTACAATTTGTAAAATTTTTCTTCCAAAAAATATTGAAATTAATAAATTTTAATTCAAAAACTTCTGTTCCCTGTTATTTTGGTTTATTTCAGAATCGAAATATTAACTGTTTATAAATACTATTTATCCTCTAAATAAATTCTTAAATTTCTTTATACTTCCCAAAACTGAAAATTTTCCATACATTGTCTACTAACAATTGAACTTTAATATCTTATCATTTGGACACGTCATATTATCCAACTGGGGAGTAGAGTGCGACAGTGGTAGAACGTGACACATTTCAATTTAAAATCAATGAATTACAATGCACTTGTACAAATTACACAAAAAAAAACTTTGTAAAAAATTATCTACTTTTTTTTTGTATAACAATTACGTAAATGTAAAATAGAGAGAAAAAACGTTAGAAATGTTAGCATTACATGCCTGTATCTTGAGAATATGAATGATTAATGTTTAACTATTAAATTTTATTAATTTCACAATAGTTGTTAATGTTTTTGCAAATGTTTAAATATTTAGAAAATTGTATTTATACGAAAACTGAAATATGTCGGCAATTAAGGTAAAATATTTGAAACCAATTATTTAAAATTATTGAATAGTTTAGTCGGAACTATAGACTACACTACATTCTATAATAAGGACTAGACTATAGAATAGTTTATACTCGATTCCATATGATATAGAATATAATATAGACAAAGTATATAGTCTATAGTCTAGTCTATAGTCTAGTCTATAGTCTAGTCTATAGTCTAGTCTATAGTCTAGTCTATAGTCTAGTCTATAGTCTAGTCTATAGTCTAGTCTATAGTCTAGTCTAGTCTATAGTCTAGTCTATAGTCTAGTCTATAGTCTAGTCTAGTCTAGTCTAGTCTAGTCTATAGTCTAGTCTATAGTCCCGTCTAGTCTAGTGTATAGTCTAGTCTATAGTCTAGTCTATAGTATAGTCTATAGTCTAGTCTATAGTCTAGTCTATAGTCTAGTCTATAGTCTAGTCTATAGTCTAGTCTATAGTCTAGTCTATAGTCTAGTCTATAGTCTAGTCTATAGTCTAGTCTATAGTCTAGTCTATAGTCTAGTCTATAGTCTAGTCTATAGTCTAGTCTATAGTCTAGTCTATAGTCTAGTCTATAGTCTAGTCTATAGTCTAGTCTATAGTCTAGTCTATAGTCTAGTCTATAGTCTAGTCTATAGTCTAGTCTATAGTCTAGTCTATAGTCTAGTCTATAGTCTAGTCTATAGTCTAGTCTATAGTCTAGTCTATAATCTAGTCTATAGTCTAGTCTATAGTCTAGTCTATAGTCAAGTCTATAGTCTAGTCTATAGTCTAGTCTATAGTCTAGTCTATAGTCTAGTCTATAGTCAAGTCTATAGTCTAGTCTATAGTCTAGTCTATAGTCTAGTCTATAGCCTAGTCTATAGTCTTGTCTATAGTCTAGTCTATAGTCTATATTAAGTATGCTATAGACTAGGCCATAGTATTAAACTAAAGACCAGATTAGGTTATAGAATAGAGTTTAGCCCATAGCCTAGTCTATAGTCTAGTCTGTAGACTAGTCTAAAGTCTATTCTATAGTCTAGTCTATAGTCTAGTCTGTAGACTAGTCTAAAGTCTATTCTATAGTCTAGTCTATAGTCTAGTCTATAGTCTAGTCTATAGTCTAGTCTATAGTCTAGTCTATAGTCTAGTCTAGTCTATAGTCTAGTCTATAGTCTACTCTATAGTCTAGTCTATAGTCTAGTCTATAGTCTAGTCTATAGTCTAGTCTATAGTCCAGTCTATAGTCTAGTGTATAGTCTAGTCTATAGTCTAGTCTATAGTATAGTCTATAGTCTAGTCTAGTTAGTCTAGGTCTATAGTCTAGTCTATAGTCTAGTCTATAGTCTAGTCTATAGTCTAGTCTATAGTTCTAGTCTATAGTCTAGTCTATAGTCTAGTCTATAGTCTAGTCTATAGTCTAGTCTATATCTAGTCTATAGTCTAGTCTATAGTCTAGTCTATAGTCTAGTCTATAGTCTAGTCTATAGTCTAGTCTATAGTCTAGTCTATAGTCTAGTCTATAGTCTAGTCTATAGTCTCATCTATAGTCTAGTCTATAGTCTCATCTATAGTCTAGTCTATAGTCTCATCTATAGTCTAGTCTATAGTCTAGTCTATACTCTCATCTATAGTCTAGTCTATAGTCTAGTCTATAGTCTAGTCTATAGTCTAGTCTATAGTCTAGTCTATAGTCTAGTTCTATAGTCTAGTCTATAGTCTAGTCTATAGTCTAGTCTATAGTCTAGTCTATAGTCTAGTCTATAGTCTAGTCTATAGTCTAGTCTATAGTCTAGTCTATAGTCTAGTCTATAGTCTAGTCTATAGTCTAGTCTATAGTCTAGTCTATAGTCTAGTCTATAGTCTAGTCTATAGTCTAGTCTATAGTCTAGTCTATAGTCTAGTCTATAGTCAAGTCTATAGTCTAGTCTATAGTCTAGTCTATAGTCTAGTCTATAGCCTAGTCTATAGTCTTGTCTATAGTCTAGTCTATAGTCTAGTCTATAGTCTAGTCTATAGTCTAGTCTAGTCTAGTCTATAGTCTAGTCTATAGTCTAGTCTATAGTCTAGTCTATAGTCTAGTCTATAGTCTAGTCTATAGTCTAGTCTACAGTCTAGTCTATAGTCTAGTCTATAGTCTAGTCTATAGTCTAGTCTATAGTCTAGTCTACAGTCTAGTCTATAGTCTAGTCTATAGTCTAGTATATAGTCTAGTCTACAGTCTAGTCTATAGTCTAGTCTATAGTCTAGTCTACAGTCTAGTCTACAGTCTAGTCTATAGTCTAGTCTATAGTCTAGTCTATAGTCTAGTCTATAGTCAAGTCTATAGTCTAGTCTATAGTCTAGTCTATAGTCTAGTCTATAGTAGTCTATAGTCTAGTCTATAGTCTAGTCATAGTCTAGTCTATAGTCTAGTCTATAGTCTAGTCTATAGTCTAGTCTATAGTCTAGTCTATAGTCTAGTCTATAGTCAAGTCTATAGTCTAGTCTATAGTCTAGTCTATAGTCTAGTCTATAGTCTAGTCTATAGTCTAGTCTATAGTCCAGTCTATAGTCTAGTCTATAGTCTAGTCTATAGTCTAGTCTATAGTATAGTCTATAGTCTAGTCTATAGTCTAGTCTATAGTCTAGTCTATAGTTAGTCTATAGTCTAGTCTATAGTCTAGTCTATAGTCTAGTCTATAGTCTAGTCTATAGTCTAGTCTATAGTCTAGTCTATAGTCTAGTCTATAGTCTAGTCTATAGTCTAGTCTATAGTTAGTCTATAGTCTAGTCTATAGTCTAGTCTATAGTCTAGTCTATAGTCTAGTCTATAGTCTAGTCTATAGTCTAGTCTATAGTCTAGTCTATAGTCTAGTCTATAGTCTAGTCTATAGTCTAGTCTATAGTCTAGTCTATAGTCTAGTCTATAGTCTAGTCTATAGTCTAGTCTATAGTCTAGTCTATAGTATCGTCTATAGTCTAGTCTATATCTAGTCTATAGTCTAGTCTATAGTCTAGTCTATAGTCTAGTCTATAGTCTAGTCTATAGTCTAGTCTATAGTCTAGTCTATAGTCTAGTCTATAGTCTAGTCTATAGTCTAGTCTATAGTCTAGTCTATAGTCTAGTCTATAGTCTAGTCTATAGTCTAGTCTATAGTCTAGTCTATAGTCTAGTCTATAGTCTAGTCTATAGTCTAGTCTATAGTCTAGTCTATAGTCTAGTCTATAGTATAGTCTAAGTCTAGTCTATAGTCTAGTCTATATCTAGTCTATAGTCTAGTCTATAGTCTAGTCTATAGTCAAGTCTATAGTCGTCTATAGTCTAGTCTATAGTCTAGTCTATAGTCTAGTCTATAGTCAAGTCTATAGTCTAGTCTATAGTCTAGTCTATAGTCTAGTCTATAGCCTAGTCTATAGTCTTGTCTATAGTCTAGTCATAGTCTATATTAAGTATGCTATAGACTAGGCCATAGATTAAACTAAAGACCAGATTAGGTTAAGAATAGAGTTTAGCCCATAGCCTAGTCTATAGTCTAGTCTGTAGACTAGTCTAAAGTCTATTCTATAGTCTAGTCTATAGTCTAGTCTGTAGACTAGTCTAAAGTCTATTCTATAGTCTAGTCTATAGTCTAGTCTATAGTCTAGTCTATAGTCTAGTCTATAGTCTAGTCTATAGTCTAGTCTATAGTCTAGTCTAGTCTATAGTCTAGTCTATAGTCTAGTCTATAGTCTAGTCTATAGTCTAGTCTATAGTCTAGTCTATAGTCTAGTCTATAGTCCAGTCTATAGTCTAGTGTATAGTCTAGTCTATAGTCTAGTCTATAGTATAGTCTATAGTCTAGTCTATAGTCTAGTCTATAGTCTAGTCTATAGTCTAGTCTATAGTCTAGTCTATAGTCTAGTCATAGTCTAGTCTATAGTAGTCTATAGTCTAGTCTATAGTCTAGTCTATAGTCTAGTCTATAGTCTAGTCTATAATCTAGTCTATAGTCTAGTCTATAGGTCTAGTCTATAGTCTAGTCTATAGTCTAGTCTATAGTCTAGTCTATAGTCTAGTCTATAGTCTAGTCTATAGTCTAGTCTATAGTCTCATCTATAGTCTAGTCTATAGTCTCATCTATAGTCTAGTCTATAGTCTCATCTATAGTCTAGTCTATAGTCTAGTCTATACTCTCATCTATAGTCTAGTCTATAGTCTAGTCTATAGTCTAGTCTATAGTCTAGTCTATAGTCTAGTCTATAGTCTAGTCTATAGTCTAGTCTATAGTCTAGTCTATAGTCTAGTCTATAGTCTATGTCTAGTCTATAGTCTAGTCTATTAGTCTAGTCTATAGTCTAGTCTATAGTCTAGTCTATAGTCTAGTCTATAGTCTAGTCTATAGTCTAGTCTATAGTCTAGTCTATAGTCTAGTCTATAGTCTAGTCTATAGTCTAGTCTATAGTCTAGTCTATAGTCTAGTCTATAGTCTAGTCTATAGTCTAGTCTATAGTCTAGTCTATAGTCTAGTCTATAGTCTAGTCTATAGTCTAGTCTATAGTCTAGTCTATAGTAGTCTATAGTCTAGTCTATAGTCTAGTCTATAGTCTAGTCTATAGTCTAGTCTATAGTCTAGTCTATAGTCTAGTCTATAGTCTAGTCTATAGTCTAGTCTATAGTCTAGTCTATAGTCTAGTCTAGTCTAGTATAGTCTAGTCTATAGTCTAGTCTAGTTAGTTCTAGTCTAGTCTAGTCTAAG